>NC_066619.1:18154872-18468631 GCF_025201925.1 Gopherus flavomarginatus | reverse complement strand
ATTTCACAAGCAACTCAGAACAGGATTTTGTAATGGGAAATATCAGCAACCTTAATAATAAAGTAAGTTCTCCAGCAAGGTACCTAAAAGTCTAAATGAAGAAATCATTGAAACACAGTGCTGCCTACTGGTCTCCTCTTAATCTTTCAATATTTGCACCACTTTTTTCCCTGTTCAAGTGAAACAACAAGCTTTTTCCACTCCCATTCTCCTAGAAGCTCCTTACTCATAATGATCTTTGATTATGCACCCAATCCTGCAATCCAATTTCCCGTAGGCTTTGGATCCAAGGTTTGTGCCTCTATGAGGACCTTTCTGCCTACCTGCATGCAGCCACAGTTTGTTACAATATATCCCAAAGCAACTTCAAATGTAGTGTGAGTTTCAAACATCATATTATACAGAGCCAGAGCAGGGATTTGACCTTCGGTCTCCAACATTCCAGCAGGGGAGTGGAGGGGCGTCATGCCATAGCCATTGAACTAGTAGCTAGTTCCTCTCCTTCCTGCCTGCCCCCCAAGTTTCAAAAAGTCTCTGTTTCATTCTCATGCAGAACAAAAACAAATTTCAAAACTTCAATTTTTTTCCTCACAGAATTGAATTCTTGTTTTTCAGCTAGCTCCACATAGCAGAAAGTCCATTTAGAACCACACATTCATCAGACTGATTCCTCTAAAGGTCACAGAAATGAGTGAGACATTAAAAAGTCATAATGGAGGCTCTGATTTCTTCCAGTCACCCACCAGATCTCTCTCAACCTGTCACTGGTCTTTGAAGGAATACCACACCATCTCCCTTTCCAAACCCAAGGGGTTTAGAGGCTAATCCACAGCCAACAGAAATCAGTGGGAATTTTCCTATTAATATCAATGGTTTGGCTCAGGCCCTTGGATTGTGCTCCTCAGGAAGCATAAGACTGGGACCTGGAATAAATTCCTAATGGAATTTTCCTACTCGTACCAGTACTATATGGAACTATAACAGAGCACTATAATAAAGTGCTGTCCATGTGCAAAGGTTTAATTATAGACCACCACCGACTATACAACCCTAAACAATTCAGGTAATGAAAAGCTTTTGTCTGTATATCACACCTTTTCATTGGAGCATCTCTAACACATTTTATAAACATTAATTATGCCTCGGTGTGTTCCTGTGAACCAGGCAAATATTATTATGGGTATCTCACAGGTGAGTAAACTAAGTGCAAGGTGGTTAAGTAACATTTTCAAGGTCTTAAGCAAGGAAAAACTTTGGGATTGCATCCTGATTTTCATTCCTCATGTGCTAACCCCTAGACCGCACACGCTAAACAAAAACAACTTAACACATGTTCCACTTTATAGCCTTGTATATTCTATCAGGTTGGAGGTCTCAGAGACTAAGATACCACTGCCTAAAACACACAAATACAGTCATGTTTTGCTTCTCAATGGCCACAGGCTTGTGCACTGTGACAGATGCATGATCATATCTTTAGCCAAAGATTTTTTCCCCCTCAGTTGTTGTTGTAGTCTTCTGAATTTTAATGAACATTGTCCTATGGTCATGCATGCAGCAGAAGATCAGTGCTACGGGGCATAGACTAGTGACATAAATTATTCTATCCATTTAATTAAATTTTCATTTGGGGCACTCTCTAAAATACTAAGTTTAAATGTAGAGATTTATTCCATTCGGTTTACTAAAATGAACTGTTTTGTTTTTGTAATTAAAACAATATAAACTACATTTTTAAAAAGAGAAAAGATGAGCATTTGGATCGTCTGCTTACCATTGTAGTCTCCAATTAAGATGTTCTGAAAAGTCTACAGTGAGGTTCACTACACAGACCTCTATACGGAATTGCACTCTAAAACCCCAATCCTGCAAACATCGATGCATGTACTTTATTTCACTCATGATAATAGTAGTCTCATGCACTTCAGTGTGACTACTCACATGAGTAAATTTAAGCACTTGCATGTTTGTAGTGTCCAGGACATAGTTGGTTTTACAGTTCACCACACTGCTATAATTGTAATTAACTTAGTTGTTCAAATGACAACTGCACAAGACATATAATTCTGGTGGAGACTCAGACAGCACTAGAAATGAAATGTTAGAAGGCCGTGGGACCGGACAGTCTACAAAGTGTGGCATTTCAAGCAGTAGGCCATGGGGAATGGTGACGATAATGCAATTCAGCTGAATTCTCCATACTGGAAAAATGACAGACAAGTGACAAAGATAGGACCAATGTGCTATTCAAGTGTAAAGGGGACATGCTGGAATGTAGTAATTAATGACACATCAAAGCAGCAAAGAGTCCTGTGGCACCTTATAGACTAACAGACGTATTGGAGCATGAGCTTTCGTGGGTGAAAACCCACTTTGTTGGATGCATGTGGGTATTCACCCACAGAAGCTCACGCTTCAATACGTCTGTTAGTCTATAAGGTGCCACAGGATTCTTTGCTGCTTTTACAGATCCACACTAACACAGCTACCCCTCTGATACTTGACCCATCAAGTTACTGAGTCACAGGATGAAATGTCTGGAAAGAATTATCAAAAAAGACTTTGTAAGGAATGAAAACATCAAACAAGGAAGATCAACGGTGGATGCAGTGGTTTCAGCTCAAATATTACAGGAGAAGCAGAGAGAGAAATGCAAAGAATTGCATGTAGTGTTTGTTCATTTTGAGAAGGTATAGAATTCCTAGAGAACTGATACGGTGGTGCCTCCACTCATCATCTCCCTAAGCCCCAAACCAGAGCGCCACCTTCTTCAGTACTATTGGCCACTCACTTTCCCAAAACAAAAAGGAAATTTACCACTTTATTACACATCCCTTACACACTCCCTCACTCTCATTCTCTCTCCTTGATTCTAAATGACAGAACACTTAAGAAGGAGCAGGTTGACCAAGAGGCAGATTTGAGTACGAGCTCCTTTATTGCAATACTTGTTCCCCTCAACCCAATTGTCGAGTAAGCACTGGATTAGTTACAGCACACTCTTTTTATTTAAGTTAGTATGTAAACGCCTACATCTGGTACAACACTCCAAAACCCCTTATTAAGTAATAGAAAAAACCCATACAACTAGTATACCCACCCCTCTCTATTGTTCACAACATTACACATGTTATATGGGCATTTTTACCTTGAAAATACATCTCTTTACAATAATTTGTTGCTACAAGTTTCCTTAATCAGCAGTTCTCAGGGGAGGGAGGAAGGGGCCATGACTCAGGGCTCGCTTATGTAGCTGGGAAAGAAGGGAGGGGGAGATAATACTTTTTTTTTTTTAAACCACAAAGGGTATTCTTTAGACAACTACATTTTTTAATGCAGCTGCAAGGCTTATTAATTTCTCAACAAGCAACAGGGAAGGGAAAAATAAGGCAACTTATTTATTAAACAAAGAAATACTGCCTGTCTGTGCCTTTCTTCCCTAATGTCATGTCAGCATACCAGCAGCTTCCCAGGTCTTTACTTAACCCTAACATCTCCCAACAAACACCTGTTTGTACCACCAACAGGCCAAGAAACATATGATCTATCTGTCATCCAGACTGTAGGTTCCATCTACATTCTGCTCCCCATTGCTAACATGTCTGTTTCCCTGATGCTCAGCCTAACCGGTCTACTTCACTACTCCGCTAGTTCCTAGAATGAGAAACAGGTAGACAACAGGCAAAACAGACAGTCGAGTCATATTGGGATTGCAAGCTGAGGCAGAGAGAACTTCCCAGGAAGTGAGAGCACTGACCTGGCCCTGCTTTCAGGCAGCCAGAAAACTCTCGTCTTTCCTGATGCCCCTTGGGAGAACCTAGTGGCATCCATCAGGCTATAGTTAAGTTCCTAAGGGTTAACCAGATGCTGAATTCATAGCATTTATTAGGTCAGAAGGGATCATAGATCATCTAGTCCAGTGTTTCTCAATCTTTTTAATACCAGGGACTGGCTTGCTGCCTTTCTAAATTGAGAGAGATCTCAGGGACCAGTGCCGGTTCACTGACCGGTTGCTGAGAAACACTGATCTTGTCCGGCCTTCTGTATATCACAGACCATTAAATTTCACTCTGTTATCCTGGTATTGAGAGCAATAACTTGGGTTTGAGTAAAGCCAAACGTATACTGAGCTAAAAGGGTATCTTCCAAAATACACATCTGGTCTTGAATGGAAGACATCAAGACATCAATTAAAGACTTCCTTTGGTAGTTTGATCCAATAGTTAACCACTCTCACTGTTAAAAAAAAAAGTGTGTCCAGTTTCCAAATTGAATTTCTCTGTCTTCAGCTTTCAGTTATAGGCTCTTGTTACGCTTTTCTCTGCTAGGGTAAAGAACCATTTAGTACCCAGTATTTTCTCTCCATGAAGGTATTTATTCACTCTAATCATGTTATCTCAGATTTTCTTTTGGATAAACTAAACAGATTGAACTCACCAAGTCTCTTGCTGTAAGACATTTTCTCCAGCCCTCAAATAATTTGTATCACTCTTTTCTGCACCCTCTGCAATTTTTCAACTTCTTTTTGAAACGTGGACACCAGAACGGGACACAACATTCCATTACCAGTCTCACCAAAGCCACATACAGAGGTAAAATCACCTTCCTACTCTCTTGTTTACACATCCAAGGTTTGTATTAGCCCTTTTTGTCACATCATCCTACTCGGAGTTCAGTTGCTTGTCCACTATGACCAGTACTGTCCTTTTCAGAATCACTGCTTTCCAAGACACAGTCCCTCTTTCTATAGGTATGGGCTGAATTCCTTGTTTCTAGACATACAACTTTGCACTTGGCTGTATTAGAACACATTTGTTGGAACTGACCCACTGGAAAGCAGAGATCATCATGTTTATTCTACTACTTTTATTCAGCAGAACAATTTACACTATTCTGTGTGTTCTCAGGCTTTTCTTTTGAAGGCATATCCTCTTTGCCCATTCAAAACGATGGATACACCAGTGGACTAGCTCAGTCTAGAGGATTCTGTTGAATTAGATTAATTATGGACAGCACGTGTTTTTGTTCTGTAGCAGATTTCACTTCAAGTCTGTTTCCAGGTATGATATTCTAACCTGAGTAATACTCCAACTTTTCAATCTTCAGATCCTTTTACAGGTGTCATGGTATAATTCCCCACTCTGAACATTAGCGTCCAAAAGATGGGGTACCAGCATGAATTCCTCTAAGCTCAATTACCAGCTTAGTACTTGTAGCGCTGCCACCAACCAGGAATTCCAGTGCCTGGTACACTCTGGTCCCCCCAAAACCTTGCCCGGGGACCCCCAAGACCCAGACCGTCTGGATCTTAACACAATGAAAGTAAACCCTTTCCCTCACCGTTGCCTTTCCCAGGCTTCCCCTCCCTGGGTTACCCAGGAAGATCATTGTGATTCAAACTCCTTGAATCTTAAAACAGAGAGGAAAATTCACCTTTCCCCCTCCTTCTCTTGCTCCCTCCCAGACTCTCCCTGAGAGAGAAAGTAATCCTAACACAGAGAGAAAAGTAACCTCTCTCTCCCGCTTCCCTCCTTTCTCCCCACCAATTCCCTGGTGAATCCAGACCCCGTCCCCTGGGGTCTAACCAGAATAAAAAAAACAATCAGGTTCTTAAACAAGAAACTTTTAATTAAAGAGAGAAAACAATAAAAATGATCTTTGTAAATTTAAAATGGAATAGGTACAGGGTCTTTCAGCTATAGACACTGGGAATACCCTCCCAGTCTGAGTATACAAGTACAAATTAAAATCCTTGCAGCAAAATACAAATTTGAACTCCTTCCAGCCAAATACACATTTGCAAATAAAGAAAACAAACATAAGCCTAACTCGCTTTATCTACCTAGTACTCACTATTCTGAACTTATAAGAGCCTGTATCGGAGAGATTGGAGAGAAACCTGGTTGCACGTCTGGTCCCTCTGAGCCCCCAGAGTGAACAACCACCAAATTCTAACAGCACACACAAAACTTCCCTCCCTCAAGATTTGAAAGTATCCTATCCCCTGATTGGTCCTCTGGTCAGGTGACAGCCAGGCTCACTGATCTTGTTAACCCTTTACAGGCAAAAGAGAGATGAAGTACTTCTGTTCTATTAACTCTTACTTATCTGTTTATGACAACATGGTATTATGTTATCAAATCATCTGTGTAACAATTACAGTTCTGGACTACTCCCCTTTTAATTAAGTGGTATCATGTGTTCTAATTTCTGTTTATATACTGAACTTCCCCAGCATAACAAAGGAAACATGTCACAGTCTAGCAACATTCCAAAGTGTAGGACAGAGTTTTAGCAACACAAAGCATTAGTGGCCATAGCAACCCTAATGCAGTGACCTTCTGGACATTTTATTATGGCATCAATCAATATTACTGCATCAAAGAAAAACTGGGGCAGTCTCACAATGGCCTAGAAGAATCATCTAAGAGTATAATATTTTTTCATACTGTCTTAAGGAAGATTAGAAATAGCTGTTATACAACGGGATGAGCCCTGAGCTACTAATGGAAAAAATATAAAATCATATTAAAATCTTAAACTTGCACCTATGTTAAAACTGGCAGTGCCTGGCAAGAATGGGGCTAAGCCCTTGTTTGTGTCGGAGTTTGTAAAATTACACAGTGTTCCAAGATTATTATGGATCTTGTCAAAACTACTCCAGAGGCAGAAGGGGAGGATTATGGTGGAATTGACTTCCTCTGACTGATTTTAATGAAAAGTCAGATTTCTGAGACAACGTTATAATAATGTTTCCACTTCTCTCCACAGCCTGAAGCACTTTTTTTTCCTGCTGCTTGTCTGTTACTAAGCTGGTATCACACTTTGATGTTCTTTTTTTTTTTTTGCCAAAGCATGTTCTCCCTGCACATCCCTTTCGGAAAAACATATGGTTTCCAAAACACCAATAAAACTATATTGTGTCAGACACAGATCAAAGCATCATGCTGTCACATCTGTCTGAGAAAAAGAAGCAGTTTGTACTTGATCCATTACATCCTGTAGAACACAGGTTCTTACTGTAAAATTAGCAATATTGAACACTGTAACCATAGGTATGTTCTCTGTAGATATCCAGATGAGGAACAAATGTCTAATTATTTTTATGACTCAGTGTAGTTTACACTGTTATACTGAGCAATCTGACTACTAGTAATTGAAACAAACTAAATTCTTTTGTAAAGAAATGAGCTTGTGTTCATAAAAAATACTGACTTTACACCATCATAAAACGTGTTTATGGGAGTGGAGAATCAGGATCAAAAGGTAAGAATTAGTGAGATTATGCTATATTTATCATTAGCTTTAAAAAAACAAACAAAGAAAATGAAACCTTTAACTTTGCTACTTGTCAAAGTTGTTTATAAACTGGGCCATCCAGAGGCTGACTTCTTCAAATTAGACACAGTGTGTCAGTTGCAGAAGCTGATTAGAACCCAGAAGTCCTGGGGTGAAATCTTGGCACCACTGAAATCAATGGCACAAGTCCCAGTCACTTAAAAGGAGCCAAGATTTCATTCCTTCTGTATCCAATCCAATCCCTTGATCTAACCCAGGGGTCAGCAACCTTTCAGAAGTGGTCTGATGAGTCTTCATTTATTCACTCTGATTTAAGATTTTGCGTGCCAGCAATACATTTTAACGTTTTTAGAAGGTCTCTTTCTATAAGTCTATAATTTATAACTAAACTCTTGTTGTGTGTAAAGTAAATAAGGTTTTTAAAATGTTGAAGAAGCTTCATTTAAAAATACATTAAAATGCAAAGCCCCCCGGATCGGTGGCCAGGACCCAGGCAGTGTGAGTGCCACTGAAAGTCAGCTTGTGTGCCACCTTCAGCACCCGTGCCATAGGTTGCCTACCCCTGATCTAACCATTAAGCCACAAACTCCTTTTTGATTTGTTTATCTTCTCACTTTAATCAAAGCAGCAATAGGTGCTGCAAATCCTGTCTACTTTTATAATATTCTGCCTGCATGGACATCTGTTATGAATTAGGAAACAGACTTTGTCTGAATTCTGAAACCTATATTATTAAATATTTTCGTTATAATTTTTAGCTTGTATCTAGGATGGTGCAAGAAGAGAGGATACCTCTCCTGTATTTATCATTTGTAAATGGTCCTGAACAATAGCTGAAAATCATTATCTCGAGTATATGTACCTTATATGGCAAATGTTCAAATCCTGTGGGGATTGAGTTTTTATGAGAAATTCTTCACATCTTTTCTTCTCTCACTACAAGATGGATCACTACTCTTTCTGCTCAATTATCTATATAAATAAAAAAATGCTCTGAATTTAATGATACTATTTTAACAACTTTTTGTTTGAGAAACAAAACATAATATACTGTTTGGTATTAAGTTTCATTTTCCTGAAATTAAATTTTATATGCATGTAGATCTCAGCACGTACCAAGGGACACCTTAGAACGTATTGGCTCTACATTCAATTTTCCTGTTTGAGATGTTCTTTTAAAATGTACTATTACTCTTATTTATTAATTGTAGCACATAGGAAACCCAATCATAGACTATGACCACATTGTGCTAGGTGTTGTACGAACATGGACCAAAAAGATGGTCCTTGTCACATTGAGCATATGGTAATCTATAAACAGAACGAAAGCCACTGGATGGATACAGAGAGAGAGAAAGCGGAGTACAAGGAAATAATATTGTAAATGTAAATGCATAAATGTAAACCATTTTTCTTTCTCCTTTCACTGGAGTTAATCACAGGATCACTGTCAAACTTTTGTAGACCCAAAATTTAATCTCATTTCAAAGGTACTAACTGACAAGTTCTTTGTTTCTGGAGTGTGACTGTATATCTATTTGTTTTAAACTGGCTAGAGTTTTACATGCTATGGGTCACGTCTTAAGACAGGGATCCTCCCATGGACCCATCACTTCCTAATTTTGATTCAACACTAATTTTGTCAACCATACTGTTTAGTTATTAGCAAAAGTAATATCAGGACAAAATTAAACAGATAAGGAAGTGAACTTGCTTTAATGTTATCGGTACAGTTGGTTAGGTTCATCCATTCTGTATCCATTCTCTTTATTTCATTTTCCTGACTTTATATTTATGAGGGACAAACCTCCCTTGATTGCTTCCAACGCTAATCTCTCCAGGTCACTCTGGAATTTGGTTCTGTTTTCCTGTATTAGAACAAAACACCCAACAAAGAAGATTATGACGCAGCCACACAGGGTCTTTGGTTGTTTTCAATTTACTGGGCAAAAGCCTCTGGAAACCCAAAAAAGAGAATGGTTACAATTAGCAGGAAACACTGCTTGAAGTCTGCTCACTGTGACAGAAGTAGTTCCATTGACCACTGATGGTGCACTTACCAGGTCAAGAGAAAGTGCATTATTGCTATCATGGGGAAATGTTGCAAAAAGAAAAAAAGAGAATGGCACCAACTGAGACTCTCAGTGTAAACGCAGTTTCTCTGTTGTTGATATCCTTGCTTACAGTGGTGCTCCACAGACCGTGATCTCCTAAAATAAGCAAAGTATTGGATTTCATAGAGCACATTTAGCTTTACAGCGGATGAAAATTGTACTCACCTGTTTCATGTTGCCATAATGTTACAGCTTATTCAAAAGGTAAAAAGTTAGAGCTAGAAAGTTAAAGATGCTTCAAAAGAGTCCAGAAGTTTTTAAGACATTACCAAGGTTGAGCAGCACTTTAACTAATAAGTGGTCACATCTGGCCTTCCACAAGCTTGCACTTTAGCATGGTTTTACAAATTCAACTACAAATCAAATTCAATTTCCTAATTTTCAGTGTTGTAATTGTTTGTGAGTGAACAACTTGCATGGTAATGCTCTGGTTACTTATTTAAAAAAAGAAAAAAAGGAGGGAGAGAGGGAGACAGAGAGTCTCTTGGTTAGGTCTCAGGCTGGAAAGTCCAGTCTACTCTAGCCCAAAGATGCTCTTCCCTCCCTAGCCCATGAGCAAGGCCAAATATACCATTTTGTTGGTGCTTTTGAGGTGCATCCTCATTGCTTTGGTTCCATACATGGTTCAAGACCATAGCTATCCTCCTTTCACACCCTGTGGGTACAGAATATGGTTGTCAGCTCTGTTCTGTGTCTAAGGTAAAGTATCCCTCAATCTCTAGATAGTCCGCCCTCCTGTCCTGTGCTGCATCAACAATCTCCTCCTTCGCATAAAAGTTTGCACACCTTTTCATACCTTCACTTTTGTAAAGGGACTTCTCACGAAGTGCCTGGCTCAGTGTGTCCCTGCAACCCAGCTCTCTGTCTCAGTTTCCCGGTTCCAATGGTAGCAGTAACTCCATACAAGCTCTCTAAAATACAGATAGCCATTTGAGAGGTTAATTTATTAGAAATGTCCCACAACTATCATCCAGATTTCCCTAGTGCAGAAGATACATTCCTCTTTCTAGTCCCACTAATTATGAATACCAAGTACAATTATGGCCATGTCCCAGTTCTCAGGTACAGCTCTGGCATCTGATCTCTGTTTCATTAGCAACATATCATGTAGAAATCAGGCAGAGTTCTAGCAAAGAGATCTTTATTGAGCATACATGCTAAGAGAGCTGTGTTTGTCCACCACCATCCTGGCCCAGCTTGCACCATTCTGCTGAAGGTATCACATCAAACTAGGTTTCCTCTCAGAATCCGATCCTCTTTCTCCAGTTCCACTCATGCCACAATCTCCAACAATACAAATTCTCTAGGCCAGACTGAATCCTCACTTACACTTGTGACATCCTGCTGTATCCAAATCCTGTCCCTAATGATACTTGTGGAACCTCGTTGCCTTCAGCAGTTCACACAGGTGTAACTGATAGGGACTTAGTAAATGATTCTGTTAAAAGATGCACATGAAGGAAATAAAACCCAGCTCCCTCTCTCTTAGCTCTACACTTTTAACAAGAGTAAAACGCAGCAGACACTTATCTTTCTCACCAAAGTCAGAAGATATGACTCTGAATATATACAAAGAAAGGAGCTTTTTAGCAAGAAATTGGTGTTCTTAGAAAAAAACACACTTTAAGCAGTCTATTCTCTTAACAAGTATTCATAGGAGAAGGTCCCCAAAGTTTGTTTTTTTTTTTTGTTTGGTGAACAGAAAATGCAATAAATGAACAAATCTCTTCCTCTGACAGCTCTCTTTTGCATTGCATTTTGTCTTTTGGAACTGGAAACTTATCCATTCATCAGATTTATTCCTTTATCAGGTCTTCATCAGAAAAGTTTTCATTATGAGGTGGTTTCTGTGTCTGAGTCAGAATAAAGAAAATGCTTCTTTTAGCAGGTTGGTTCTTATCAGGGATTATTTCATTGGGTCTCTGGCTAGTCTGAAAGAAAAGAAAATTACTCCCCGGTAATTCCTTTAATTGGTTTCCTCTTCTCCCATTTTAGGAATGAACATTTCAAACATCCAGGCTCCAGTGCTAGGCAGTGCTCCCCTGGAGCAAACCTGTCCTGAACCCAAAGGACTTCTCTTTCATAGGAGGCTCCTCAGGTGGCCAGAACCCCTGGAGCAGCTCCTACCCTGTCTACCATCTCTACAGACCGCACAAGAGTCTGAGGCCAGGTCCACACTACAGCGTTAAATCGATTTAAACAGCGTTAAATCGATTTAACGCTGTAACCGTCCACACTACAAGGCACTTAAAATCGATTTTAAGGGGTCTTAAAATCGATTTCTGTACTCCAGCTAAACGAAAGGAGTAACCCTAAAATCGATATTACTAAATCGATTTAGGGTTAGTGTGGACGGATATCGAAGTTATTGGTCCTATTCTTTTACTGAGCTACCCAGAGTGCACCGCTCCGGAAATCGATGATACCCTGGGACCATGGACGCACACCACCGAAGTAATGTGCCCTAGTGTGGACGCATAAAATTGATTTTATAAAACCTGTTTTATAAAATCGATTTTACTAATATCGATTTAAAGCTGTAGTGTGGACGTAGGCTGACTGAGGAAAATGGGCATGAAAGCATTTATCCTTTGCCCTTTCACTGGAAAACATCTATAAAAAATGGCAAAAAACAATGGTAGGAACTACAGTAATACTTGGCCTCAGAAATGGTAACAAGTGATTATCTAGCAGGGTCCCCTAGGGAAAAAGGAAGGGAGAAGTATACACTACTAGGATTTAACCCCAAAGACATGAATCATTCCAAGGAATTGGAGAAGCTTCAGGGTAGTTTGGTTGCCAGAGTGGTTTTTCTGCAGTGTGTTTGAGAACAATCATATTCATTTTACCCTGAGATGGAATGGCTTCCGTTTACCCTTACTAGAGTATTCTCATTAGACCTTACACCTGACTGGTTATCTTTGATTGTTAACCCACACATCATCTATTCAGCCTAAAGAGAGATTTTGCTGATCCATATTCCAGAAAACAAATTTTACACTATAAGCCTATTAAACTGGAACACCAATCATTGTGTCATTTCTACCATAAAGTTAAGCAGTCCACTGAGATGGCTTTAATCAGGTTCTCTTAGAAATCAATTGCTCCTCACAATGTACTCTCAGACCTGCTGTTATTATCCTCCTGATATTCATGGTTTACTGGTTGTTTTTATTCATGGTACAATGAAACCCTGTTGAAAGAATAACTGTGAACATGAAAATGCTAAGCTATGAAGCGTTCAGTACTGCTAGATTAAAAGTTCTTCACTGTAATATCTCCTCAATAAATAGAGGATTTCTAATAGGTTGCAAGGGAAACTCAGCAATTGATGAGAACTAAAAAGGTTTATTGAAAAATTCCCATCGGTCCTATTGATTCCAGAAGATGCCTCTTGAGCCATCCATGTATGCTGAAAGCTGCAGAAATATTAAAGGGTTAATAAAGTAAATGTTAAATGTTCAGAGGATTAGATGGGGTATTTCAGCTAAAGAGAGGAGAAAAGGAGGCCCAGATAATACCTAATTACTTAAAAAAAATTAATATATGACCAGATTCTCAGCTGGTGTGAATAAGCATAGTGATACTGACTCTGCAGAATGCAGGAATCTAGCAGTAGAATGAATGGACTTCAGTGGACCTAGGTTGAATTATATCAGTTGAGAATTTTGCCTCTCGTGTTTTAGAACATGTGAATAGCTAAGTTTTCAATAACTCTAGTAATATGCAAACCAACTGTTTGCTCAAACAAAAAACCAAAACCAACTGTGTTTCCAATTCTTGGAATTGTACTTCAAGTATCATGATCTTGCTATAGATCTTAAAAATGTAACTTCTGAAATCAAGAGGTTAAATTGGAATCTCAGTTGTAATTAAAAAAAAATAATAAGTTTCTAGCCCTTATGGTGTGGAGAAAAGCTTGAAAATGTGAAGCCACTGTATCCCTGTAGCTCCTCAACCCATTTCTTTATTTTTGGGTCTGAGTCATGATTTTTGAAAGTCTGAGGTTGGTAATACTGAAGGCCAGTGCAATCTGCAGCGCGCTAGACCTAAATTCTCTGGCAAGATTCCTGCATTCTGTAGCGCTCTTATGTGGCAGGTTGGAAATTCTGTGGGGGCTTCATTTAAATTTTAAGTTTGTGTTTGTTCAGTGAATTCAATGGAGTACTGAATAACACAATCAGTGCCTTAGGTCCTGTGTTATTTTAAAGTATTTTAAATTAAAAGTATTTTCCATCATCCCTACATTTTCAGTTTTCAGAATGCCAATTTTTTTTATATTGACAGTGCAGAACCACACTGTAGAAATTGCTAAGGGCATGTCTACACTAAAATCTTAAGTCGATCTACATATTAGGCCAACTTACAGCCACCGCAGTAATTTGTGGTGGTTCATGTCCACCTTACCCTCCTTCAGTTAGTGATGTGCATCCTCAGCAGGAGGGCTTTCACTGACCTAGGAGGGGCAGTGTGGGAAGCTGAGAGCCTGTGGTCTTGCCTCCCCACCAGGAGCGGGGCAGCCATCCAAGCTCCCAGCAGGGAGTGGGGAGCCAGGAGTACTGGGGACAGCCTGGTTTGGGAGTGGGGAGCTTGGGCAGCAGCCCTGCTGTGAGTGGAGAGGACTTTCATGCCAAATTCATGGCTCCAGTGTCATGAAATTGACAAAAAAGATAGCCAACAGCCAATGTAAGTAACATAAGCTGCCTTACCTCGACATAACTGTGTAGTGCAGACCACGGCTAAGAGTGAATATGGAGTTTTTGGCAACTGAATAAGGGGTGGCTAAAGTTTTTTTGCACCTTAAGAGGATTGGAAGTCAGTCAGAGATTGTGTGATAACCATGTTTGTTTACACATACGGACCCATTTTCTCTATCTCAAATTTCTGCTTTCACACCAGATTTCAGGACCATCCTTTTCCTACTGTTGTCTTTTTCACTCTTAACTTAACAAAGCGTGAGTCCAAAGTTAATGTGTTCGTTAAATACACACAAACATGCAAGGTGCACTATATGTGCAAGAAGACAGTGCATTCACTATTTACACGAATACTACCCTATTTCTATGCACTACACTTAGCATACATCAACGGTAATAGGAAGGATCGTAGCTTGGTTTTACCACAACGGTACCAAATGGTGGCATACTAGCAATATAAGAAAATAAGAATGGCCATAGTGGGTCAGATCAATGTTTCATCTAGCCCAATATCCTGTCTTCTGACAGAGGCCAATGCCAAGTGCTTTAGAGTGAATGAACAGACCAGGCAATAATCAAGTGATCCATCTTCCAGCAAAAATAAGGAGGTGTTAGTACCGTTATATAAGGCGCTGGTGAGACCCCACCTGGAATACTGTGTGCAGTTCTAGTCTCCCATGTTTAAGAAGGATGAATTCAAACTGGAACAGGTTCAGAGACAGGCTACTAGGATGATCTGAGGAATGGAAAACCTGTCATATGAAAGGATACTCAAAGAGCTTGGCTTGTTTAGTCTAGCCAAAAGAAGGCTGAGGTGGGATATGCTTGCTCTATATAAATATATCAGAGGGATTAATATTAGGGAGGGAGAGGAACTATTTAAGCTTAGTACCAATGTATATACAAGAACACATGGGTATAAACTGGACACTAGGAAGTTTAGACTTGAAATTAGACGAAGGTTTCTAACCATTAGAGGAGTGAAGTTCTGGAACAGCCTTCCAAGGGGAGTAGTGGGGGCACAAGACATATCTGGCTTTAAGATTAAGCTTGATAAGTTTATGGAAGGGATGGTATGATGGGATAGCCTAATTTTGGCAATTGATCTTTGATTATCAGCAGATAAGTATGCCCAGTGGTCGGTGATGGGATGTTGGATGGGATGGGATCTGAGTTACTGCAGAGAATTCTTTTCTGAGTGCTGGCTGGAGAGTCTTGCCCACATGCTCAGGGTTTAGCTGATCGCCATATTTGGGGTCGGGAAGGAATTTTCCTCCGGGGCAGATTGGCAGAGGCCCTGGAGGTTTTTCGCCTTCCTCTGCAGCGTGGGGCATGGGTCACTTGCTGGTGGATTCTCTGCAGCTTGAGGTCTTCAAACCACAATTTGAAGACTTCAATAACTCAGACATAGGTTAGGGGTTTGTTATAGAAGTGCATGGGTAGGGTTCTGTGGCCTGCTTTGTGCAGGAGGTCGGACTAGATGATCACATTGGTCCCTTCTGACCCTAGAATCTATGAGTCTATGTTGTCTACTCTCAGCTTCTGGCAAACAGATGCTAGAGACACTCAGAGGATGATGTTTCATCCCTGCCCATCCTGGCTAACAGCCATTGATGGACCCATTCTTGCTGAACTTATCTAGTTCTTTTTTGAACCCTATTATAGTTTTGGCCTTCACAACATCCCCTGGCAAAGAGTTCTGCAGGTTAACTGTGCATTATGTGAAGAAATACTTCCTCTGGTTTGTTTTAAAACTGCTGCCTATTAATTTCATTGGGTGAAGCCTAGTTCTTGTGCTATATGAAGGAGTAAATATTTCCTTATGCACTTTCTCCACACCAGTCAAGATTTTATACAGCTCTATCATATCCTCACTTAGTTGTCTCTTTTCAAAGCTGAAAAGTCTCAGTCTTTTAAATCTTTTTTCATATGGAAGCTATTCCTTCCCCGTAATAACTTTTGTTGCCCTTCTCTGTACCATTTTGAATTCCAATATATCTTTTTGAGAGATGGGTGTGACCAGATCTGCGTACAGTATTCAAGATGTGGGCATACCAAAGATTTATATAGAGGATGTTTTCTGTCTTGTTATCTATCCCTTTCCTAACAGTCCCTAACATTCTGTTAGCTTTTTTGCCTGCTGCTGCACACCGAGTGAATGTTTTCAGAAAGCTATCCACAACGATGCTAAGATGTCTATCTTGAGTGATAACACCTAATTTAGACACCAGCATTTTGTATGTATAGTTTAGGTTATGTTTTCCAATGTGCATTACTTTGCATTTATCAACGTTGAATTTCATCTGCCATTTTGTTGCCCTGTAAACCAGTTTTGTGAGATCCCTTCGTAACTGGCGCGTGAAATTGCGAGCCCGTTAGCGAGAATTTTTAAGCAATCAATAAACTCGGGGGTTGTGCCGTATGACTGGAGGATTGCTAATGTAGTTCCTATTTTTAAGAAAGGGAATAAGAGTGATCCGGGTAATTATAGGCCTGTTAGCTTGACGTCTGTAGTATGTAAGGTCTTGGAAAAAATTTTAAGGGAGAAAGTAGTTAAGGACATAGAGGTCAATGGTAATTGGGACGAATTGCAACACGGATTTACTAAAGGTAGATCGTGCCAAACCAATCTGATCTCCTTCTTTGAGAAGGTGACGGATTACTTAGATAAAGGAAATGTGGTAGATATAATTTACCTAGATTTCAGTAAGGCGTTCGACACGGTTCCGCACACGGAGCTGTTAGTTAAATTGGAAAAGCTGGGAGTGAATATGAAAGTTGTAAGGTGGATAAGGAACTGGTTAAAGGGGAGACTCCAGAGGGTCGTATTGAAAGGTGAACTGTCGGACTGGAAGGAGGTCACCAGTGGAGTCCCTCAAGGATCGGTTTTGGGACCGATCTTATTTAACCTTTTTATTACTGACCTTGGCACAAAGAGCGGGAATGTGCTAATAAAGTTTGCGGATGACACGAAGCTGGGGGTTATTGCTAACACGGAGAAGGACAGGGATACTATTCAGGAAGATCTGAACCACCTTGTAAACTGGAGTAATAGAAATAGGATGAAATACAATAGTGAAAAGTGCAAGGTCATGCATTTAGGAATTAATAATAAGAATTTTGGATATACGTTGGGGGCGCATCAGTTGGAAGCGACGGAGGAAGAGAAGGACCTTGGGGTACTGGTTGATAGCAGGATGACTATGAGTCGCCAATGTGATACGGCTGTTAAAAAAGCAAATGCAATTTTGGGATGCATCAGGCGGGGTATTTCCTGCAAGGATAAGGATGTGTTAGTACCGTTGTATACGGCGTTGGTGAGACCCCATCTGGAATACTGTGTGCAGTTCTGGTGTCCCATGTTCAAGAAGGATGAATTCAAACTGGAAGAGGTTCAGAGACGGGCTACGAGGATGATCCGAGGAATGGAAAAACTGCCTTATGAAAGGAGACTCAAAGAGCTTGGCTTGTTTAGCCTGGCCAAAAGAAGGCTGAGGGGGGATATGCTCGCCCTATATAAATATATCAAGGGGGTTAACGTTAGGGAGGGAGAGGAATTATTTAAGTTTAGTACTAATGTAGCCACGAGGACGAATGGGTATAAACTGGATATTAGGAAGTTTAGACTTGAAATTAGACGAAGGTTTCTGACCATTAGGGGAGTGAAGTTCTGGAATAGCCTTCCGAGGGAAGTAGTAGGGGCAAAAGACTTTCCTGGCTTTAAGACAAAGCTTGATAAGTATATGGAGGGGATGTTATGATAGGATCGTTAATTTGGGCAATTGATCTTGAATTACCACCAGACAGGTCTGCTCAATGGTCTGCGGGGAGATGTTGCATGCGATGGGTACTGAGTTGCTGCAGAGAATTCCTTCTTGGGTGCTAGCTGGTGACTCTTGCCCACATGCTCAGGGTTTAGCTGATCGCCATATTTGGGGTCGGGAAGGAATTTTCCTCCAGGGCGGATTGGCAGGTGCCCTGGAGGTTTTTCGCCTTCCCCTGCAGCGTGGGGCACGGGTCGCTTGCTGGTGGTGTCTCTGCAGCTTGAGGTCTTCAAACCATTTTTGAGGATTTCAATAACTCGGTCCTGGGATAGGGGTTGTTATAAAATTGGATGGGTGGGGTTCTGTGGCCTGCCTTGTGCAGGAGGTCAGACTAGATGATCAGATTGGTCCCTTCTGACCTATGAGTCTATGAGTCTATAACTCTTTGTAGCTGCTTTGAACTTAACTATCTTGAGTAATTTCGCATTTTCTTCAAAAAAATTTTCCTCACTGTTTACCCATTTTTAAAAATCATTTATGAATATGTAGAATAAGACTGGTCCTGGTACTGACCACTGAGGGACACCATTATTTACCTCTCTCTATTTTGAAAACTGACCATTTATTTCTATCCTTTGTTTCCAATCTTTAACTAGACACTGATCCACGAGAAGATCTTCCCTCTTATCCCATGACTGTTTATTTTACTTAAGAGCCTTTGGTGAGGGACCTTGTCAAAAGCTTTCTGAAAGTCTAAGCACACTATGTCCATTGGATCACTCTTGACTCCATGTTTATTGACACCCTCAAAGAATTCTAATAGATTGGTGAGGCATGATTTCCCTTCACAAGTGCCATGTTGACTCATCTCCAACAAATCGTGTTCATCTAGGTGTCTGATAATTCTGTTCTTTATTATAGTTTCAGCCAATTTGCCTGGTACTGAAATTAGGCTTACTGGCCTGTAATTGCCAGGATCACCTCTGGATAGGCATCATGTTAGCTATCCTCCAGTCATCTGGTATGGATGCTGATTTAAATGATAGTTTACCTACCACAAAACAGTATTTTTATTTGGGAGCAGTAGCATGGCAATGGTAAAGTAGGATTACAGCACCAGCATCACTATATATTCCTGGCAGAAAAATTGACATAGTGGTAGAAGATGTAATGTTCTCCTCTTCCTCCCTGCCACCACTGACCATATGCCATCAGAATGGAAACCAGGATTGTCATGGTATAATTCCCCACTCTGAACCTTAGTGTCCAAAAGATGGGGTACCAGCATGAATTCCTCTAAGCTCAATTACCAGCTTAGTACTTGTAGCACTGCCATCAACCAGGAATTCCAGTGCTTGGTACACTCTGGTCCCTCTCAAAACCTTGCCCGGGGACCCTCAAGACCCAAACCCTCTGGATCTTAACACAAGGAAAGTAAACCCTTTTCCTCACCGTTACCTCTCCCAGGCTTCCCCTCCCTGGGTTACCCTGGAAGATCACTGTGATTCAAACTCCTTGAATCTAAAACAGAGAGGAAAATTCACCCTTCCCCCTCCTTCTGTCTCCCCCTCCCAGACTCTCCCTGAGAGAGAAAGTAATCCTGGCACAGAGAGAAATTAGCCTGCCTCTCCCCCTTCCCTCCTTTCTCTCCACCAGTTCCCTGGTGGATCCAGACCCAGTCCCCTAGAGTCTCACCAGAATAAAAAAAAACAATCAGGTTCTTAAACAAGAAAAGCTTTTTAATTAAAGAAGGAAAAAAACAGTAAAAATTATCTTTGTCGATTTAAGATGGAATATGTTACAGGGTCTTTCAGCTATAGACACTGGGAATACCCTCCCAGCCTAAGTATTCAAGTACAAATTAAAATCCTTTCAGCCAAATACACATTTGAACTCCTTCCAGCCAAATACACATTTGCAAATAAAGAAAACAACCATAAGCCTAACTCGCTTTATCTACCTAATACTCACTATTCTGGACATATAAGAGCCTGTATCGGAGAGATTGGAGAGAAACCTGGTTGCACGTCTGGTCCCTCTGAGCCCCCAGAGTGAACAACAACCAAAATCTAACAGCACACACAAAAACTTCCCTCTCTCAAGATTTGAAAATATCCTGTCCCCTGATTGGTCCTCTGGTCAGGTGACAGCCTGGCTCACTGATCTTGTTAACCCTTTACAGGCAAAAGAGAGATGAAGTACTTCTGTTCTATTAACTCTTACTTATCTGTTTATGACAAGGATATTAACATGGAATTTTGCTGTCAGAGGTAAAAACCATACTCCCAATCACCAGGAAACCATGATGGCATGCCAATGACAGAGCACTGGTAAGACAATGGCATCTGTTAAAAAAATCATTTAAGATAAATGTCCTCCCTCCCCGTTTGAAGTGTGTGGGCACTTTCTGCTACAACACACTCTGCCCTGAGGCATCCCTTTCTTCTCTCCAAACTCCTCTGTCTCCTTCTTTCTACACTCATCCTCCTCTGACTCTACTCCCAATCTTTCTTTGCTCTTCAAACCTCTCTGCCCCAGTCACTTACAAGTCTCTAGCTGGGGATGTCAAACCACGTCACAGACTTGAGCTACAATGTGGTGTAGAAGACAAGCACCAGATTAGGAACTGAGGCACCTCAGCTCTATCCTTTGCTTTGCTACTGACTTCCTGTGTAACCTTAGCCAAGTAATTTAACCTCTCTGTGCTTGGGTTTCCCCTTCAGTGAAAAGGGGAGAATATTTCTACTTACTAACCTCACAAAAGAGATTTGTGATCACTGGATGAAAAGTTCTACATAAGTACTCTAGTATTGTCATTATTTAGTATCCAAGGTCCTGTTCATTTTCAGAGCCCTGTTTAATTTAGATATGTCCAAACACATTATTTTCAAAATGAGTGAACTATTTACTCCTGAGCTAAGATCTTATATGCCAGACTTCAGCCTAGGTGAGTTCTTAGAGCGGAGGTAAACATATAAAAATAGAGTTTATAATGGAATGCTGACAGATATAACTATAGCTACCCTAATGGAGATCACTGTAATACAATGAATGCAATTACTCACCTCATTTTACCAGATTTGATTGCTATGGAGAAGATTAAGAAACTTAACAATCTTGCACTCCACTAAATTGCTTTTTTCCTCCAGACTTTTTGGTGTTCCCTTTGTGATACCACTTACTTGTAAACATCATCTTTTTTGTCTCCATATTCAAACAAATGCATTTAACAGCTTGCATTAGCATTCTCTTCTCTATAGCACTTAATTTCATATCAGGCCAATTTTACTCTGAATCTTAGTCAAATTAAAGCAGGGTTATTATGAAAGGTGCAAAGGTTCAATTTAAGTAAAATCAAGACCATTTTCTTTTGTTTGACTGTTTGTTTTGCATTGAAACCATAGCCTAATAAATTTTAATCATTTCAATCTTTTTCAAATTGAAAGCTTTTCAAGAGCATTTTTGCACTTAAGAATATAAGACATGCTTTCTGTGTCCATTCTTAAGGCTTGCATAGAATCATAGACATTAGAACTGAAAGAGACCTTTGCGTCATCCAGTCAATCTCCTGTCAATGAAGAATTGTGTCATCTAGAGGTGAATAGAGAATGAGAGGGTTTAAGAATTATACATTTCTCCGTGTAAATCGGTGATCATCCAACATCAATTATGGCATGCAGTGAAATCTGGAGACATAAGTTTCCCCACACCTAGCTTGTCAGTCAAATCCCCAAACTGTAAAGTGAACACTAAATAATTCTATTGTTCAAATGCAGGCAGCAGCTGGGAGTAGAGAAAGCTGCCAAGCTTTAATTAATATGCTTTGATATTGTGCTTTCTGAACTTGGAGATTGACTGAGCTCATTTAAATGTCTCCTTCCTGCAGTGACATTCTGTGGCATCTAAAATGACCTGCTTCTCATTTGCCCACCTGAGGTCACTAAGGACAACTAAAAGCATTGTAAACAGCTCCCCTCATCTTATTAAACACCACCTTTGAAATGTGTATAGATTTCAAGTATGGGAGGTCACGATACCATTACAGAGGTTAAACTGGAAACAAGAAAGCATGCAAGGTGGTCACAAGATCATTTCAAGTTACACAATTAAATTAACCTATACAAATCTGTGCAGGTGGCTACATCTATATTACTGATCTGGGACAGGAGAGTGAAATCCAGAAATCGAGGGGGAGGAATTGTCAAAAAGGAAACTGACGTCTAGAGATGAGCAAATTCCACAAAGCATTGTCTACAAATATTCCTATTTAAAAAAATCAAATTTACTTTAGCTTGCATCATTCAACCTTTTCTACTCACTTTATGTGAACATTTAGTTTATTGACTTTTACTAGCATGAATGCGTGTGGAAAGCAAATCTCAAAGCTATGTGGAAACTATATTTTAAATACTTGCTTCACAAAGTATTTATTCCAAATGGCCTGCCTGGTCATCCAATTAGGGAATCTGAATAAAAAATGTAGTGTGAATTATCTGACTAATCAAAACAAAACAACACAGCTCAAATGTCAAATATAAGGATAAAATTCTTGTACTGAACTGTTTACAATTTTGAAAAAGAATATCATTTGCTTCAGCAAATATAATTAAAAAACAAATATATCCAAAGAAACTGAGATCTGCTCTTGATAATTTGTATAGTGGTTTTGTCTAATAAATTATTCATTGTGAATTATTTGCTCAGCTATACGTATTTTGTAAGGAAAGCCTTATCTACTCTATGTCACAAATAAAGACTTAAGATTTCAGTATTTTTGCCTCTCTCTGTGCTATAAATTGCATTGCAGATTACAAAATGAATGGGTGAGGAATAATCCCAAAAGGTTTAGTATTAATATTTCACATGTGTGTGGAATCCTTCACCCCAAATGATCTCACCATGCTATGGAAACCATATTAATAAAGCACTTCTGAAATGCAGACACATCCTCTGTGAAGGGTATGAAGCAACCAACACATATAATGTGCCTCACTTGTAGAAAGATGGAGACTTTTCCCAAAAATATCAGTGAAAATCCCTACTCTCATGAAAACTCCTTGAGATCTTTATTATGAATGCAGAGCAGATAGGCTTTTAATATCTGGCCTGAAAACCTGCACATGAAGTGGTAATCAGTTTATCTACCTCAGAAGGATGATGGGTTGAGCTGAATCATGGAATTTGAACCTGAGATTCTAGAGGTTTCAGAACAAAAAACTTAGATCACTAAACTAGTATCACAGAGTGATGCTGGCCCTCTAAGAGGGATCAGAGTAAGTGAAGCTGTGACTCATCAACTGCCTCCTAATTGGGCTTAAAAGAGGGCACCTGGGCCATAATGGGGGAGAGACCTGGTGAGTAAAGGTTGCCTTAGACCACAGGCTGAGTCAGCAAGGAAAAGGGCAAGCAAGAGTTGCCTGAGAATTCGAGACACATGGAAGGTCCTGGAAGGAAGCTGTAGTTGGTTCCTGGGGAAAGACGGGGAGGTCAGGGAGCAGTAGAGGGAGTTGCCTGCTGACGTCTAAGTTGGAGAGCCAAAGCTGAGGACCAGCAACTGCTGACATAGCTGATTCAAAAAGCTGGGCCAGGGGAACAGTGAGAGGGTCAGGGGGAGCGAGAGCTGCTCCTTTTGGAATGATAATTTCCCAGCAGAGAGGCTGGGGGAGGTTCCCACTGAAAAGAGTGGGGATATAATCCTGCCGGAAGGGCTGGGGTGGCTGTCCTGCCAGAGGGATAGAAAAGGACAGACACCATCCAGGTGTGATGGAAGATGCTGTAATGTATTATGTCAATGAATATGCTGTCTGGAGATTTTATGGACTATTTGTACTGGGGTGATAAATGGACTATGTTTTGGGATTTAGAATTTGGACTATTCACACAATGATTTTGTAATAAACTAACCTCACACAAGGGTCTTACTGAGGTAAGAAAGCATGGCATAGACTTATGGGGGACTCTGAAGGAGGGAAACCTGAGGTAGGCGTGGATGTTGTGTCACAGGAGGATGTTCCAGGCTGGGCTATCCTATGACATATAACCTAGCGGACACTTTAGCATGAACCTGGGGGGGAGGGGAATATAAATAGGTTTCTATTTGATCTGGGCAAATAACTGATTTTGCAGTTCACTGGCAGTTCTTAAAAAAAACAAAACAAAACAAAAAACAGTTTGACCCAAACTGAATCTGAAAAATGAAAGTTTATTTGCTACTCAAACATAAGAATGGCCATACTCGGTCAGATCAGTGGTCCATCTAACTCACTATCCTGTCTCTTACAATGGCCAGTGTCAGATGCTTCAGAGAGAATGAACAGAACAGGGTAATTTTGAATTGCCCTGTCCCAACTTCTGGTAGATTTAGGGACACCTGGAGCATGGGGTTGCATCCATGATCATCTTGGCTAATAGCCATTGATGGACTACCCATCATAAACTTATCTAATTGTTTTCTGAACCCAGTTATTCTTTTGGCCTTCACAATATCCCCTGGTAATGAGTTTCATGTGTTGACTGTGTGTGATATGAAGAAGTGCTTCCTTTTGTTTGTTTTAGCCCTACCGCTCATTAATTTCCTTGGGTGACCCCTGGTTCTGGTACTGTGAAGAGGTAAATAACACTTTTTTATTTACTTTCTCCAAACCATTCATGATTTTATAGACCGCTACCATAGACACTCCCCCCCTCATCCCAGTGATCTCTTTTCTAAGATGAACAGTCCCAATCTTTTTAATCTCTCCTGATATGGAAGCTGTTCCATACTCCTAATCCCTTTTGTTGTCATTTTAATATACCTTTTTTGAGATGAGGTGACCTCAGCTGCACTCAGCACTCAAGGTTTGGGCACACTATGGATTTATGTAGCAGCATTATACTATTTCTGTTTTATCATCTATCAATTTCCTAAGGGTTCCTAACATTCTGATCACATTTTTGACTACTGCTTCACATTGAGTGCATGTTTTCAGAGAACTATCCACAATGACTCCAAGATCTCTTTCTTGAGTGGCAACAGATAATTTAGACCCCAAAATTTAGTATGTATAGTTAGGATTATGTATTCCAAAGTGCATTACTTTGCACTTATCAACATTGAATTTCATTGGCCATTTTGTTGCCTAGTCACCTATTTTAGTGAGATCCCTTTGTAAAAATTTTCATTCAGCTTTGGACTTAACTATCTTGAATTATTTTGTATAGTCTTCAGTTTTTCCCATCTCACAGTTTACCCCTTTTTCCAGATCATTTATGAATATTATACACACTACAGGTCCCAGGGCAGAGACCTCAAGAGGTCATCAAGTCCAACCCCCTGCACTGAAGCAAGATGAAGTAAACCTAAACCATCCCTGATTGGTGATTGTCTAAACCCCTCTTAAAAATCTCCAAGGATGAGGATTCCACAACGTCCTTTGGAAACCAATTCCAGAATTTAATTATCTTTAAAGTTAGAAAGGTTTTTCTAATATCTAACCTAAATCTCCCTTGCTGCAGATTAAGCCCACTACTTCTTGTCCTAACTCCAATGGACAATTGATCACAGTCCTCTTTGTAACTGCCCTTAATATATTAGAAGACTTATGGCCCCCTGTCTTCTTTTCCCAAGACTAAACCATATATTTTAACCTTTCCTCAGAGGTCAGGTTTTCTAAACCTTCTATCATTTTTGTTGGTCTCCTCTGGACTCCAATTTGTCATCTTTCCAAAAATGAGGTGCGCAGAACTGAACACAGTACTCTAGCTGAGGCCTCACCATGTACTAGTAGTGCCTCATCTCATGTACTAGTACTAGCATCACATATCAACACTGAATGACGATCCAATAAATAGCAGGGCTTACTTTGATATTCCTATTTTTTAATTGTTTGTTACATCACTATTAGGCCCAGAAGGAAAAAAGTCATGGCAAGATTGAAAGTAAGATTAAGAGAAATTATAGACTGCAGAAGAAAGAAAGAACAAATTTATGTGAGTTGCAAAGCAAATAATTCTAAAGCTGTTGGGGACTTAGATTACATAACTGGGGTCAAAGACAGCCTTAGGCAAAAGCAACATAAGTGACCAGTTGGCCCCTGTAGTCATACACTAACTCAGCAACTCAAAGTCTGGCCTCCCATCTGGAAGATTATAGCTGAACAAGTATAAGACTGACTCTGAACAGTGAATTTGTTCAGATGAACAGCAAAGGGGAGCAAGACGGGACCAACCCATGAGTAAGAGAAAATGTTCCAAATGGAAAAGCACCTACAACAGACGGTATGTGAAGCTAGGAACTAAAAGCAGGACCTTTGATGACAAAGATGACAAAGGCCTCGCCTTTCCTCGGGGTCTGAATGACTGGTCAATGTGGAAATAGGGAGGATATAGGATGGGAAGAAAAAAAAACCCCATAATTATTCAAATAGTTTCCTGATAACCATAGGTTTAGGGAAGTTGCCTGAGTCATAAAGGATGTTTCTCACCAAGATAGCTGCATATAATAGATTCCTTGCTTATTCTACCGTGGGAGCACTTGTGGAGATACCCAACTTAGGAAAATGAATTTTCCTTTGTATCAATTCTAAGCATCATTCACAAATATTAATTTATGCTTGAAAAGAAAACAGAAAAGTGACATCAGTAATGATCAGTACACCCATTTATTTTCAAGCTTAAAAGCACTGTGACCATAGCACTTACTTAATTTGGTGCAATAAAGGACAAGCGGGAAGCTTAATATACAGGAAAACTTCCCAAGAGATTTGTACAACAGACTCCCTAGGAAATCACACCACTTGGGACTTTGAAAACCAGAGTGGACATAGCATGAGAAAATGTACTGTAGGGAACACTTCTTCCCTGGTAGGCTGACCAGCTGGCTGATCTAATAATTAGTAGATTATGATTCACCAAATCTGCTAGTTCTCTGGAATTTGGTGCTGGAGGCAATGCTAAATGTAAGTGATGTATAGAAAATCATCATCAAAGCCTGGTTCACGTACTCACGCCTGTTACTTCACTGAAATGGATCTATATTTTTACACTCAGATTATCAACTAAGGATATAAATTGTACAAGTGAGGAGCATCTTCCCTCATATTTTAGAAGTCATACACTAAAAATTAAGTGTCCTTATTATGTGCCATTATTCCATTCTGGGTTAAGATCTTCTCAGATCTCATAAATTGAGCAAGATCAGGCTAGGCCAATTCTGGATGCAAAACTGGTGAGGAAATCAGAGTTTCACAGCTGTAAATTGGGGTAAATGAGAGAAGAATTGGGACCATGATTCATAAAGTGCTTTATGATTATTCAAGATCAAAAGTGTCATGAACAAAAGGCATTTCAGTTTCCCACCTTGGGTAGTCAAATAAATAACAACGGTGCAAATTAAGTGCAAGGAGCATGTAAAACACTACCACATCAGAATAGTAGTGTTTTGTTTTTGTTTTTGTTTTTACACTTTGCACAGTTGTAAACACCGAACTCAGAACTGTGGAGAATCAGGCCCCACGTCAGGGTGCAAGTGAACAGTCAGGCATATTATTTGGTTTCCTAATATGTCCTTCTAATTTTCAGATCATGGCATAATTAATTTTTCAGTTTCATTAGAACGGTGCGTAATGTGCTTTAACAGTGTGACAGAATGGTAATTTGTATGTGGCTGCACATGTACATGTAAATTTTACAGAGATAACAATGGGGCAGTAAACAGAAATAGCATGAAGTGTATGCTCAGGAACAGTCCATTTCATTAAGCAAAAACCCAAATAAGTAGTATTGGTCACCAAGTGATACAGGAAGCACTCCCGCATGCACACACTATTGGGCCATGTAACTTTAAAAAAGGG
Organism: Gopherus flavomarginatus; assembly: GCF_025201925.1. NCBI lineage: Eukaryota > Metazoa > Chordata > Testudines > Testudinidae > Gopherus > Gopherus flavomarginatus. The sequence goes on along the minus strand of NC_066619.1, from coordinate 18,440,927 downwards.
GAGGGGGAGAAAAAGAAGAAAAACAAAACTACAAGATCGTCCTTCAGCACAACAAAATTAACCAATTCCCGAATGATTTCTAAGTGGTCCTACACACCAGTATTCAGTGTGCTGCCTAGGTACAGTGTGCTGCTTAACTTTATCCTTAAATTATTCACAAACTTAATACATAATAGAACCACTTCAGCTCCCAGGCCTTTATAACATATTGAATTTGAATAAAAGAATCATCCCTTGAATATAAAAAGAAAAATAGGGAAACATCACTGATAAGGAGTTCATAAAAGTCCAGTCACACTACTGAATTTACTATCAGATCATATTTTTATCAGTTTTCCAGCAGTGTTGTCTCTTCTACTGAGTTACCTTTGTAATTTTAGCAGTTTTCAAGAAACTCAATTTTTTGAGAACACGGGGGATTTTTTGGAAAGAAATTGGTTTTAGTTTTCTTCAACAAAATTATTTTTAAAAGTTACTACCTAGATTTTATTGTGGCTTATTAATTCCTTTGCAGTATGGCTCACATTCATTGTTACTCAAATAACACTTTTGAAGACAAAAAAGTAAATCAGGGTATGGGATTGGCTGCAAGCAAAAAAGATTACTGTGTTGGGGATACTATATCAGACAAATAGGATGCCAAAGAAAATAACAACAGAGTCAAGGTCAGGCAGGTCTAGAGGACTACTACTGACTAGTTGGCTAGGCATTGTATGCAGGGACATGACCAGTCTGAGATTAAGATAGGAACAGCCATGGGCAGGAGTGAATGGCAATGCTGCATTGTACCTATAAAGATGCTTTGGGATGAGAACAAATGTAAAGAACAAATCGTGTCAAACTAATCTGATAGCGTTCTTTGATAGGATAACGAGCCTTGTGGATAAGGGAGAAGCGGTGGATGTGATATACCTAGACTTTAGTAAGGCATTTGATACAGTCTCGCATGATATTCTTATAGATAAGCTAGGAAAGTACAATTTAGATGGGGCTACTATAAGGTGGGTGCATAACTGGCTGGATAACCGTACTCAGAGAGTAGTTGTTAATGGCTCCCAATCCTGCTGGAAAGGTATAACAAGTGGGGTTCCGCAGGGGTCTGTTTTGGGACCGGTTCTGTTCAATATCTTCATCAACGATTTAGATGTTGGCATAGAAAGTACGCTTATTAAGTTTGCGGACGATACTAAACTGGGAGGGATTGCAACTGCTTTGGAGGACAGGGTCAAAATTCAAAATGATCTGGACAAGTTGGAGAAATGGTCTGAGGTAAACAGGATGAAGTTCAATAAAGATAAATGCAAAGTGCTCCACTTAGGAAGGAACAATCAGTTTCACACATACAAAATGGGAAGAGACTGTCTAGGAAGGAGTATGGCAGAAAGAGATCTAGGGGTCATAGTGGACCACAAGCTTAATATGAGTCAACAGTGTGATACTGTTGCAAAAAAAGCAAACGTGATTCTGGGATGCATTAACAGGTGTGTTGTAAACAAGACACGAGAAGTCATTCTTCCGCTTTACTCTGCGCTGGTTAGGCCTCAACTGGAGTATTGTGTCCAGTTCTGGGCACCGCATTTCAAGAAAGATGTGGAGAAATTGGAGAGGGTCCAGAGAAGAGCAACAAGAATGATTAAAGGTCTTGAGAACATGACCTATGAAGGAAGGCTGAAGGAATTGGGTTTGTTTAGTTTGGAAAAGAGAAGACTGAGAGGGGACATGATAGCAGTTTTCAGGTATCTAAAAGGGTGTCATCAGGAGGAGGGAGAAAACTTGTTCACCTTAGCCTCCAATGATAGAACAAGAAGCAATGGGCTTAAACTGCAGCAAGGGAGATTTAGGTTGGACATTAGGAAAAAGTTCCTAACTGTCAGGGTAGTTAAACACTGGAATAGATTGCCTAGGGAAGTTGTGGAATCTCCATCTCTGGAGATATTTAAGAGTAGGTTAGATAAATGTCTATCAGGGATGGTCTAGACAGTATTTGGTCCCGCCATGAGGGCAGGGGACTGGACTCGATGACCTCTCGAGGTCCCTTCCAGTCCTAGAGTCTATGAGTCTATGAGTCTATGAGAAGAAGAATGAATAAAATTAATACTTGACAGCTTAGGAGGTGGACATATGTTAAAGGATGCTTGCCTCTTCTATAAAAGCGAGTATCACGGAATCATGGAAATTCAAAAAGTAACAGCCTAGTGCTCTGTGTTACATTTTCTAGTGCTGTCTCCAGTCTAGCATTTGCTAATATTCAGTTGACATTTACTTTATTGCATCCTATTACCCCCTAGGTAATGGATAGCCCTTGTGACCCTCTAAATAATTCATTTTTAACCTTAGTTTATTAGCACCCTAAAATACTTGTAAATAGTAATGCCCCTTAGTCTTCTGACTTGTTAATTAAACATGCTGTGCCACACATAAATAGTTCTTTTAAAATTATTAGTGGGTTTAAAAGTTTTTAAAATTAGGAAAATTTCTCTCCCTGTTGGAGAGCTTTGAACTGGGATTCAGATTTCTCTTTTTTCACCTCTATAAGATTTTCATCTCAGGTTCAGCCATGATCGTATTCACTAGCTTTGTATTATTCTGAATTTGGGAATACTGTTAGAGCAATTACAATGTGGAACAGTTCCCAGGAATGTATGCCCCACAACCATGGACTCTGGGGAGCACTGGGGTCCCAGCTGCCCACCATAAATCCAGGCAAGATTCCCTGGAACCCGGTCTCGGATTTGCTAAGGTTCATTGAACCAGAAGTGTTTTAGGCAAAACACTTTGGACTGCACGAATAGCCCAGTTGATTGCAGTTGGGACTGAATGAACGGGAATACAGTAAGATATTACTCAAGGTGAGCGAGATGGCAGAATGTGTTCAGAAATGATTTTCAACAGTTATCGCTTTAGTCATAATTTGCCACAACAAACAACGTAATCAATTTTTTTGGCATGACAAACATACAGAGTGCTCAAGAAGCATGAAGCTGCAGTGCAGGAATTCTGTGCAATCTAATCTTTTGGCTTGTCTTTTAACAAAATAAGGAAACTGGGGCCAACTAGTTCAGAAACTGTCTAGTTCGGAACCATAGTTTGACCCTCAGATTCCTGCCCTTCCTTCCTCAGTCTAATTAACAAATCTGTATAACCTATCCTACCTTATTTTTCACCATTACAAGAAAAAAGCATGTCCCGTTGTGAGAAGGTATACGAGGCCTTTGTGGACACTGTTGAAAATCCCGGCATCCTAGTACATCCCATTCTGGCAAAGCGACAGGAAAGGAGCAACGAAGGTGGATCCTCCAGGTCTGCCTAGAGAGGCTTCAGGGAAGCAGCCCATCAGAGCCCAGAAGGCTCAGCTAAAAAGAGCTGCAGGGCCTTTGCAGGTCAGTTCTTTGCTGGGACAAAAGGGGCAAGGAAAGATGCTCCTGTCTGGCTAAAGGAGTTTGAGAGATAGCAAGGGGAGGGGTTGTTTTTTTGTTTTTTTCCTGATTGAATTTTGAATTGCTGGGTTTGGGAGAGAAAGAGACGAAGAACCTGAGGTAAGGGTGATGCTAGAATGGAAGAGGCCCAGAGAAGCAGCAGCAGCTATTGAATCAAGCAGGAGATGGGTGCTGTTTATAGGGTCCTTGGGTTTAACTCGAAGCAGTGGGCTGGACTGGGCTCCTCTGCCACTGCAGGCAAAGTGGCATAAACCCAAAAAGGTGGCAGAGCTTATTTGGAAGCCAGAACAAAGGGCTGAATTTAAAGGACCCAGAGCTGGTCTGAAAACCCTAGCAAGGACAAAGAGACTTTTATTTGCTAGGGTCTTTAATACCCTGGAAGGGATTCATTCTGACTTTATAATTTGACTAGAGGCTTAAGCTGCTGAAGACCCATCAAGGTCAGTCAGCATCCCACAGGTGGCACCAGGGACGTGTAAAGGGCTGTGGCCCACATCCAGCAGCTTGGAGGTGCTCAGGAGGTGAATGTCCCATTACATCTGAATGGAAAAGTTTACCCCTCTCAGATTAATCTAGTTGGTAGCCTCATTCAAAAGCCAATTGCTGCATTCAGACCAATAGGCTCTTCCCTCAACCCCCTCAATAAAAGAGCAATGTTTTGGGTTGGTTAGGCTAGAGTTAAAGCCAGAGACTTTGGATCACTGACCCAAGAATGGTATATGAATAGAAATCAAATTGCTCAATGTAATGTCTATATCTGAAGACCTACCCATTACTAGAAATACCAATAATCAGTAGCCTGTTAAATTGGGACTTTTAATAAGATGTTAGACTAGGAGGCAGCTCTTAGTTTCTCTTCACTGCTCTCATCCCCACTTCAGCCAAGAACACTTTTACAATTGGTGAGTGTCAAGGCCTCAAGAGCCCTTGAGAAGTTCCTGGAAAATATGATTTGTGGTACATGGAAGGTTCCATGCATACAATTTCTTAACTGATTACAGACAGCTTTCATTTGACACATTTTCTTCATCAAATAGCACTTTAAGTGAAAATAGAAGAGGGAAAGGGCTTGAAAAGAGCAATATACTTTCAGTACTCTTGAGCAGTTTGTTCTCAGCAAAGTTGACTGTTACCTTTTAGTGGTGACTGGTTTACTGACTGTTAATGCTTTAAAAATGAGATGAAATCAGGTGTATAGTCTTTATTGCAAGAAAGATATATGCCCCCGTGCATAGCAGTAGTTTGGCAATCTTAATCTCCAAAGACATAACGTTGATGTATGTTATGTTGCCAAACAGCACAGTGAGTGTTTAAAATGCTGTGAACAGCCCTATTGCCTCCACATGATACAATCTAAGATTAGATTGTAACTCAGTGACTGAATCCTTTCCCAAGTCCTGCATAGAATATTAAAGCTCAGGCCATTTACTTTAATATCTTGAAAGAATGATTTTTTTCTTTTTTTGCCATAGAAACAAGAAAGCACATAGAGTGGGGATATGCACTGTTGGCAACATGAAAGCATATAACCCACATCAGGCAATTCCACTGTAATACGACGTCATCATTTCTATTTCGATGAAAGCTTAAGCTGTGCAAACGGATCTTTTATAGCAAGCATGCCTATGGTATCATAACTGAACACAGACGTTCAAACCTCAACTGATATATACCTAAGGTCTATCCAGCACTTCTCCTGCATCCTTGATATCTGCCATGTTAATTAAATGCACATAGAGGTCAAGGTGTTAATTCAGTCTGTCACCCTTCTGTACTTTTTTCCAAATAATTTTATATAACAATCTGAGTTGATCTTCTGTTACTTTGGACAGCTTAAAGTACCTTGCACAACACAGCCCTGCAAAAGCAGCTTCATGCAATAATTATTGCAACATCCTGTAATGTTAGACCTTTATTTCTCCTCTTACCCTTCTTACTCTCCTCTTACCCTGTCCTATCTTCCATTTGCCTGTGTCTTCAGTCAGCAATGTGCAGCCAAAATTTTAACAGAGACTTCTTTGGATATTTTCCAGCTCCTTTACGAGTTCATCTGACCTTCCATCACCAAAATACTCTTCCCACACCTCAAATAACCCCACGTACTTATCCTCTATCCCACAAAATGTAACAATTCTACACTTTTCCCCGACCAAACAGCTGCATCAGTGCTTTCACTCTCACTCACACCAATCAGTCCCTTTAACATGCCATGCTTCCTTCTCCCCTGCATTTCTTTCTTCCTTTTTTAATAATAGCATCTAGGGACCTCAGTCATGGCTTTGGCCTCATCACTGTACAATCACCACAAGGACAATCCCTGCCCCAGAGATCTCATAGTCAGGGATGTAGGCAACACACTACCCATGAATAAGTTGACAGGGAACAGTAGAGACAGGTGCATTTACTTAAATTAGTAATCAGCGAAAGTCCAACCAAAGCCAAACAGCATCTCAGAGGCTCCCCTCTTAGGCAGCTGTTCCTCAAAACAGAGGTGATTGTAGCAGGCAGCTGTCCTGGAGCCTCTGGCTTGTGAGTGGTTGGTCAGGTAGAGAGTGGGTCCCCTCTGATGGTGGAATGGGTGTTTTCTGGTAGGTTGGGGATGTACGCCGTTGGTTCTTGAGGTGGGAAGTTTTGTCTGACTATGAGGGGTCTACTCCACCTGGTATAGGAATCAAATAGAGGAAGTAGTTCTCCCATTGCCTAAGGATATTAGGCTGTGGGGTAGCTCTCCCAGGATGATGTGGAGGGCCCAGTAACTCTGCTGACTGGTATGAGGAGTCAGCAGGAAAGTGGGTTTCTCCAGGTAGTGTGGGTGAGTGAGTCTACACTGACTAGTATAGTAGTCAGGTTGGAGAGTAAGTGTCCCCTAGACCAGTGGCTCTCAACCTTTCCAGACTACTGTACCTTTTCAGGAATCTGATTTGTCTTGCATACACTCAAGTTTCACCTCATTTAAAAATGACTTGCTTACAAAATCAGGCATAAAAATGCAAAATTGCATTATTACTGAAAAATTGCTTACTTTCTCATTTTTACTGTATAATTATAACATAAATCAATTGGAATATAAATATTGTATTCACATTTCAGTGTATAGTATATAGAGCAGTATAAACAAGTCATTGTCTGATTTAGTTAGTTCTGACTTCAAATTTTAGTTAGTACTGACTTCATTAGGGCTTTTTAGGTAGCCTGTTGTAAAACTAGGCAAATACCTAGATGAATTGATGTACCCCCGGGAAGACCTCTGTATACCCACTGAGGTACATGTACCCCTGGTTGAGAACCACTGCCCTAGATGGCAGAAGGGGTCATAGGAGTTAAAAGATGAGGAGAAGGTCTCCTGTTGCTGGTGATATTGAAGTGGGTATAGAAGTGGGTCTCTGCTAACTGGTGGAGAAGGGAAACAGGCTCCTTTCCATATGTTGGAAAAGACTTAAACTTTCCCTGGTCATTGGAGGGACTGGCTGAGGATAGCAGGGTTCCAGGCTCCATCCCACTATTTACTCTTTAGACTCTGGGCTGCCACTGGGCAAGCAGACAAGTGGTGGGGAGAGAGACAGGCTCAAAAGCTCTTGGATTCTCACTCATGGGTGTAATAGCTTGGCCCTTCCTCCTTTCCTCCTCTGTTGGTGGTGGAGCTGTCAGGAAGGGAAGTATGTGCAGGAAGAACAGAGCATTGGATCTCAGGAGGCACTGGAAGGAGAAATTCCCTTCGCATCGGCTGTCCCAGAAACAGTAGCCATATCCACAGAGTGGCAGCCGGCTGTGTGACCTGCAAACAGCCCATTCCCAGCCTCAGACAGGGATGAAAATCTTAACAGGCAAAGTCTACCTTTTCTTCACCATTCCTCAGGTGAAACTGATTCCTGTCGATTGTTATCACACCACTGTGCATAGGGCTGGGCTGTGGATTCTCTGGCATACCCCTAAACTTAACTGATTATTTTATAAAGAAGAGGGTGTGCACCTCTTTATTGTGGGGCAGTGCAGGAAGAAGAGGTTACTCACCTTGTGCAGTAATTGTGGTTCTTCAAGAGGTGTGTTCCTATGGTGCTCCACTCAGATGTTCATGTGCCTCTCAAGCCTTTGATCAGAGACTTCCCATTAGCAGTGTCCATTCAGCCTGCACTTGCATCCTATACATCCTTGTGCCAGGCATGGAGGTTATATAGGGCTGCACAGCTGGACCACCTTCTCCAGCCAGATGTTCTATAGAGAAAAGTCTGAAGCAGAGGGGAAGGAGGGCAAGTATGGAGCACCAATAGGGCACAAATCTTGAAGAACCACAGTTTCCACACAGTGTGAGTAACCTCTCCTTCTTCTTCAAGTAATATCTCTAAGGGTGCTCCACTTCAGGTGACTCCCAACTAGTATCCCCACAGAGAAAGGAGCTTTGGAATTGAGTCCAGAACCAAAGATAGAACCACATTACCAAGAACCACAACTGAACTGGATCAAGGCATAGTGTTTAGAAAAATGTATGTCCTGAAGACCATGTCTTGGCCTTACACATCTCGGAAACTAGAATGTTTCTGAGTAATGCCATGGACATTGATTTTTATCTGGTAGAATGTGCTATTATCCTTTCGGGGGATGGTAGAACACCAGTTGCACTGTAACAAGTAACAATACACCCAGTCATCTATCCTGACAGTCTCTGGGCAGAGATTGTGGACTCAGTCTAGGTAACTTCCAAAATTGCATAGTTCTTTCTAGATAGAAGGCAAACCCTCATCTAATACCCAAGGTATGAAAGCAAATTTCCTGTTGAGACTTGTGTAATTTTGGGGAAAAAAAACACAAGTAGATCAATGGACTGGTTAATCAGAAAAGTTGATACTATCTTAGGTAAGAATTTAGGGTGTGGGCATAAAGAGACCTCATCCTTGAACATTGTAAAGGGTGGATCTGCCATTAAGGCCCCAATTTCTCTGACTCCACAGACTGACGTCATAGCTACTAAAAATGCCATCTTCATGCATAAGCGAAGCAAAGAACAGGTTGCGATTGGTTCAAATGGAGGTCTTGTGAGACATTTAAGTATGAGGTTGAGGTTTCAAATCTGAGTGGGGTACCTAATTTGGGGGTAGAGTTTCCCCAAGCCCTTAGTAAATCTAAAGCAAACATAAAAAATCCTTCTACTGGAGGATGAAACACTGATATTGTACCGAAGTAAACCTTAATCGGGCTAACTGATAAACCCTGGTTTCTTCAAGTCCAACAGATAGTCCAGGATGGCTGACAGCAATGAGGATTCAGACAGAAGTCTGTAGCATTGACACCAATGGTTAAATCTCATCCAGTTCTGCAGGTAACTAATTTGGATGGACTTCTTTCCACTATTCAATATCACCTGCTTTACTTTCACAGACCAGATAGAGTCTACTCCTGCAAACCATCAAGAAACCATGCACTAGAGGTGGAGGTTCCCTAGGTTGGGGTGAAGTAAATAATCCACAACTTGGTAGAGGAGAGGAGAAACTATCATAAGTTTGATGGTCAGGTAAACACATGGGTGAAGCAGGTAAAGATACCAAGCTTGTCTCAATCAGGTTGGTACTATAAAGATAATCCCAGCCTTGGCATGTGTGATCTCTTTGTATTAGTGGTGTTGGGGGAAATGCACAGACCATCCCCTTCATCCAAGATCAGAGAAAGACATCTTCCAGAGAGAGATAGCCTAGCCCTCCTCTTGAGCAAAGCAGATGACACTTTTTGTTCCTGGAGGCAATGAAGAGATCTACCTCTAGGAGACCTCAATTTTGCAATATATGATGGAGAATTTGAGAGTCCAGTTTCCCTTCGTAGTCCTGGGAGAAACACCTGCTGAGGGTATCAGTTGTGATGTTATGAACTCCAGGGAGGTAAAAAGCTGAAATTTGGATCTGATGCTACATACCAGTTCCACAGTTGCATTGCTTTGGTGCACAGGGAGGGGAATTTGCTCCCCCTTACTTGTTGATATAGAACATGCAGGCTACATTATCAGTCATGATTCTGATGAATTTTCCTTTGATGAGGGGTCAGAAATGAAGGCAAGCATTCCTGCCTGCCCTGAGTTTCAACAAGTTAATGTGGAGACTCATTTCCTGAGGTGACCATCTGCCCTGGGCCGTGAGGGTATTGATGGCTCCCCATCCCAAGGGAGAAGCATCTGTTGTCATGGTTACCATTGGGTTTGGGTAAACAAAAGGAGTCCCTGCACCGACATTGATTTGATTTTCCACCAGGCTAAGGAGTTCTTTACATGACGCTGGACCATACTTGCTTGTCCAAATTGTCTCTAGAGGGTGAATAGACCACTCCGAGCCAGTCCAGCAATGGGGGCATAGTCTTGCATAATCAGTCACAAAGGTGCAAGTTGCCATATGACCAGGAGCTGCGGATAGTTTCTAACTGAGGTTCATGGATTCCCTTGAATGGTCCTGTCTTGATCTGAGAAAGTTAAGAATCAGTCAATGGAAAGGTCTGCCCGGGCTGTCATTGAATCAAAATATACTCCTATGAACTGTATTCTCTGTACAGGGGGGTCAGTGTGGATTTCCTTACATTGAACTGAATACCCTATTCCTGGAAAAGAGAGTGGGCCAACAGGATGAATGAAGTTCAGCTTTGTAAGCTTGACCCTTGAGCAGCTCAGTTGTTGAGGCACAGAAAGACTAAAATTGCCTCTAGGACCTTTGAGGACACCCTTGGGAACAAGGAAAGGCAGAGGGAAGCCCTCTGTATTAAAAAGAGTCCTGGCCTACAGTAAAGCATAGGTATTTTCTGTGAGATGGGTAAGAGTTCTGGGATTTTCCAGACCCACCAGTACTGGAGGAGGAGTCTTTTGCCTCTACACTGCTGAACTGAGAGGTTGAGGCTTCTGATACCGTGGACTCAGCAGGGGATGGGGGAGTCTCTTGGGAGCAGGTTCCTTATGATAACAGTTAGCACTTCTATTTTGGGACCCTTCATTGAGACCTCAAGAGTTTTGCCCCTCTTAGCAGAGATCTGTGCTGAGGTCAAAGGGGAACTTGATCTGCCCAAAGACAGATTTCTGTGGGAAGGTCTTCTGACCTGATTCTGAAGTGGGTCAAAGGGAGCACTCCAGCAGCAGCTTGACCTCACAGGTCTTCCTTGCTCTGGATTTAAGAGCCAGGCAAAAGTTACACTTCTGGGAGACATATGACACTCTCAGGCAGCGGACTCAATTATAGTGGCCATCATTGACTGGGATAGGCTTCCGACAAGAGAGGCACTGTTTGAATCCTGGAGAGTTGGACCTGCCCTGTCAGGAGAGAATGATTCTCTCCCTCATTTCAGGGAGCCTAAGTTAATGCTCACACTACTTATCTACTAACTATATAACAACTATCTAAAACCAGCTAACACTAAAGAAAAAGTTAGCTTAGGCACTCTAAAGGCAGACATGCTAGGGCTCTGTCTTAGGCCGAGATGGTTGAACGGGAACTGAGGGCAGATCGACAGCCGTATGTAGCCTCAGTGCACGGCACAAGGCTGTGTAGGACATATAGGCAGGTGAAACAGACACCGCAAACAGGAAATCTCTGATCAAGGACTCAAGATGCATAGGTGCACCTGACGTGGATCACCCATAGGGACATTACTCAATGAGGAATTTTTAGCCCATCTCCCCCAATCTGCTGCTGAAGGAATGGATCCCATCTACGTTCAAGTCTAGCAATCAAGTTGCATTTTCTAGGTCTATCTTTGGAACAAGAGTGGCTACAAATTTATTTTTCTTCTTCAAGAAAAGACTCCTTTCACATGGCTCAAAGAATAACTCCGTTAACAAAGGACCCTTCCAGCTCTTCTGCGCTTCAAGTACCATCAACTCTGATTCTTAGCATAACTGTAAAAAATACTTATCTAGACTCCCAAGGAGATTTAGTCTGTCTGACTAGAGACTTGGCTTCTTTCAACCAACGTAAGACCAAGGATCCTGTGCCTGCAAGCCATAGAAAATAAAGTGGGATAGGGGACTATAGCTCACGTCTGGATATCTACTTGAAGAAAGTCCAGTTCAAGTTCTGGGCATTCTAGGCAGCCAAAACATTATTTCAGTCAGAGCCAGATATAGTAACACACTGCTCCAGACCAAAAGAAAACCTACTGCCCTGTGAAATATTTTAATAATGGTTTACAATGATCCTACAGAAATAGGCTGAAAGCTAGATACCATGGGATACTAAATATAAACAACACTTCATTCTTTAACCATTCATTCAAGGATCTCAAAGCAGTTTGCAATGATTAGCTGATTAAGGCCTCACGCCACCCTGTGAAGCGGAGTACAGTTATTCCCATTATACAAATGGGGAAACAGACCTGGATAGGCCATTGCTTATCCCTTTAAATGCCCACTAACTTGAGGTGATGACATTTTGACACACATAAAGCATTCACAAAGGCTACTAATCCCTTGTGTCTTCAGTTGGCATTATGGATGCTCAGCACTTCTGAAAATCATATCTAGGAGCACCAGCTCAGGCCCCCAAACAGTAAGCACCCAAAATTATTGGCCACCTGTAATAATTTAGGCCTAAATGGCTATCATATAGAAACTCAGTACTAGAGCCACAACCAAATCCAGGTCTCTTGATGAGCAATATCTTGTTCTCACCACCATATTATACTTCCTCCCAGGTATTTCAAAAAAGAGCTACAGACATTAAGGTTACAAATTCCAATAAATTGTATAATGGATGCTTGTCAGTGAGGGAAAAAAAGACAAACTAAAAAACAAATTATGCACATTTTACATCCCACAGAGGTTCAGCATTTTACTTTTTCTAAGGCTGAATTAACTTAAAAAGCAGTTAATTTCCAACTTCAAAGATTTTTTCTTGTTTTGAAGACAATAAATATGCAGCAAATATCTCACAGCAACAATGAGCTGATTAGAATGTCATGTCTGCCTTTATTTTATTTATTTTTTGGGGGCAAGAACCAAACCACACATTTCTGCCTGAAGAATGTTTCCTTGTGTTTTAATGCTTCTTTAAAATTGTTCTCACAAGACAATGTTTCCAGCAGTTCAAAGGACAGAAGAGTTATTCCTACCTGCTACCGTGACTTTAGCTGTCCGACTGATGATAGCCCCAATTCCTTCTAAAGAGGCCTCACACTGGTAGAGACCCTCATCTGGCTTATGGTGCCTGGAATGGACTATGCTTTGTATCAAGAGGGAACCATTGACCATCTGCTGTCTCCTTTCATCCACTGCCAGGTTTAAGAAGACTGAATCTTTCTTCCACTTGATGACAGGAATTCCTTGATCAGACTCCACTGTGCAATTCAGCAGCACATTACTTCCGCGCATGGTGACAGCATCTGAAGGCTCAGTCAGGAACCGCAATGATGTAAAACCCTTAACTTGTGAACCTAAAATAAGAAAAGCTGCGTTATTCATTCACATACAGGGACATAGATGCCAGTTCTGGTGCATTAACTCATTGAAGAGCATGAACACAAAATCCCACAAGACACTTCGGGTGCTCGGCAAACATTCTGAGAAATAATTTAATTAAAAATAGCATGTCTCAGCAAATTGACTGAAGGAAAACCAAGATGAATATTTTGGTGCCATCAGTACAAAAACAATATTTACAGAAGAAACACAAATATGTAAACAAAGCAAAATACCTCTAACTGTCCCACCCCCCATTACTTCAAAAAATAAGCTGCAATGTGTTCAATTTTCTCTAGTGCTGTGGATCAGTACAAAGCCTATGCACCACTTCAGTACCATTTTGAGGTTATAAGTAGAATTTACTCTAATTGGCTCATAGGGCTTTGTGCTGGACCCCTGCACATAGCTGAATTTCACCATGAAAAGTCTGCAGATAGCATTTGGGTGGCTTTGTATTTATGAGAAACTTTCAGAGGAAATTAGACAAATCCAGAGTCTGGCCACCTTTCGGAAATGCTGCCAAACCTTTGTATATGATGAAGCTTTTCTCTTCTAACCAGAATGACACTCACATCTGTAGTAGGAAGAGAGCCTGAGACATAAGCCCTTATATCAGAGGCCTAGTATGAGGCAGGACCTGCTCACAGAATTTGGCAAGAGCAGGGCTGATATTGCAGAAAAAACACATTCCTAACAAGTGCTAGTCACAGAGTGCTCATGCAAACACATGCTGATATCCAGTGGTACCAGAACATCCCAATATCATGGATGGTACAAAAACATTACCCAAGGATAACAAGAACACACTGACCCATCTTAAAAGATAAGGTCAGGATGATAGTACGTAATAGATGTTTTGATCAAACCAACATGTACAAGATGGGTGACTACTAGCGACATAAGAGGGCAGTAACTAACTACATCGAAGGGGCAGTACTAACTTGTTTTATTGGGGTATAAAGATGTATCTCAGAGGGAGTGTCTTTGTCTGGCCTTAGGGAGGAACAGAAAGTCCCACCGTTCATCGAGTTGGTCCATTGTTACGGGCATATGTATACCATGGAATACTAGTACTATGCTTTGTCAACAATATACCTGGCTGGGTGCATTCATCCCTTAATGGATCTTGTGGTCATTGGGTAGTTCGCTCGAGGTCTGTCATGCCAGCTATCTGTGCAGGGCTGGGGCAGCACACAGAGTGAACACACACACACAGCCAAACAGCTACCAACATCTAACCACAACATCCTCAAAACCACCTCCTCTTAACTTCTTTTCCATTCCTCTGCAATGGAGAGAGCAATGCGGGAGATACTGAAGTCCCTTGGGTGCCAGCTGAGCAGGTGTCACATTACAGCATAAATGTGTGACATCACAGTAGGGTATCAAGAATGCATGTCAGGGCTGCAAAATGCAGAGTCTAGGTCCCTTTGCAGCCCTGCACAATTAGGAGGCAATGGAGAAGAAGGTGGAGTGAGAAGCTTCCATGGAAGGCCCATGATATCAATACAAACATTCACTGCTAAAGACTAGAAAACTGTTAAGATGCTTAAGAACTAGTGAATTTTATTACATACTCTAACAACACAATAAAAGGAAAGGAAATGGGCTCGATTCTGACTTTCTATTGGATTGCCCCTTTTCCAGTCATTTACACCTGTGCAAAGTGCATGCAAATGGGATTCTGATTTGGTGGCATTTTGTATGCACTTTCCACAAATGTAAATTACTAGACTATGGTCCAGGCTGTGGAGAATCAGGCCCTATAATTTCCATTGATGGCTAAATGGTATCAGAGGGTCAAAACTTACAGGACCTTGCATGCCTTTAAAGCTGCTGTCTGTCAATGGAAAGGAGGCAGATATTTTCTGTTAAGCAAACCTTTTCCTCAACCTTTCTCCCACGGGTATGCTATATATGGCATTCGCAGCTGTTAAGGGTTGGGTTGACAGCATCACCTTAAACTGCTTGCCTCCTGATTGACAAAGCCTCCAGCATATGATATTCCCAGCCCCTTCCCAGCTACCATCCTCCTCTCCACATTACCTTTTCTCTGGCCATGTTCTAAAGGAAGAACAAAATTCATTGACTAGCAAAAGATGTATCCAAGGCCTGATCCTGATCTCACTCACATTGGTTTAATCCCACTTGAAGTCAATGGAGCTACACTGGTTTCAGTAATCTAAGATTGCATACTGGTGGAAGATACATTTTTGTCATGAAACTGCTGTTAATAGCAAACAGACCCGTTTCCAATTTAGGCAAGTACCGTTATCTTAAAAACATTCATTGCTTTTTATTCTTCCATAGGCGTCTGGTGTTTTGTTTTTAAACACAGCTTCTTGTTGGACATTTTTATTTATGCCACCAAAACACAACACATTTTAACACCCAGCTGTTCATGACAGTATGTTAATGAATTTATGTGACTATTATCAGAAGTAAATAATCCACTCCTTCTGAAACAGTGGGGTTATGACAGATTTCAATTCAGGGAGTTCATAAATTACGGAAGTTAAATAAAGATTAACTTTCTTTTCATGCAATTACCCTTGCAGTTCAGTCACAATTTCAGCTATTCAAATCCTTTGCAGAAGCCATAGTTATCTTAAATTGCTTTAGTACACAATACCTAACAGCTTGAATAACCTGTAATGCTTTTGGAATGTAAATACAGTTCAAAACCCTTCTCTTAAATATTGCTCCTGGAGGCTGAAGTGGTGAGAGGTTGATGAAGTGATCATATGCTTTCAAAGACAATTTCTTGGAAGTCCAGGAAGGAAGAGGGATTAAGAGACAGGTTTTTAAAGGTATTTAGGTGCCTAATGATACAGATAGCCACCTACTGGGATTTTCAGAACTGCCAAAGTGCCTAATCCCTATTAAAATCAATGGCAGTTAAGTGCCTAGATGCTTTTGAAAATCCCATTAGGCTTCTATCTGGCTAGATACCTAGGAATTAGTTCAAGCAACCTGAACCAAAATATTAAATCTTGAATGCCAACCAATCTTTGGGAACATTCCAAATCATGTATCATCATTATTTTAACAAGGTACTTCCACAAACCTTTTCCTCCCTAACCTGTAGTAAACCCCGGGTACCAGAGTGCATGCATGCACCTGCTGACAGGAAGGCTGAGAGACCGAAGATTGTTCAACATTTTTATGAAATGTCCAAAGATTACACAGATTTAGTTTTCGTTAGATTAATAGGGAACCAGATTCCAGATGAGAGCTGGAAATACAACCGTAGAGCCTGTCAACTGGAACACCTTGGTACTCAGAAGCCCAATCATGGAAAGTTTTAAGTTGGAAACTCACAATGTAAATTGCACTGAGAAACCAATATGAGGGAAGTGCAGTTTATAAAGCACACATTAAACCATTCTAAGTAACCAGGCAGCGATATTTTGCACTGCTAAAGTGTTCAAGCAGTCCACATATGTGGCCCTATTTCCAGTGGATTGCAGTAATCCAGTTTTCTTTTTCTTCACACATACTTTTTATAGGTTTCAGAGTGGTAGTCATGTTAGTCTGTATCAGCAAAAAGAATGAAAAGTACTTGTGGCACCTTAGAGGCTAACAAATTTATTTGGGAATAATTTTGTGAGCTAAAACCCACTTCATCAGATGCATGCAGTGGAAAATACAGTAGGAAGATATATATATGTATTTCATGTTCTCTGTGTGTATATATCTATACACACACACACACACACACACACACACACACACACACACACACACACACAGAACATGAAAGAATGGGGGTTGACATACCAACTCTAATTAGACTAATCAATTCAGGTGGTCTATTATCAGCAGGAGGAAAAAAAACATCTGTAGTGGTAAACAGGATGGCCCATTTCCAACAGTAGACGAAAAGGTGTGAGTAATAGTAGGGGAAAATTAGCATGGGGAAATAGTTTTTACTTGGTGTAATGACCCATCCACTCCCAATCTTCATTCCAGCCTAATGTAATGGTGTCCACTTTGCAAATTAATTCCAATTATGCAGTTTCTCATTGGAGTCTGTTTTTCAAGTTTTTTTGTTGGAGAATTGCAACTTTTAGGTCTGTAATTGAGTGACCAGAGAGGCTGAAGTGTTCTCCAACTGGTTTTTGAATGTTATAATTCTTGACATCTGATTTGTGTCCATTTATTCTTTTGCGTAGAGATTGTCCAGTCTGGCCAATGTACATGGCAGAGGGGCATTGCTGGCACATGATGGCATGTATCACATTGGTAGATATGCAGGTGAACGAGCCTCCTATAATGGTGTTCCTTGAATAGATATGTGAACAGAGTTGGCAAAGGGCTTTGTTGCAATGATAGGTTCCTGGGTTAGTGTTTTTGTTGTGTGGTGTGTGGTTGCTGGTGAGTATATGCTTCAGGTTGGGGGGCTGTCTGTAAGTGAGGACTGGCCTGTCTCCCAAGACCTGTGAGAGCGAGGGATCGTCCCTCAAGATAGGTTGTAGATCCTTGATGATGCGCTGGAGAGGTTTTAGTTGGGGGCTGAAGGTGACGGCTAGTGGCATTCTGTTTCTTTCTGTGTTGGGCCTGTCCTGTAGTAGGTGATTTCTGGGTATTCTTCTGGCTCTGTCAATCTGTTTCTTCACTTCAGCAGGTGGGTATTTTATTTTTAAGAATGCTTGATAGGGATCTTGTAGGTGTTTGTCTGTCTGAGGGATTGGAGCAAATGCGGTTGTATAATTAGACTCCAGGTTCTCTGGGAGAGAATATAATTTCTTGATGGAGAATAATATTTTTCCCTAGTGAGTGATTAGTGCAGCAAGAGTTGAAATCAAAACAGGGAGAAAAGATGAATTTATAAATATATTTTATAAATTCCAAAATTGAGTTTAGCTTCCCAAATGATGATCTTCAAACCTATTTTTTGCTGAGGCCTAAATAAATTCAACTTAGAAATCGTTGTTCTGCACCACTTTCTCACAGCAACTCATGGTGACCTTCCTTCCAGTGAGCAGAACTGGAAATAGCTACTTCAGTGCACAAGAAGGGGTGGGGAAACTCCCACCGTGTTTTCCCTTATCCTGCCAAAAGCTGAAATGCCACCTCTGAAATGTTCCTAATGCCCAGCACAGGGACATCTATTGAAGCCAATGGCAAAACACCTGCTGGCGTCAATGGAAGGAAGAGTGGGCTGTTGGGAACTAGATCCGAAGTCAAATCTTTGCATGGCAAAGCGCTGTCCTGAATGTTTCTCTCTTCAGCTACAGCCAGCGGAAGTTTTTAATCTTGTCCTATTGGAAGACCTGAAAATGCTGTAAAACTTCTTTAGCATTTTCTTAGTCCTTAAGCAGACTCTTCCCAGCTGTGCTTTACCTTAAATATCTCATGAAATCTAAGATGAGTTAACAATGCAATTGGGGCACCTAAACATAGCACAGTTTACAACAAGCCATTATGCACTTCACCCCTAGCATTTTTTTTCCCATCAGAGATGGACAATGGGTTCATTTTATCTCTAAGAACCAGACTGATATTTTCCAACCATTTTTAAACCTCTAGATGACTAAAATTTATGCCAATAGCTCGAATTAAGGGGTGGGGAGCAGGGGTAAACTAAGAAGGTATCTGCAGAGGAAATATGGGAGCTCTTTTAAAGTATACTGCAACACAAAATATCTTTTCTACAGTTTCAGTGCTTTGTGGTGAGAGGAATTCACTGTCTTTATCTGGCACCTTTGATCACCTTAATTTTTTTCCCCATCTTTCCCATGATATTTCCCTTGCAATCTCTCAGACTTGCAAAAAGCTAGTTTATGAGTATTAATACTCCCAAGCATTCAACATCAAACCCAATGAAATGGAATCTTGGGTTTGATGTGCATCAGTGTGTTTGGAAACCCTATGCTTATGAAAGTTTGGTGAACATAGACTGAGGTTACTTGCAGAGACTCTTAATTACTTATATGGGATCGTCTGCATAGGTAAATGTTAACCAACATGAGTAAAATTTGCACAGTTGAGTCCATGCCTGGAAGATGCTGCACTTCTCTCACAAAACTTTACCACTCTTGTGACTTTTCCCCAGCAAGTTGTTTCAGGTTCTGTGCCCCTCAAAGACATCTACAATCGGAGCACTAGATGTGTGTGCTTTTCTAATTGTTTTAAGTGTTATAACATAGCAAATGCCTGTCCCATATTAATATGTGCACACACATCTACTGTCTCAGTTCCAGTACTAAGAGGCGGAGACTTCCAGGGGATTGAGTTCTACAACACAGGCTGAAATTGATCAATCCAAACCAAATTTTTTTTTAATTAGAACATTCACAGAGAGACTATGAATACAGATTTATTAGATCTGTGGCTCAATTACAAACCTGAACTTGAACAGAAGTATTGTAAAGATTAAAGTGCTCCAGTCCCCCCCCCCCCCCCCGCCAGGCCCATTTCAGCTATTCTGAGCACACGCCTTGTCATAAACAAAAGACATGGCACTGCTTCTGTCAAGATCTGAAGCTCTGAGGCGAAGAAGAGAATGCTCCAGGCAACAGCCCAAGAGTCATCTAGACAAATAAAAGAACATCTAAAGGGTGAAAAACCCAGTCCTTGGTCTCTTGCTGCTTCAACAACCAAACCATTAACCTGTATGATGTTCTGCTGTGTGATACAGGTTTGGAAGCCCAGAGTGACTTCAGAGTTATCATTCTTCAAGCCACATATGAAATTAACATTTAAAAAATCAATCCTGATGTGCTCTTAAATCAGACCCCTTCCTGTTCTGGCATTGTGAAACGTAATCCGCTCTTTCTGAATGTTCTACATCAGCCACTTCCATTGCAGAGACAGAAGAGATTTCACAGTTGCAATATTATTTGACCAGGCCACCCTGGGAGCTTTTTTATTTTTCAAACACATATTAAGAAATAAAAAGTTTTGTACACAAATTATTTGAAATCTGCAAATATAAGGGTACCTCCATCTATCTGAAACATGGTAGCATAGTATACTAGCTGAACTAAATCTATTATAATAAAATGTATATATGGAAGCCCTGAGTATTTTTGACTTTGTCTACAGACCCTGCATTAAATTAGCTTAGTGCTCAGACAAGTAAACACTTATTTACAATTTCACGTAGCATACAATACAGCAAAATTTGGAGCAAATAGAAAATTGCGACAAATCAACCAAAACTGAAATGAGGCCTCAAATAGATTAAAATGAGGTAGTTCCTTTTAATAATTTTATTATAACTTGTGTAGTGCTGATTGTTGGTGCTGAGCACTTTAAATTCTAGCCCTATGCACTTTTGAATATCTGGTCAAACACGTGCATTAATATTACATGTTACATGTAGAAAGACAAATCTGCTACCCTCAAGGAATTTACAATCTGATTCAAAGGAGTACGGTACATAGAACAACTCTTCAGGCATTATATACAATTCTGCAGTACTCTATAGTGATGCATCAACTCATTACATTTTAATAGTTCTACTGTAGTGTTTTGGACTGATACTGTAGTAATTTTTATTAGGAAAATTGTGTCACTAACTCCCAAGAATCCTGGTGGTTACTGAGCACATGTGAAGAGTAGGTTTTCAGTTTAAACATTTAATTTTGATGTTCGTAATTCAGATTTTTCATGTATGTATTTAGTTGAGCTTAGAGCTGGTTGAAAATGTTTTGATGATATTTTGTTATATTGGAAAATGATGATTTGTTGAAACCAAAATTTCTCATATTGCCTGATCCTACCATGAGAAGACAGTTTATCCATGCAGGAAATAGAACTCTGTAGAGCCAGTCCAAGACTGTGGAGTGAACTCCCATAGGAACCAAGAACCATAACAAATTTCACAAGCCACAGTTCCCTGTGAAAGCAGCACTTTTTTACCTTGGTTTCACTAATAAATACTTAGCAGCATGTACGTAAACTAAAATAAAAACCCTACCAAACTAAAACACCCCACTACAGACACAATTCTCCCTGGGGAGGGAATGAGAGAAGAATAGGTCTCATGTTAGTCACATCACGGAAGGTGCTCAGATACTATACTGAAGAAGGTAGTACAAGAACCTACATCTAGTGGGAAAGGTTGGAGCCAGCTGCCTATGCACCCCAGCAGGAGTCACTCAGAAAACTGGCTAGCTGCTCTTGCGGAAGACAGAGATGCCACACTGGCCAGCCTGTTTGAGCCTATTTGAGTTGATGCCATCAATGATATCAGGTGTAGACATGTATCCGACGAAGTGGGTATTCACCCACGAAAGCTCATGCTACAATACGTTTGTTAGTCTATAAGGTGCCACAGAATTCTTTGCCACTTTTACAGGTGTAGACGGTTTCCCCTAATATGCACTTTTTACTTCGGAGAGCAATAGCGCAAATCTAATTCTTGTCACTTGACTAATTTTAAGCCAATCTGGTTAACAGAATCCAAGGACCACTTGCCTATTAAATATTGCATCACACCTTGCTTTTCAAAGGGAACTGCGAAGTCAACAATGTACGAATTCAGAAGAACAAATCTGTAAGTCAGCACTGTCGCTCAGCTGCGCTTATGACAAAATATGGCCACTCTTTAGCAGCCTACAGAAACACCACATGATACAGAATTTGCCACTTGGAAATTCAGAGTGGCAAAGAGCTGGAATCTACTGTGGCCAACACACTAGTGTGAACTACTTTGACAAAAAAAATGCCCCTGGACCCTTAGTGACCCACCACTAGTTAGGATGTTGGTGTTACATATCATGCAAAAGATATTAACTGTAATAGCACATGATCTCCTGCCACCATAAGGGGGCATTGCTTCTGCACTGACTCAGAAGGTGCCTCATCACTTGATCTAGGGCCTACATTTTCCTTAGGTTTCTCCCATCTTAGAACTGCCCCATCCTGACCCTGCTTATCTGTGGCCTGGTGAGGAAGATACAAATTCAGTCATAAAGTGTGTTACCATTTCAAAAAATATGAGAAGCAGGACTCCTCTGCCCTTAATAGAAACAGGCTGTCTTATCTTTTCATTAAAAAAATACAAGATTACACACTGTCGAGGTCCTGCCACAGACTTGACCAACTTTGTAGGGCTGCTTAATATAGTTACAAGAAATTAAGTGTTCATCTTTTGGGGATTCAGAAGGAAAACATCAAGAATTAATTCTGTAATAATTTGACAGATTTGTTGCAAAATCTAGACAAAGTGGTAAAATGTACAGAACCAGAGTAATTGCAGAGAAGAACTTGCTGCTAGTTCCTTCACTGCTGGATATTTTTTTAGACTTTTTATGGACACTGAATTAAAAAAACCTGACAGTCCTATAACTGGAACACACACTGCATAATCCTGTCTCTCTGATTTGTTTTTAATGTTTTGCTCATTGTAGGAGTACAAAAGTCAGCTCTTTTCTTATAGACAGTTGTTAAAGTCAGCCACTTCTTTCTATCTTCTGCAGAAAGCTCTAAGTCAGATCAAGATTAAAGTACTCTCTACTTAAAAGAAACTCTCTTATTAAAGGAATACTATGTCCTGCAATCACTACTAGCAGCTACAGAATCTCAGTCTCCTCACAAACAATGACTGCTCGGTAAGATTCTGTCTGTGGCTGATTTCTTATTCTCTATAGGCTCCCAGCCCTCTCACCCACTGGCCCACTGCCTTTCTTCAGGGCCAGCTCCAGGCACCAGCGAAGGAAGCAGGTGCTTGGAGCAGCCAATACAAAGGGGCAGCATTCCATCCAGTATCGGGGCAGCACCTCCTGGTCTTCGGCGGGAATTTGACAGGAGGTCCCTCAGTCTCTCTCTTCCTCTTTGAGCTGCCACCTAAGGGCCACTGAGGAGGAAGAGAAGGAGTGAAGGACTCGTTGCCAAATTGCCGCCGAAGAATGGAGCAGCCCTATTGAGCTGCCGCCGAAGTGCCGCCAATCGGCTTTTTTTTTTTTTTTTTTTTTGGTTGCTTGGGGCAGCAGGAAAGCTGGAGCTGGCCCTACCTTTCTTGACCCATCTGTGGAGTCCAGCAATTGTATCTGGCTCTCTGCTGGGACTCTGGGGCCTCTGCATTAAAGTTTTGTGCAGTGTAGGGTTCCAGCTGTGAAAAGGACCCCAAAATACTTTATACACAGGAGGTGAGTGATTTCCAGATAGAGTGGTTCCCAGAGACCAGCAAAGGAGTGACCACAACTTCTAGGCCCTACAACTTTAGCATAAAAGTTACCCTACCAACTGTTTCAAAATTCAATAAATTTTGAGTTAGTCTTAGAAGCAGTTAACTTCAGACCAGTTCTTATCTCAACTCATCCACTGGCGGCTGTTGAATGTGATTTGTTGGTACGATTTTGTGCTATCACCTATTCTCAGGTTGTTGTCAGACTTTTTATGGCATGAACCAAAAGAATGTTGTTGTTGTTGTTTTTATGATCACATTTAATGCTGTGCACAATAGCTAGCTCATCCAAGCCCCCAGCAATTGCAGGTGAAGTTGGAACACACCAGGTTCCTTATCCCATTTATGTACTATGCATGCTAATTTGCACACAGAAGTTCAGTGGGAAAAAATCCTTGTAAAAGTACTGCAACATTTTCGGTCTTCTCCTTTTCAAGAGTCCCGATGTGCTAATTTCATTTGCTTCTCAAGGTTAAAGGGAGTTAGCAGTACAGGCAAAATACTCAGGCCTGGTGAACAGCAGTGCTTTAAGGCATTAAAAAGCTACACTTCCAATTAAAGAGACACCATCAACATGAAAAAATAGAATCCCATTTCTGTCTGAAAATGTTGTACCTACTATAATTACAGGGACCATCTAAGATGACTGTCACTGAAGGAAGGTAGGAGAAAGATTTTTTTCCCCACTGAGTTTACTATATTTGACAGCACTCAGCATGCAGTCTCTTTCACTGTTCCCCTGTATAGCCATCTCATTTTCTCCAACAGGAAAGCAGAAAATCCCTTATCAAAATGTTTTAAAGCATTTTTTAAAAAAGCTCAGGGCATGCTATTTAAGGTGTTCTCTGTCAGAAACTGCTCTCTTTTCTTTCGCTCTCTTTTTAGTTAGTAATTAAAAAACAACAACAAAGAACAAGCTGAGTGTCTTTCTAAGGAGCACTGCTGTGTTGTCAATCCCATCCAGTCTGTTGTAGCCAAAAATGTACTGACTATGGCTTGAACCCTCTAGAACAGTGTGATGTTACTGGTGATAATTGTGAGGAGAATCCCCAAAGAGGGGAAGCACCAATGTCTGAAACATTTGGGAGGTATAACAACATGTAAATGGCTCAGAGAGGGGAAACCTGGCCTGTTGTATAAGAGAACAAAGGGGGAATGAAGGGGGATAGAAGAGATGAACTGCTTGTCTGCTAACTATGAAATAATCTAGTGATCCTATTTTCAGAGGATGAGCCACCAGGATTTGTCCACAGTATGTTGTGGGAGATACAAGGACCCAGTTCACCAGGCATCCAGCCAGTCTGTGATACTTACTAAACCAGAAAAGGATCCACTAGGATCAAGCTCAGAGGGAAAGACAAAGCGGGCTGGAGAGAGCAGCCTGGGAGTTGGGTGCAGAGACAAGGAGACTGGTTTAATTGCTGCTGACTGGGCTAGACTCTGGCATGTTCAGTTGCTTGGGATTTACAGCAGAACTGTTCACTCCTGCATTGCAGGATCAGACTGAGTTTTTCCACCCTCTTATTCTCCTATCAGGGCAAGGCACAAGGACACATTCAGACTAACAATACCTGTGGAACAAGCTACCCTCAAACTGGCAGGACAAGTGCAGGACCTAGCCCCGTTATCCTCCCACACTGACCAGAGGAGCACTCAGCACAGCTGGTACTTTTTCAAAAGGTGACAGAATTGCCACTCCAAAATCCCTGGAGGAATTCTAGCTGCGTTGGAGTCTGAGGTTCCCCCTGCAGCAAGGTCATCAGGAAGTCATGGCTTACAGCAGCCAAGACTACCCTTCCCCATGTCTCTGCCTTCACACCACAATCTCCTCAGCTATTATACCACGTACTTTTTCTAAAATAGCCGAAAGGTTTAGAAACACAACAAATATTAATCTGCTTATCTCTACCACATGCTTACATGCACACTTCCTGTATGTCCTGGTGCCTCCAGGTAAGAAAGTAGAACAATTCAAAGCTTACCCATTTTAAAAAACCATTAAGACAACAAACTACACCCAACTCTACAATGTAAGGCTATATTTTTATTGACAAGAACATAAACCATCAGAACAACACTCAAGTGGTATGAACATGTCAACAAAAAGAAACCAAAGCCAGAAATACAGCTTTATATTGTGTACAGTTGGGTATCCTTTGTTGTAAATGATACACAGAGAAAACAAACCAAAACAAAGTCATTTTTCTGTTATCAGTCGAACTGTTCTTTCCTGATAGAGCAACACAGTGGAGCTTGTTGCTGGCTTTATGAAGACATCCTCAATGTACCAAAACCTGAATGTTTATGATATTATCTTATTTTGCAATGGGTATTTTGTATGTTGTTGAAGTTTCTCCTACTACGGTTCCTTGGTAACTTCCTTTTGGAGTCAGAAAACAATAGGGTTGTCTCTGCTGACTCCACTGAGGCATGTGATGACACTATGAGCCATTCACTCTTCTAGTTAACGTAGAACATCTAGATAAAATTCTAGTACAACCAATTTGTAATTGCAGTTTCGTATTTTTAATGTAATCTGATACAGTACATTTATTTGAATACCCCAGCACCCCACCCCACTCCACCCCCTACTCTCAAGTTCGTGGCCTGCATGTGTTGCTATTTCCCTCAAGCTCCTAGTGCTGCAACACAGATGTGATTGCTGAGCCATTATCTTTGAAAATTCAAGGTGATCGGGGGAGGTCCCGGACGACTGGAAAAAGGCTAATGTAGTGCCCATCTTTAAAAAAGGGAAGGAGGAGGATCCGGGAAACTACAGGTGAGTCAGTCTCACCTCAGTCCCTGGAAAAATCATGGAGCAGGTCCTCAAGGAATCAATTCTGATGCTCTTCGAGGAGAGGAAAGTGATCAGGAACAGTCAGCATGGATTCACCAAGGGCAAGTCATGCCTGACTAACCTAATTGCCTTCTATGAATAAATAACTGGCTCTGTGGATGAGGGGAAAACAGTGGACATGTTATTCCTTGACTTTATCAAAGCTTTTTATACTGTCTCCGACAGTATTCTTACCAGCAAGTTAAAGAAGTATGGGAGGGATGAATGGACTATAAGGTGGATAGAAAGCTGGCTAGATCAATGGGTAGTGATCAATGGCTCCATGTCTAGTTGGCAGCTGGTATCAAGCGGAGTGCCCCAAGGGTTCGTCCTGGGGGCGGTTTTGTTCAATATCTTCATTAATGATCTGGAGGCTGGCGTGGACAGCACCCTCAGCAAGTTTTCAGATGACACTGAACTGGTCAGTGGTAGATAAATTCGAGGGTAGGGATAGGATACAGAGGGACCTAGACAAATTAAAGGATCGGGCCAAAAAGAAATCTGATGAGGTTCAACAAGGACAAGTGCAGAGTCCTGCACTTAGGGCAGAAGATTCCCATGCACTGCTACAGACTATGCACCGAGTGGCTAGGCAGCAGTTCTGCAGAAAAGGATGTAGGGGTTACAGTAGACAAGAAGCTGGATAAGAGTCAACAGTGTGCCCTTGTTGCCAAGAACGCTAATGGCATTTTGGGCTGTATAAGTAGGGGCATTGCCAACAGATTTAGTAGGATGACCGGATGTCTTGATTTTATAGGGACATTCCTAATTTTGGGAGCTTTTTTCTTATATTGGCACCTATTACCCTCCACCCCCATCTCAATTTTTTACACTTGCTATCTGGTCACCCTAAGATCAAGGGAGGTGATCATTCTCCTCTATTCGGCATTGGTGAAGCCTCATCTAGAGTCCTGTGTCCAGTTTAGGGCCCCACACTACAAGAAGGATGTGGAAAAATTGGGAAGAGTCCAGCAGAGAGCAACAAACATGATTGGGGGCTAGAGCACATGACTTAGGAGGAGAGGCTGAAGGAACTGAGATTGTTTAGTCTGCAGAAGAGAAGAATGAGGGGGGATTTGATAGTTGCTTTCAGCTACTTGAAAGAAGGTTCCAAAGAGGATGGATCTAGATTGTTCTCAGTGGTATCACATGACAAAACAAGGTGTAATGGTCTCAAGTTGCAGTGAGGGAGGTTTAGGTTGGATATTAGGGAAAAAAAATTTCACTAGGAGGATGGTGAAGCACTGGAATGGGTTACGTAGGGAAATTGTGGAATCTCCTTCCTTAGAGATTTTTAAGGTCAGGCTTGATGAAGCCCTGGCTGGGATGATTTAGTTGGGGATTGGTCCTGCTTTGAGCAGGGAGTTGGACTAGATGACCTCCTGAGGTCCCTTCCAACCCTGACATTCTATGGGAAAAAAACATAAAAAAAATATAATTGATGTATGAAAAGTCCAGCCCTCCAAAAAGGGACACCAGTGTTGAATAGAAGAAGGAGCGGGGAGCCACTGAAGGAAATGTTGAAAGGTCATTCAAAAAGTAGAGAGAAAGCTAATGCAAGACAGAATCAAGGCCAAGGAGGAAAGATATTCAAGGAGGAGAATCCATGTGAATGTGTCAAAGGCAACAGTTGGATCAAAATCGATGAGGATAGAAAAGAGGTCCTCACCGCTGGCCAGAAACAGATCATTAGTGAACTCAGTGAGAGTGGTCTTAACGAAAGGGAAAGGACAAAAGTCAGATTACAGGAGAGAGAGAAGAGGCAATGGGAACAGACAGAGGCATTGCTGGTGAAAGGGGTGAGGGAAAGCTAGGGATGTTTAGGATTAGAGACCTGGTATCTTGCTTGAAAACAGAGGGAAAGGTGCTAAATGAGGAAGTGGGATGGAAGGATGGGTAAGAGTGAGAGGTACCGGGGGGTACAGGGTCAAGAGAACACATGAATGGGTTGAAAAAGGAGAGCCCGAGGGAGGACTTGGAGCTGAGAATAGAGTTGAAGGGGGACTCTGAGCATGGAATGTTGGGTGCACACGTGTAGAGACAAAGAGACAGAGAATTGTTGTAAAAAACAGCTCCACCAATGAGAAGATCTGTGTAGTAAGAACCAAATCCAATTTAACATAGAAACACCATAGCTCCTATGCAATACTACAGCATAACACCCTTCGAACCCACACTGAACTTCCACAGTGAAACCACTTCTCAGAGAGAAAATATATTTAGGCAGTATTTTTTCTTGTTTCCATTTTTGTTCATTCTCTAAATGTGTTCCTTTCTTCCTCTGAGGCCATTTAGTAATGAAATAAATTAATTTGTACTTTAGAGTGAACTCTTTAATCCTTTTTGTTCTCTCCCCTCCCAATCAAATGCGCACTCATAAATGTGCATACATTAGCATAATGAAACATTAATTACATAGTATTCCAGATAGGACAAGCACAGCGCTTCAATCAATCTCAATAACTTGCATCAGGAAGGTGAAACTGGACAGTCTTATCAGGACAACATAATAGACACAAACACATCGGCAGCGGCTGTTGTGGGTGTGATTTATATGCACCATTGGAAAACAAAAAGCAGAAAATTACAAAGAGGCTAATAAATATCAATTATCTTAACGATACACAGACAAATTTTATTCTGTTGTTTATGTCAGATTCTAGGGCTGTGTTTGCCTTGGGGATGACAAGGGATGAGCTGGCACATCCCCAACAGCATAGGGTTTACCTACTTCCCAACACACCACCTGCTTCAGCCACTAACACTAGCTTGTGTATATCCTCCAGAATAAACCTTGATGAGCTCAGCTGGAAATGGTTCAGGTCAGAAAGGACCATTATGATCATCTAGTCTGACCGTCTGCATAACACAAGCCACAGAATTTTCTGCATTAAGTCCAATAATTTGGGCAGGGAAGAATAATAGCGTCTATCTTCCCCTTGCAGAGTAGAGGATCCAGGTCATACAGAATCCCCTGTCTCTCCTGCCCACCCATGACAAAGTCTTACTCATCACCGGCACACTAGAAGTTAGTGGAAGTTCCGTGGAAGTTAGTGCCCACCTATTTTATGGTTTCATATACAAACCCAGCCCACTGCAAAATAGAACTGGATTTACCTCTGACACTAGAATTACAAATAAAAATAGCTGTTCCCTCTTTGTGTCTGTGTGTACATTGTCTCCATTCTCCCACTTTATCCACTCTAAATTTATAAATGGAGAGGGGCAGCGGCTCTCACTTTCATCCCTGAAATTAAAGTGCTCCCATTTTTAGTAAAAGGCTTCTGGGAGAATAGCAAAATGGTCTTTATTAACAAAACAAACTGCGCTGCTACAATAATGAATGGGAGTGCTAAGGAAATAAATGGTATATTCTCTGCAGATGCAGAGCCTTTCCTTCTTGACACAATGAAAGTGCACACTATAAAGCCATGAATGAATGGTTATAGCTTTTGAAAAACCCTGAAAGAAAATTTTTTTTTGTTTTAAAAAGAGCATAACCCGAACATAATCCAAATTGTAAGACATCCAATGGCAAATTAGACTGCTGGATTGGGGGATAACCAAGTGAATATCAGCAAGCCTTTACCCTCACGCTCCCCAGTGCATTGGCCCTTCCAAAAGGGAAAGATTTGGTTTCATAATCAATCACAGCTTCCATATCTCACTTTCCTTTTAACTCAATTAATTCCACAATTTCAATTTTAAAAAATTATTATAGCCTAGGGAAATATAGCTTTGACGAACCTACTATAAAGTGATTCACAGAACTGGTTTGAAAAGTATGCTCAGTAGTTGTCAGTGGTTCACAATTAAATGGAAGGGCATATTGATTGGGGTGCCACAAGGATATGTCCTGGGTGCAGTTCTATTCACTATTTCCATAAATGATTTGGATAAAGGCATAGAGAGTATACTATCAAGCTGGGAGGGGTTGAGAGCACATGGGAGGACAGGATTAGAATTCAAAATGATGTTGACAAACTGAAGAAATGGTCTGAAATAAATAGGATTAAATCAAATAAGGACAAATGCAAAGTACTCCACTTATGAAGGAATAATAAGTTGCAGAAGTACAAAATGGGAAATGAATGCCTTGGAAGGAGTACTGCAGAAAAGGATCTGGGGGTCATAGTGGATCACAAACGAAATATGACTGCAACAGACGAAGTGGGTATTCACCCATGAAAGCTCATGCTCCAATATGTCTGTTAGTCTATAAGGTGCCATAGGACTCTTTGCTGCTTTTACAGATCCAGACGAACACGGCTACCCCTCTGAAACTAAATATGAGTCAACGTAATACTGTTACAAAAAAAGCAAACATTATTCTGGGATGTATCAGCAGGAGTGTTGTAAGCAAGACACGAGAAGTAATTCTTCTGCTCTACTGCACGCTGATAAGGCCTCAACTGAAGTACTGTGTCCAATTCTGGGCACCATGCTTTGGGAAAGATATGGCCAAATTGGAGAAAGTCCAAAGGAGAGCAACAAAAATTATTAAATGTCTAGAAAACATGACCAATGAGGAAAGATTGAAAAAACTGGGTTTGTTTAGTCCAGAGAAGAGGAAACAGAGAAGGGACACGATAACAGCGTGTAAGTAGGTAAAAGGGTTATTATAAAGTGGAGGGTGATAAACTGTTCTCTTTAGAACTGGGGACAGGACAAAAAATAACGGCTTTAAATTGAAGCAAAGGAGATTTAGGTTAGGCATCAGGAAAAACTTCCTAACTGTAAGTGTAGTTAAGCACTGGAACAAATCACTGGGGCAGGTTGTAGAATCACTGGAATCACTGTCATTGGAGGTTTATAAGAATAGGGTAGACAAACACCCGTCACGGATGTTCTAGGTAACTTAGTCCTGCCTCAGTGTAAGGCAGTGGACTAGATACCTATCAAGGTCCCTTCCAGTCCTACATTTCTACAATTGGAAATATATAAGGAAAACCTGCAATTGGGGTAAACCACAATATTAGCATCTTCAGGATTAGGTGATATTACAGAAATAGATTATTTGCTACCCTGAAACATTTAATATGTGAGTTACTGTAGCACCTAGGAGACCAGGGATGGAGCAAGACCCTGTTGAGCTGTAGAAACACAGATTGTAAACTCTTTGGATCAGAAACCAGCTTTTTGTTCTAATTATATATACTATATTCTTTGCACCAAAACTAAGGGGCTGATTCTTTCCCCACAGGATCTGTGTAACTCTCATGAATTTCAGTGGGAGTTATTCATGTCCTTCATGGGGAAAACTGAACCCTTGCTGACCCTCTCTCTCACTCACACACACTTGACCAAAACCTAAATCCGGGTCAGAATGAACAACTTTTTCAACTAGAAAAATGTCAGGGAAAAAGTTTTGAAATTGTTAAAAGTAAATGTTTTGACATTTTCAAAACAAAAACTGTCTGGTTTCCCAGTCCAAAATGACTTTTCATTTCAAAATGTAAGCTAATTGGACTGAATAAAACGTTTAGAAGAGGAGGAGGATGTGCCTCATAACTTTTAACCCAGTGGCTAGGGTACTCCCTTGAGATGTGAGAGACCTCTGAGTTCAAGTCCCTCCTCAGCCTGAGTGGGAGAAGGGATCTGAACTGCGCTCTGACACCTCTCAGGCAATTGCTCTAACCCCAGGGCTCTGGGATATTCTGAGGTGGAGAACCCATCAATCTCTCCTGCTGAAGCTGTTTCACCTTGGCTAAATAATGAAAAAGCCATTGGCACAGAGCAACTAAAACCTGAGTCTCCCACATTCTGGGAGGATGTACTAACCACCAAGTGGGCACCCTCGCTCAATCTGAGTCATATTATGCAAGTTCGTCTTAGGTGAATTCGACAACTGATCCCTTCCCCTGGTTTGTGAATCACTGTGAGACTTAGATGGGAGATAGGCGTCCAAACACCCACAGGGGAGCAGAAGTGTTCACTGTCTGAGTCAGAAATATAGGCACCTAAGGAACTTTTACTGCAAAAACTCAGGTGCTGAGTGAGTTTAGGTGCCTACAGGGTCCATGGGAATTCTGTCCATTGCAGTGGTCCTAAAACTGTGACTTAGGCACTGTTGTATTATTTTAGATATAATATAGGAGCCTAAAGATGTTAATATAACTTAGTTACCATCTAAAATTAAAACAGGGTTAAACAAGGTTCAGGGTTTTGTTTGCACAGCTCTTAGTCTGCTTAGTACCACGGCAAATAAAATAATGTTTAATAGCGTAGCCTTTTATTAAAAATAAAGGAAAAAGAGTTAAAGCATTTTAAAGGTAAAGTATTAACTTTAATTTTAACTATAGTTCTTATTCCCTTTCCTTTTAGCTGGAGGGAGTTTTTAGAAGGAAACCCCTTTGTCTGATAGTCTCTTAGATGGTATCAAAGATAGCTCTGGCTGGGAATGCTGGCTCCAGGGTAGGGCAAGAAATGAGGAGTTGAGGGTGTGGGAGGGAGCTCCGGGCTGAGGCATCGGCTGGGATGTGTGAGGAGGTGAGGGCTCTGGAGTGGGACCAGGGATGAGGGGTTTGGGGTGCAAGAGGGGGCTCTGGGCTGAGAGGTTGACCCAAGGGGTTCAGGGTATGGGAGGGGGTTCTGGGTTGAGGCAGAGGGTTGGGGTGTGGGAGGAAATGAGGGCTCTGACTGGGGGCATGGTGTTGTGTGGGGCTGAGGCTGAGGGATTTGGGTTGCAGGAGGGGGCTCCAGGCTGGGGCACGGGGTTGAGGTGTGTGTGGTGGGGGGGGTGAGGGCTCTGGCTGGGGGTGCAGACTCTGGAGTGGGGCTGGGGGTGAGGGGTTTTGGTTGCAGGAGGGTGTTCCAAGCTGTGACCAAGGGTTTGGAGGGTGGGAGGTGTATCAGGGCTGGGGCAGAAGGTTGGGGCATGGGGTTGGTAAGGGCTCTGGCTGGGGGTGTCGGCTCTGGAGTGGGCTTGGGGATGAGGAGCTTGGGGCGCAGGATGGTGCTCCGGGCTCGGATTGAGGGGTTTGGAGGATGGGAGGGGGAAGCAGGGCGTGGGAGGGGGTCAAGGTTGCAGGCTCCATGTGGTGCTTGCCTCAAGCAGCTCCTGGAAGCAGCAGCATGTTCCTGCTCTGGCTCCTATGCAGAGGCATGGCCAGGCAGCTCTGCATGCTAACTCATCCACAGGTGCCACCCCCGCAGCCCCCATTGGCTGTGGTTCCTGGCCAATGGGAGTTGCAGAGCCAGCACTTGGGTTGGGGGCAATGTGAGAAACCCCCTGCTGCCCCTACGTATAGGAGCCGGAGGGGGGACATGCCACTGCTTCCGAGCCACGCAGAGCCATGGCAGGCAGGAAGCCTGCCTTAGCCTAGCTGCACCACTGATCAGACTTTTAATGGTCCTGTCAGTAAGAGATGCCAGGGTCCCTTTTCGACTGGGCGTTATGGTCGAAAACACTGCTCTACAGCCAAAATGCTTCTGAAATAAATGTAGTCCAACTTTACTAATTCTGGGTCACTGAGAACGAAAATGATGCTTAAAATTGTTGATTGGCTCTAGTTTTCAAGATATGCTATTGGGTCAGTATATACAACCCTTGACTTGGGAATGGCGGAGGATAAGTGAGTTATAAAGGGAAGAAATCTCAATTTAAACCAGAAATGACTAAATTACATCTTTGACTGGATCTATGAATAAATCTATGACTGGGTTTGGACAGTACTTGCTTTTTAGGCAAAACAATGAATGATGCAATCTGAAGCTGGTATTGCGTCATACATGATATGAATTGCATCATTTTATTCCTAGAAGTCATGGATAATGCAATCATAATGAAGCTTACATCACTCTGCTGAACAAATTGCCCTATATCAGCTCTAGAAATCATACAGTGTCGTGCTCTCTTATTTGTCAGTGTTTGATTTTGCAAAGGGACACATTTCTGTTTAGCCAAAGTGAGCAGAGATGCCTTGTACTTGTGTGAACAGTGCAGATAACTTCTGCTATGTTTGTGGTGAAGTGACTTTTGCATCACAAAAGCGCAGTATAACAACTATGGTTAAGAAAGCCTATCACCTTTATTTTGGCTGCAAAATTGGAGATCAGGACAAGAGGTGGGCCCCACACATATGCTGCAACACTTGTGCAACAAATTTTCGCCAGTGGTTGAACAGGAAAAGGAAATCTATGCCTTTTGCAATGCCAATGATTTGGAGAGAGCCAACAGACCATACCAGCAATTGTTACTTCTGCATGGTGCCTCCAGTTGGGAAAGGTGTGTCAAAGAAGAAAAAGTGGACTGTGCATTATCCAAACATTCCATCAGCTATACGCCCAGTACCCCACGGAGAAGGACTGCCGGTTCCTGATGCACCAGAATCATTCTCACTTGAGTCAGACGAGAAAGAGGAAGAGGATGAAACTTCAAGTCCTGAACCATCAATGTCACAGGACCCACATTTTCTCCCATCCTCCTCCTCTGAACCACACCTCATAACACAAGATGAACTGAATGACCTTGTCAGGGATTTGGAACTACCCAAGAGTAAGGCAGAGCTGTTGGGCTCCAGACTCCAGCAGTGGAATCTCCTGGCAGGCTATCAGGGCAAATGGAGCCCATCAATGCTTGCAGACTATTGCTGGGCAGTGACAAGAGATGCTCCATTTAATGAATACAAGAGACAAGCCAAGAAGCGCCAAGTAGACACTGAATAGGACTAAACTATGTACATAATAGTTTTTGCCTTTTGTTTCATAATAAATTTTATTTATATAACCCTTTTGCTGATTTTTAAAGTGTTACATAAACAGGACAGATGAAATATTATCATGTAAAGCAACCATAAACACATGAAAAGACCTAGGTTTACAATTTATGATTAAAACGCTATCTACACAATATACATAGACATAAAATGTAAAAACTTAAATGTCTTAGAAACAGTAGCCAATCAGTTGTTTTAATTGTCATATTTGAATTCAGCACATCAAAATACATAATAAATAGCACATTTTATCTCTGAAGCAGACGACTTCTCAAAAATTGTAGACCAGCGAAACCGGATACCTGGCAACCCTAATGTTAAAGTCTGGTTCCATTTAATCTCCGGTGGCATTTTGAATTCCTCTGGAGCTGATAGGGGTGGTGCTATCATCTGGATCCCTCTCTCTGGCCCGGTCAGGTAAGAATCTCTCTCAGGACCAGGATGATGAAGGCCTGGGGTTCCAGGAAACGACGGACAAGGAAGCCATGATAGTGAAACTTGCTCCAGCAGTCTCCATCTGTTCATCCATATTTCCCCCCCAAGTCTCTTTTTTTAAGAACCCTAAAAGGACCTAATGGATGAAATAACCCATCCCCTCATTATTTTGTCCAACATTTGGGCCTAATATCCAGTACACCAATTTTGGTTCATTAACTTCTGGACCTACATTTCCTTGTTTACCAAGCATGATCTTAACATAGTCCTTGAGTTATAACAGGAGGCCTTTTTTGGGGGACTAATTCAGTCTGTTTCCCTTTCATACATTTTCCCATCAACATTAGTTATTATAGGTTATTGTGACATTGTATGAACTTTCACATACTTTCTATAATTGAGCTCACAGTTAAGGTAAATATGTAGGTCCAATTACCACACCAGCACTGAAACAGAGGTTTAGGCACCTAACTCCTTTTGTGCATTCAGGCTTTAACTTCTTTGTGCCTCAGTTTACCTACCTGTAAAATTAAGACCATAATGACTATACCTACCTCACACAGGTGTAGTGAACTCATACATTAATGAATGCTTTCAACTTTTTGAGATCCTTAGATACAAAGGCCATGTATGCCTTATATATTATATGCTATGGAGTTTTTACTTCTTACTCTGACAAAGCTCCCTACAAATATAAACAAGTAAATAATACAGCATATGCAGGAAAAAAGAAAAAGAGTCTGCAGTCCATATAAAGAGATGAGGCTAAGCAATGTGAAAAGCTCAGTTGTTAAATGTGTCCTTTGATATTAGACTGTAGAGAAATCTCAGAGGTCAGTTCAAACAATTTAGTCACCCATATTAAAACATTATGCCACAGCAATAACTCGCGGTCAATTTTATGTTTGGAGCAAATAAATCTGAAACCCTGCACAGTCCTATTATGAACTGTATAAGTTTGCTCATAATAAAATTATTTTTATAAGTTTGCCAGCTTCAAGGGAAAACAGAAGGAACAGTCCTACATTAAATTATCCACTTGAATGAGTTTCCAAATTGAAATCACCAAGATTGCAAGTACAGAGTTGTAACTACACGGGAATCCATTTAAAATAATTTCAGATCTGAATATCGCCATACGGTCCTGTTGATTTCAATAGAGAAAATCTACTCGTGCGGATAATACTATGCAGATGGGACACTGGCTTTGAGGCCTTTTGCCAAGGCCTTGTACGCTCCTGGCCACCCCTGCAGCCAAATGCTTTTTGATTAAAATCCATATGGATCACAAGTCTTATGAAAGAAAAACTGTATAGCAAAATATTTATTAT
This sequence comes from Gopherus flavomarginatus, assembly GCF_025201925.1. Classification (NCBI taxonomy): domain Eukaryota; kingdom Metazoa; phylum Chordata; order Testudines; family Testudinidae; genus Gopherus; species Gopherus flavomarginatus. The sequence goes on along the minus strand of NC_066619.1, from coordinate 18,404,615 downwards.
CCCTCAGTGAGGACTAATGCTGCTGTTGTAGCCATATGGCTGACCTGCTTCTTGCAGTACTCCAAACTACAATGCACTAAACTCAATGCTCTCTGAAAGCAAAACTTCTGGAAAATGTGAAATCCTAATGGTTGTGCAGGTATGAACAGAGGAGGGGTGAAAAACCCACAACCTTGCAGAAATATTCAGCATTCCCCTTGATTCACACAGTGCATGAAATGTATGCCTTAGCGGTTTCCCCCCTCTCCCAAATATACCTTGAATATTATAGATTGTAATCAGTTTGTACATTTGAGCCAAATTTTCAAAGAGGCCAATAACTTGACCTCCATTTGTTTGCAAGCCATTTTGCTTGTGCAGTTACTTGTATATATAGTGTTTAATCAAGCAAATAATAGAATTTGTAGCTGCAAATGCAGTTAGCAAATGAGTTCTGTGCATATATATTCTATACTCTGTGTGAGTAACTCCAGTGGTTGAGCACAAGACTAGGAGTCAGAAAACCTGAGTTCTGTTCCCAAATCTGCCACTGACCTGTTGTATGGCCCTGGGCAAGTCATTTAATCACTTTGTACTTCCATTTCTCCTTTCATAAAATAGCCCCAGCTCTGCTTATTGAGCACTTAGAAGATCAGGACCCTGAATATAATCTAGTATGAAATGGACAGCAAGGAAAGGCATTAGTGAATCAAAAGATCTGTAGATATCATTCTGGGCTACTGAGTAGGTGGGCTACCACATGCTGAACCAGCAGAAGCTTTTTCTAATGCCTATGTTTTCATTCCTTAAGTCTGTATTTTCCAATAATCCAAACTGGAGGTCATGGAGGCCTGGATCACCATGCCAAAGTTTGCATTATTTTGGCTAAGGAACACTCTGACTACTATGGGGAATTAATTAGCAGCCTTTTAAACTAAGAGTGGCTTAGGTAAAACACTGAAATGAGTTTGATGGTCATAACAGATGGTTGTCTAAAGAACAAAACACCATACAGTTTTTCCCAGTATCAGCAGTCTGCAGAAGGTAGGCAGTGCTTGCCCACACGATGCTTGGCTCTAACCACAAGTACACCTCTACCTCAATATAACGCTGTCCTCGGGAGCCAAAATATCTTATCACGTTATACGTGAAACCACATTATATCGAACTTGCTTTGATCTGCGACAGCGCACAGCCCCCCCGAAGCAGTGCTTAACCACGTTATATCCAAATTCATGTTATATCAGGTCGCATTATATTGAGGTAGAGATGTATCATTTTTTTTTCCTTTCACGACTACTGACATTTCTCAAAATATACCCAAAAGCTAAAAAAATATAATATTGCTTCAAAGAGTACTACGGATGTCAAACCTGGCTTTCCATCTCAGTAAGTAGCCCATTTAAAATGTTATATCATAGAATGATTTTGTGCTTGAAATAGAATTATAATTATTTACAGCTACCAAAAGTGTGTCAGGTGTTTCACAGAAGACTGTCAGTCTCTGCCTCACTACCCATTTCGTTTAGTTACATAAAAACTTACACAGACCCTTCTGCCCTTGAGGCTATGTAATAGGTTTCTGCACCCTGCTTGTCTATGCAGACAAATCTTGGCCTGATAACAGACACTCATTTTGGCTCATTCTACAGAAAACTCCCATAGCGAGCCATAAAGAGCGGGACTTTATTTAATGCTTCTCTCCACTGCCCCTCAGCATCCCACCTGATTCAGACTGGGCAAAGGCTCAATGCAGACAATTTCAGAAAATAGTTAGAACCTAATCTATCTCTGAGCCAGATGAGGGGCAGAAAATGAGAGAAGACAAGCACCTGTGGTAGAAGCTTCCGAGGAAGAGAACAGATAAGAGCTTAGAGACAGTTAAATAAAAGGAAAATTAACAAGACTCCCAGTTCTGTACCCATTGGTAACAAGGCAGGGCTTGTCACATGACCCACTGCCATAGCCTGTCATTTGTAGGCAGTTTGATTGTCCCAAACTTCAACATAACACAAACACATACACTTCTTCAGCACATCCTAGGCAGCTGGACTATAACTCCCAGGGGATTTTTCCCCCCTTTGCCTCTCAGGCTCTCACTGCCGCCTCCTCTCCCAGGGGACTCTGGCAGTCCTGCTATTTCTGATCCTGATTCCTGCAGCTTCCTAACTCCAACCTGCCAGGTTGGTTACAGACCCACTCACTCACTCCCACTCTTCCCGTGGCCCAGGTACCCTCTTTTACAGCTTAATCTGTGTCAGCTGATGAAGCACAGGTGCTCTGGTCCTGCTCCCTCTTACAGGGCTAGCGTCATCCTGAGACACCATAAAAATGTCTAATGGTTTCTTTTAAATGCAGATTATAAAATCAGTACCTATTATTATTTTTCTGTATTACAGTCATACCAGCTGATATCAGGGCCCCACTCGGCACTATACTAACTCACAATGAGAAACGGCCCCTACCCTAAAGATCTTACAATCTACACAAAATAGGCCAAGGACAACAAAGAGAAGCACAGAGACTGGGCCACTGTCACATGGCAGGTGAAAGAGCCAGGACTAGAAGCCAGGTTGCCTGACTCTCTGCTCGGTGCCCAGGACATGAAAACACACTGCACCATCAGCACAGTGTGTTGAAACAGTTTGGAGCACAAATCACTATTGGAGCCACCTGTTGTGAACCCAAGCTGGCTTCAATTTTTTTTTTTCAGCTCAGAACCCACATGATCACTTTGGAATTGATGCTCTTACTGAGAACCTGCCAATCTGGTTCCTTGTGTCACCACGTATGCATATAATACAATCACCTGCCATGTAGCGTAGACTCATGACATCCATGGTAAAAACATATCCTTAGAGACGAGACATTGGAACCTCTAGCTATGGATTCATCAGCATGGGCAATGATTACAATCATTTTAGATGGGAGTCTATGCACATTTGAGTCACATATGTAATCACATCTCTATTCCAGCTCATGCTAATCTGTTACAATATAATTAGTACTGTATATGATCAAAGGACTATACGAACATCTAGTTAATCCTCAACACCATAGAGGAAATAGCCCCCATTTAGCAGATGGAGAGAAAGAGTCACAGGCAGTTGGCCCAAATTCACGCACTGAATCAGAGGCAGAGCCAGGATTAGGACCCAACAGTTCCTTGCTCCTCAATCTATTTGATTCATTAGACTCACTTTCTCTCAATCGTAGCGTATTCTTTCCTGAGAAGTTGTTTTGACCTTGGTTCATTGTCTAGCTGCTAGGCAACGAGAGGTTTAGATTGATACTTTTTGGAGTCATGCCATTAACAAATTTTCATGCCCCATCATCCTTTCCCTTTGCTGAATTATTAGTGCTTCCTTCCTCCATGTGGTTGTTCCCTTATAGTGATACATATGTCAAAAGAAGAATCACTGAACAGTGGGAGGAAAAGAAAGCACAAAGTTCACACAAAGGCATTTCTGGATGCCAGCATGACAGATTGCATACCACATATTCACAAAGAAGCCCATTAAGATCACTTGGGGTGTCAAAATTATGTAACATGAGATGTACAGCCTGCAGGCACTCTACAGGCTAACCGATGTCTGGAAAATTCACCTGGGAAGAAACTGAACCACAAAGAAATGACTTCAGCAGACTGTATATCCTGGATTCTGTGTTAATGTGTGACCAGCTGAATAGTCATAAGCCTGACTGGTCAACCACAGGGTGTACAGTATGTTCATTTGTTCAGTGGGCCCGTAGAAAAGAGGAGATTTTGCTCACACTGCGACAGACACCTCTGATTGCACAGACAGCATGGACGTGCATAAGATCAGAAAGCATAGAAAAAATAAATCTGTTCTTGCTTACAAGATACTAGCTAGGAGAGCACTCACAGTCTATGTGGGCTCCAAAGGAACCTCTTACAGCACATTAACACTAAAGAGAACCATGGAATTCTTCTTTATGCATATCTGCTTCTCTCTTGCTAACAGGCATCCGGATTAAAGTGGTTGCAGAAACACACTGGGTTAGTCTAATTCTGTCATTGTGCTATCCACGCACACCTGTGAGACTCAGGCTGATGTTGTTAACACATGGGCATGTGAAGAGATGCAACTTAAATAGGATAGGTCTGGAATGATCAGGGAGATATTGCCCAAATTGTGAGTCTGAGTGCCACAGAGCTAGTGCCAAGTGATTCGTGGCTCCTGAATCAGGGTCAGGCATCATGATGGGAGATGATCATGGAAAATTATAAGGGGTTGCAGCCACCATCAAAATTGGAATGATGGAAAGAACTTTGTGAGATGGAAAATTATAGTGCAATAAGGGGTTGGTGTAAAGGGGATTCCATGGAGGCTACAGAGGACAAAGTCTTCTGCCCAGACTGACTTGATTCTCCTTATTCTCTCATGTGGAAGAATAGGTGCATTAAAAACATGTTGGAAACTAGAATTTCCGCCTTTTTCCTCTGTGAACCAAGAGACAAGTCAACCCCTTTAATGGGAAAGAGCTCGGTGATTTCATTCCACTCTTTCATTCTGTGATATAGCTTCTCAGTCTCCCAACATATAGCTTGTTTCTAGACTTGAAAAGGGGGCCCTTGAAAATTCTGTTCTCCGTTATATCAGATTAAATCTGCAATAACTCTATTGCATATAGTGGATTTACATCAGAGTACCTGAGTGCTCAGTTCAGTCATACAACAATCCCATTGAAAGAAGAGACACCGAAGGCCTAATTCTCCTCTCAGTTACACTAGTGTAAATCCGCTGAAGTGACTCCAGATATATACCAATGTATCTGAGAGTCTGCATGAATCCAGATTCTAGAAAATGGCTAGTCTCATTGGCAGCAATTATGCTAAAAAAGTAAACAATTTATTGAGTCGGTCACTCTCCAACTGTTGGCTTTTTCCTGGAGAAAAAGCAGTAATTGTACTGATGTTTGGTAAGGCTGTGTCAGCCTTTTCTTTAAAATCCCCATTTTTCAAAGGTTTGCAACTCTGCCATAAAAGTTGGCTCCATGTGGAAACTTGGTTGTTACAGAAAGTCTCAGCTTTAAAGGCAGATGTTTATGATGGCTGTTATTTGTCCGCTAAAGGATGATGGGTGTTGCAAGAGAGATGCCAACAGACTCTTAAATACACACAGTTAACCTCTTCACTGCTGGCATCCAGGGTAGTTTCTGTGCAATGGAACAGACTCCACATCACCAATTATTAGTAGGATTTTAATCCGAAACTTTCACTCCCAAAGGAACTGACTTCTGCTACTTGAGCTAAAAAGGTTGCTCCCTTAGCTAGCAACAGTAGATAACCCCTAGACTATCCACCAGAAGGTGGAGGCAAGGTGCATGCTTTACAAGGGTGTTACACTATGTTTCCTATACACAAGTAGCAAGACAGGAACTTTCAGTCTAGATGGTTTTTATTTAGGATTAAGGAAAACAAAGAATGACCAAATATAAAATCCCCAAGGGAGAGAAAGTAGAACATATTTCTCACTCTGTAAAATCCTTTTGTCTGAAATGCCTCCTAGCCCTGCCCTTTAGCAAACTTGTTGGAAAACATCTTACCTATAAAATATACAACACATAGCTGCACACATAACATTGTGCTCAGGTCTTAGAGTAAACTCTTCAGGACAGAGACCATGTTTTCATATACAGTGCTTCGCACAATAGGGTCCCTAGATACCACTGTAATGCAAATATTATTTTCCATAATGTACTTACAAATTAACATATGATTGTTTTTCCTTTGGAAAGGGAGCAGTTATGTTTAGTCTACATGGTTCTCTAACAAATTCCTGATATTGCAGTATATTGTTTTAATCTTTCACTGTTCTTGGAGACTCTGGGGTTCCATTGCATCTTGCATAAATATGTAAGCCATTAATAAGCTATAAAGAAGCCATATGCATGTGTAAACACCGAGGGTGCTTGGTTTGCTTGGATCTGTCTTTATCTGTATCTAATGCAATAAGTAAAGGAGACTATATTGGAGAGAAAATAGGAATAAAACACTCAGTGTGAAAAGACTAAAGGTTAGGATTCAAGCATTTTCCTTTAAATTACTGACACTTCTGCAAATAAACAGCATTCGGTAATTTCAGCTAGGTGCTAAAGAGGTTTTAGCTCCCAAATGGCCCATTTCTACCAATTATGCCAATTAATTAGCAAAAAAAGATGGAATGGTGGTGCTTTGGTTTCTCTATAAACAAAAATAGGAAGAATGGAAAACAAATTTAGATTAATAAGTAGTCATCAAAATACTCTGACTGACAATCAACATAATGGTGCATTTACGGCACATATAGTTTATTACTGGTTACTCATTGTATCTGTTCTGCACACTCTAAAGAAACATGTCTACAAACAGCTCCTCTAAAACATGAAATAATTGTCATTTTCATGTTAAAAAAATAGAATGTCCAAAGAAATAGATGTGACTTTTCAAATACAACATCTATAACCATTTCCAAATCTGACATTGCCTCCACTGTAAAAACAGTATTCACTTCCAAGGCCAGGAGATACTCTCTCATATATTTTAACACATTTAATGGCAAAATCAGGAAGAAACATCTATTATGAACAGATGTTTCTTACTGCATTTAAGGAGAAATCACCCCTTAAAAATAGTTTTGTGAGTAAATTTAAGATCTGAATTTTTTTGTGTCATTTCTTAACAATACAATGAACATGCGACCACCAAAAACAATATTTTATATCTTTCCCACAGAAGTAGTTCACAAATTATACACATTCAGTAACATCAAATGTAGCCATCTCTGGGGTGGAGGACAGCATGCAGGAAGACCCTAACCATAGCTCTCAGCCTAACAGGGTGGGGAAAGGAACTTTTGCCTGGGGTTTAAGGGGCAAACTTCTAGGACAAGATTTTCAGACAAAGAAATCATAAGGGCCTAGAAGAGAATTCTCTTTTCATAGTGTAATCTCTTGTTGGTGTATTTACACTGCAAATGGACTTCACTTCCCTCTGCCCGGTCTAGGTGGCATGTTGGGAAAGGGAGAGGGCATAACTGAGTTCTGCTCCACTTTTTCTATCCTCAGTGGTTTAGTGTCCATTAAGGACCCCATATCAACAGTGCAATACTGTTCAGAGTAGCAATAAGTCCCACTGGGGTCAGGCCTTGGGAATCAAGAGCTATAATTGTCTCTTAGAAACTGAGCTCTGGCACAGAAGAAAATCTGCCCCTACTCTTATGAAAAGAATCATGGGAACTATAGCGCTGAATTTTTAATACCATGCTCATGTAATCATATGGCTTATTTGTGCACGTAATTACAGCAATTTGCATGTGCAAAAACCAACAGTTGCATGGAAAAAAAATCAGGCATACATGTTTTACAGTCAATTGGGCATCCCTTTTTTTAGAAAAAAGACGACCTTTTTTAGAGAGAAAAATTTTTTTTCGGGTGTCATTTGAAACACCCCCATACAATAAACCACTAATAAATTATTATCTACTTTGCATAGCTAAAGGGGCAGAGACAAGTTTGCTAGAATTTCAGCATGTAATTCTACACCATCATATTTGGCTTTAAATACAGTACATAAATACAAAATATCAGAATATCTCATTTTAGAGTTTCCATCAACTTGGAAAGCAGACTTTACAGTGATTATATAGAACTGGATTTTGGCCATGCCTCAGCCTGTTACTGACTCCAGTTTTTAATATATAAATAATAGTGTGAATGCATATCCTGGTGAAATAAGGTTTGACTTTGCATTTCTGTTTGCCAAATGTTTTTTATTAAAGCGATTAAACAATTATTCCCTCTACTCATTCAATATCAGGTTTTCCTTCAGCAAAAACGTAACCACTGCTGTGGCTGCACCAAATGTAGTATTTTTTGTAAAGTACTACTAATATAAAAATAAACTACCCATTTATTATCCAATTTTGCTGTATCTTAAAAAATTAAAAGGTTTGCAACTTTTCTTACTTTTATTATTGTGATTTTAGTTCTCATAAAGGATGCCAGACGGAAAATGCTGAAAACTGAAAATATAGGTTTACATTTATGTACTGATTTATTTTTGTGTTCCTCCCAAACACCACATGTGGGCTGCTTTTAGAGGTAGGATACTAAACTAAAAGGTCCAGATAGTATGTCCGTTTCTATGTAACTAATTGTGTTCCTAACCAGTCCAGCTCTCCCATCTCACTAGTCTAACCAGACCCCAGAAGTCATAAATTTCAGGCCTTCCCGTTTTAATTCAGGTGATTACAATAAGTCGGATACTTCTTCCAGTGAAATCAATAGGAATTTTGCCATTGATCTCAATAGGTGCCAGAGGAGGCTGAATGTAGCTATATCTAATTCTCTGTTCCTGGAGACTGATGACTGGATCTTGTCCCGCTGGCAGACTGACCGAGGGAAATCCTCAGATGGTACAAAGTCAGCAGACCTAGCTTTATGGCACCAGTTCTTCACATCCACCATATGTTGGGGGTAGGGAAGAGAAATACAGTGCACAGCACACATTATTTTGCCACCTGGCATGGTGGCTGGCTGCAGCTGGTGTGAGTTAGAGCAGCCCTCAGGGTGCCCTAAGGGCTTGTCTACAAGGGACATTACTGCACAGCAAGCTAAGGTGTGAAGCTACAACACACTAGCTTGCTAGATACCAACATCCAGTGTGGAACCTGCTACAGTGCATTAAAAGTTCCATAGTGTGCTTTGATGTACTCCAATTTCAAAGAACTCCAGAACTTTCAGTGCACTGTTCACGTGGGACATTACTGAGTGGCAAGCTAGTGCACTGTAGAATCACACCCTGGCTTGCACACAGTAATGTTTCATACTGATGTGCTCTTGCACCTGGGACTATTTTGGCCACTTGCTGATATAGGATCAGATGATCAAAAATGTGGCTGAATATTATCTTTCTCCCCTGCCCCATCAGCTATTTCAAGTGATTCAGTCTTCAGTATTCTCAAAATTTAAAATGTTTATCACAGCTACTGTTAGCACGATGAAGCTGAATTTCTTAGCACAGAAAACACAGTTTCGACTAGAAAAATAAAATTGATGGCAAGAAACCCCATAATGAGATTTTTGTAATTCAATTGTAAAAACATTTTAAAATACCCAACCATCTATCCTATTAGGTAATTTGTTATTATTAGAAATCATCATGTTTTATTTACCCAAAATAGAAACTCAATTAGCCTTTGATCAGATCTTACTACAACTATAATATGCTGCCAGTGATGACATTTACTATTAGTATGTGTTTGTTGCAAAGAGTCCTATATGTGGTTTAATTATTTAGCTTCTATTGGATACCAATATGCAATTACATATGTTTATACAGTTCAATCAGTGGCACATTCCTTTTTGCTGCTTTGACATCTGCTTCTTTAAAAATGACCCACAATATTTCATTAAGAGAGATGACATATTTTGAAGACTTTTCTTTTACCAAATTCACTGCAGTTTTGGGTAGGAGGAATACTTTAATAATAATTCTAACAATAGAGTGCTCTTAAATATCTTTGACACTGCATTACAATTAATTAAATTAATACAAGGGTATAGTCTACCAGTCATTTAGGATTTTAAGTAAAATCTTACCTCCATGTATTCCAATACTCTCATTGATTTTGTGGCTCTTCTGAATGTGATTAACAGGGGGCAGAATATGGCACATCCAAGTACTGAAAGAGTTTTATAACTCACCATGTAACTGATTTTCCTTGCCCATTAATCTGACTATGGTCCTCATCTCTCATGTGTACTTCAGTTGACTCCCTCTCGCACACATCAGGAAGTGTAAAAATCTTGTGCTCACCTTCTCAGATATAAATAACTCACTTTGACCTACATCTCAGATTTTTCTCCTATCACATTTCTCCTCAAAAATTCTGCTCTGCTGGTGATACCATCCTTGATGTCTTATTTGACTAGTTCAGTCACCTCTATCTTTGTACCTTTTCCTATGCCACCTGCTATGTCTGCAGTACCTTTGAACACCAAGTCACCAGTGTCTCCTCTCCTTCATATCCCTCCTACAAGCCACCCCCTTTTATGATGATCCAAAGTCATAAATTTATAATTATGGAAAGGATGAAAAACAAATCTGTTATCCCCACCCCTTTAGATTTCACAGTGTATTTTGTATTTTATCTGTTGGCCTGTAAGCTCATTGGGGCAGGCAGTGTCTATTTGTGCTCACTTTACTATGTTTAGCAAACTATTTTTGATCTAAAAATGGATAGCAGTAATATGAGCAGACACCGTAGCTCAGTTCAGCAGGCTTACACACCTGAGTCAAAGAAAACATTCAAATCAGGTATAGTAAGGCCACAAAATCAGAGCCCTTGATGCCAGTCCTGATCTCACTACTGTTGCTACAATCACTGATTGACGTGCTTCTCACTCAAAACACCACCCAACCTTAGATGAATAGCATGTAGGTATCAGCTTGTCCATACCATCTCATTGTAGAGTACTGGAATTGTACAAATATCAACATCTTATAATTCACTAGACTCAATTATGATCTCACACCATTTTTTGACTGGTGTAACTCCAGCAACTTCACTGGACTTTCTCCTGAATTACAGTGTTGTATGCGACATAAGTAAAAGGACACTTGTGTTTCCCAATATACATTTTGAACCTATACATATTGAAATGGTTCGAAATTGACTCAAACTCTTTCTTCCCATCTTGATTGCAAATTAAGTTTCTTCTAAATACATATAGTTAGTTTGCAGTAATTTCAATTGTATGATCAAACAAAACTAGCCCTGTCCAAAGCACAGCCCGGGGATTTGCACTTTTGAATTAAACGTTTCAATGTGCGATCATTGAGAAATGGTATAAATAAGTATTGTTTTCTGGTCATTGCTGGCCATTTTCCCAAGTCAACTCTTAGACACTCTTTTAGCATGACGTATTGTTCAAAAGGAATAATCATAGTTGGTTGGGTCAAAGAGTCTAGTGCTCAAACTTAAATAAAGTCAAATTGTAAGATTCTCCACTGCTTTGCCACTAACATAGTCAAATACTTCAAAACAAGCAATTTCAAAGTGAGTGTAAAACGTTACCAAATTAGAATAGTAATATGGTCACATATTTATGAAAATGGCATTTTCGAACACTTTATTTAGGATTCAGAAATGATTAATAGGAGTTATAACCATGTCACATATGTGTAATATACTTTACAGATGGCTATACATATTTTGATAGGGGTATTATAAGTGTTATAGGCCGTTTTAAGCCATTCTTATATGAAAAATATTGACTTGCTGGATTGTACAACAATTGATTAACATTTCATTAAGATATCTATTATTCAGTTTATTAACACATCATAAACTATTTAGAAATGTACCTTTAATTTAACATATGACCTGTAATGTTTTATATGAACTTTGCAATTTTATAAATGACTATGAAAGATCTATTTACACTGGTAATTTTGTCCCAGTGATGGCAAAATGCTACCATCTGGCAGTGTTTTACCGTCTTCTTACACAGGTGGAATTGATTACACAACGGATGAGAGAGTGGAGAATCACGCTTGATACGTCAGCTACTATTCAGTGAAGCAAACTGTAGAACAATGGTAAAGGAGAATTTATGGCAGAGTTTGAAAAAGGGATGGATCTTAAAAAAAAAGCAGCTGGCAAAAAGCACGTTCAGCAATAATCTTCAGCACTCAAGAAAATAAGGCCATTCTACTGTGTTTAAAACCACTCAGATATTACTCAATGTAGGTATTATGCTCTGAGACACACACGCTCATAAAATATAGAGATCGAAGTCTGCCACTAGCTATAGAAATAGATTATGAGTGCTGTTTCTACAGTATGGAAAGAAACAAAGGCTTTTCAAGATAACCCACTCACTCATTGACAGAGATGACATGATATGAATCTGCTTTTGAGACAAGCTCCAGACGTCACAATCAACGAAGTACTCTGTCAGGTGTGCTGACAAGTGAGCTTCTTGATCTCTCTGATGCTGATATTTTGCTTAAGGAAGATTGAGGAGAGAAACTTGAACCCAAAAGCCCAGTACATTCAGGAAATGACAGATGAAAGAAATCTTTAGAGAAGGAATATAAAATTCAGTGCCACAAAAGTTCACTTGACAAATCAGAAGTTGTCAAGTAAAACAATTCTTCAAGATCTTTTAAAGTGAAATATTTTTAAATGAATGATTTGATATGATCATAAAGCGGCACCTTATGAACACTAGCGACATTTGTAGGCGCACTCACTAGGTTCTTGCATAATCAGTATGCCAAATTTGGCAGGTCTAATTAAAGAGGCCTGCTGAAAAATATCAGATAATATTAGTCCCATTCCATCAGACAAATACTAACACAGTTAACCACTTCCTGCTACCTGAGTTTCAAGATGTTTCTTTTATCTTGTAAGCAATTAACAACAGATAAAATGGAATAACAGATGAAAGATCATGACCATTATTCAATGAATCAGGTTTGTTCAGTAACTCACAGAGGAAAGAAGAGACTCTGAAAGTTTGGAAAGGTAAGATAATATTTTTATTCTACTTTTTCCTTTTTGCTGCTTTTCTTGGTGAGGGTCGCGGAAGCAGCATGAAGAGTAGGGAAGACCAGACTTCCTTCTCCTCTGCAAGAAGTTCCAGCTCTTCCTGGGGGATCCCCCAGTGTTCCCAGGCCAACCGGGTAATATAATCCCTCCAGTGTGTTCTGGGTCGGCCTCAGGGCCTCCGCCCAATGGGACGTGTCTAGTATAGTTCCAACGGAAGCCCCTCAAGGGGCATCCTTATCAGGTGGCCGAACCACCTCAACTAGTTCCTCTCGATCGGGAAGAATAGCAGCTCTATCCCGACGCCTTCCTGAATAGCTAAGCTCCTTACCCTATCTCTTAGAGTAAACCCAGCCACCCTGCAGAGAAACCTCATTTCCACCACTTGTACCTGCAATCTTGTTCTTTTGGTCATTTCGCAAAGTTCATGACCATAAGTGAGGATGGGGACATAGAACAACCTATAAACTGAGAGCTTTGTCTGAGAACTCAGCTCCCACTTCACCACCACGGATGAGTACAGCACCTGCATCGCTGCTGCCACCACCTCCGGAACAAGACCCCTAGATATTTGAACTCTTCCACTAAGGGCAGCTGCTCCCACCTCACCTGGAGAGAGCAATCCACTTTGTTCCAGGAGAGGACCTCTGATTTGGAGGTGTGAATTCCCATCCTAGCCACTTTATACTTTGCAGTGAAACGTCTGAGTGCACATCAGAGATTGTAGCGTGAAGAAGCAAGGAGGACAACATCATCTGCAAACAGCAGAGATGCCACCTCTGAGTCTCCATACTGGATGCACTCAACAGCTCGTCTGTGCCTTGATATCATGTCCATGATAAGCACGAACAGGAGTTGGGACAAGATGCACCTTTGGTGGAGTCCAATACCCACCTTGAATGAACTCGACTTAATGCCAAGAATTCGAAAACAACTCTCACTCTGAGAATAGAGGGACCAGACAGCAAGCAAAAGTGGCCTCATACTCCCACAGCACTTCCCACAAGACATCTCGGGGAACACAGTCATATGCCTTCTCCAGCTCTACAAAACAAAGTTAGCCTGGATTAGCAAACTGCCATGAGTCCTCGAGTATCTGCGAGAGAGCAAAAAACTGGTCTGTTGTTCCATGGCCAGGATGGAATCTGCTTTATTCCGAGGTTCAACTAATGGGTGTAACCCCATCTCCAGCAACCCTGGCATAGGGCCTTGTAATCTAGAGAGAGAGACATTAAAAAATTGATGCAAGCAAAATTATAGGCCACTTATGAACAATTTAAGTTGTGGATGTGCATAAATTATAAAAACAGAAATAGTCCACTATTCCACAGTAATGGCCCAAACATTATAACTCTTACTACACTATTTGAGGCTCATTACTATACAAGACCATGACTACAGAACAATATAATTGTGAGGGGTTTTTTTGTTTTTAAAGAAGAGGTACTTGAAGACCCCTTATTGAACTGTAAGATGGGAAACTGAGGCACAAGTCCACCCAATTTAGGCTTAATCGATTTGAACGATTATTTATAAGTTTTTAGACACAATCATTGTCACTTACAATTTCTGATCATACATTTATGTCAGAGAACAAACAAATAAGATGGAATAGATAGAGCCCCAAGTAACCAGGGTTCTGGGGAATTGGGAAACTCTTCTCCTCCTCCTCATGATGGTTGTCTCAGTCTCTTGTCCAGAATGCTCCGACTTGAACCCTTGTTCATTTGTTTTTTGTATGTTAATTTGTGCATCTATGTCTACATCATGAATCATCTCACATTACATATTCATTAGTTTTCTTCCAATCAATGTTAAGATTGTGTTTTAAATAACACATACAATATACATGCATAAGGTTCAATTTACATAATTTTTGCTGTCTACATTAATTTTCCTGTCATCATGTCTTCATGTCACCTTACTCCTGTTTTTCCCAATGAAGGGCCTTTTTAACATTGCGTTTTGTGTATTTTATTGTAATGATTAATTTAGTCTTATTGATACTCTCCAACAAAATATATTGCACTAACAAAATGTCACCTTTATCCTGTCAGCTGCGAGCATTACTTAGGAGAGAGAGAAATTGTCAAGATAACACTCATGTCAAGCAAAGCTATGCCAAAGCCTTGGCATAAGTACTATCCTGGCCTATCCAAACTCATTCACTGTACATAAGCATAAACTATTAATATTAAGTTAAAATTGTAACCCTTCTTTTTACCATTCAGAAATTCTTCATCTTTGAATATTATAATTCAAAACACATTTCATCCTAAATTATTCATTAACCTTTAATTTTTTTTATTTGAGTAGGAGAGTTATGGAGAACAAGATGACCTTAATGTCAGCATTTTCTTATCTTTTCCAGACATGGGTTTTCAGAAGAATTTTTGCTTTAAGTCTAGCACCATGTTTGTAAATCCTGAAAATGCCTTGTCAGTAATTTTGCCTGTTGCACTTTGAAGTGCTTTATTCAGTTTCAAGGCCTGGGTATTTAATTGTCCCCAACAGAAACCTAAGCAAAATATAAAGAAAATGTATAGTATACAATAAACGGAGGCAATAACAATATGCCAGAATAAGTCCCCAAACCAGAGCAATGCGTCCAGGAGAGCTATAGGTATGCAGTATCCATAGCAGATACTAAAATGCTACCTGTTTTTAGAGGGCAAGTATCTTGGAATACTATCCCCTCCCACCTTCTTAACTCCCATATTTGAGTGAGACATTAAAAGTTATTGCACACTGCTGACTGACAAACACAGCCATGTCACAAAGACAGCCACAGTTCACCACTCACCTCCAAAAGATTCCATCTATAAAAAGCTTTTGAGGTACCAAAGTGCCTCATGTTGTCACAAAGATTTGGGTCTGCACTATAAATACTCGCACTTGAGTCCAATAGTAGGAGAGTGGGTGCGTGTTTGGGCACATGCTAAAATATTAAGCATTTAAATGATGTGTACTATATCCCCTCCTGAGCTGCAGCCAGCAGCCTTGTTTTAAAGCAATGATCCTATCTATCAGAAACAGCAGTATGGCAAAAAATGTGTGGCAGGGAAAAGATGAATTAAAGGCCCTCACCATCTGGCTTTCACGGTTCTTCCAGATGTTGAGCTCCTTTTCAAAAGAGTGGTTAGCATTCTAAGAGTTCGGATTAGCAGCCATTTTCTTACTACCATGACTAAAACTTCAGCAGATGAGCTCCAATTCGATACACAGACAGCAGCCTTGGAAACCTCAGCATACTCACTGCACAAGAGACAGAGAACCAAATTCATCTTTCCGTTCCATGGACGTAAACCCATAAGTGGGTTTGTATCCCTGTGTGACAGAGAAAAACTGAGCCCAAAGATTTCATTTGGAATATTATATCATAATCTAATCTCCCAGCAGGTGTCACTGTGGCACGAGGAAGCACATCACCATGAAACTGCAGTGACTGACTACTAGCCAAGATATTCTTGGTGGCAGTGCCTCAAATCCAGCAAGCCCCATTTGTTCCTCCCAATCACTTACCCACCTGATTACTGTAATCACACTTCATAGCCTCAGGGAGCAAAGTCATCCTTTCTCACATTAACTTAAGCAGTAAACCCATTGAAAAGGTGCATACAAAGAGTGTGTGGGATGGGGAAACAAATCTCATCTGGTATTGTACTTATTTCTACTTTCACCTTCTAAGAAGGAAGCCATATATGTTTTCTGCAGCATCCCTACTGTAAATAAAATTCTTTCAAACCTAGGCATAAAATAAATGAATTGCAAAAAAGGCATCACTAGTGTTTCATTTGCTACAAAGCCTACAAAATAAATACATGTGGATTTGTAATATTGCACAACTGGAAAAGTCCTATAGTAATGGATAGGAAACCCTGACCTTTCTGTACATTTTTAGTCATTTCTACGAGAATCACTAGACAATTATATGCCTACTAGAGAATTTAATAGGATTACAAAAAAAAATCTCTAAAAAGGCTAGCATTTTCTGTTCAATTCTATAGGGTTTGAGAATAATTTTTATATAAACTTGTTACAAAATCCCATTGGGTTCCATCCTTAGTAAATTCTCTAAAATCTTTAGAATCATATTGGTTAGATGCTAATTTTAAAGTGATAGGAATCTATTTTATCTTCTGTAATCAGCATTTTAGCTTTTTGCCATTCAGGAAAGCAACAGGAGCCCTCACTTCTGTCAGGGCTCAGGGTGCATGCAAAAGGAGCAGGATTCAGCATTACTTCAGAAAGGCTAATTGCTGCATAGTGTAATGAAAGGATTTAGTTCCTTCAGCTAACACTTAAGATGATCATGGCACTGAATTAAACTATAGCTGATCTTTACCAGCAGGAGAACACAGGACTCAATTGCTGTGCAAAGGAAATTTCATGTCAGAGGTGGGAATGCCTCAGCTATCTGATGGTTAAGAATACTCAAGCAGCACCTACCAGACAGCAAATCCCATATGTGGGGGTTCATCTTGGAGTGACCAGTTCAGACTTTGTGAAGTACAGTAGATGTCTGTGATAGAATTTTGGCAGGAATCTGAAGGCTACAGCTAATCTCCATACAAATGTCCATCTTTTTTTAATAAACAAATGAAGAAAGTCATAATGGATGCTTGTACAGTGCTTGTCCTGTCCTTGACGCATAGAAATTGCTTACTGTATGATTACAAATGTTCACTCTGCCCAGATGGAAACGGCCTACAGAATTTTATAGGTGTGAAAACTAATAAGGTTATAGAAATTATTCTGACGCCTTATAGAATTCAACTGAAACTGAGGTCTTTCCTATAGGCTTGGGTTGGGGGTGTTTCGTTTTGTGCTCTTGTTTTTGAGCCATCCTATAAAAGGTCTATAATAATTACCATTTATGGGATGAGTAATTGAGAATGAGAGCCTTTCTATACATATTTAGATTCTGTAAGATTTCTACCACAAGGATATAATTACAAGGAAAGCCGTGGGCTTGTGTGGCATTTAGTCATTGGGCTACTCTTTGGGCACTCCTGGGCTAGCGCTTGCTCTCTTGCTCAGATAAGTAACCACTTTGGCCTGGTCTATACTATGGGGGATCAAGCTAAGTTATGCAACTTCAGCTACGTGAATAACATAGCTGAAGTCGACTTATTTAGACCTACTTACCGTGGTGTCTTCATTGCGGTAGGTCGACTGATGACTGATGACGCTCCCCCATCGACTCCACCTATGCTTTACTCTGATGGAGTACCGGAGTCGATGGGAGAGCGCTTGGCGGTCGATTTATCGCGTCTTCACTAGTCACGATAAATTGACTTCCCCTGGATCAATCGCTCCAGAGGTAAGTGTAAATGTGCCCTTTGTTACCTAATTTTTTTAAAAGACCTACAAAGAGAACAGCCTCCTTCAATCTCTCTGTGCATAATACTACTTAGGTTTTAAACTCCCTTGCTCTCTCTAACCTCCCAACAGGCTCTCTCTCATCCCCAAGTAACACATTGTGACTTACTAAACCTGATAGAAGGACCAGCATTGATCAGCTGGCAAGTGTGAACAAGAAAACTGAATGACAAAACATGTTCAAAGAACTTCTTTACAAAACAAAGATCTAAGTACCTTTGAAAAGATTCAAGCCAGAGCTGTCCAGCCCATGGGTTGAGGCAGGTAGCAGATAATTTAATTCTGGCACATCTGTACTTTACAAGGGACTTCAGTGAAGTATATAACAGCCTTATATCAAAGGATAACTTTTCAAGGAGCAAACGTTATAGGAAGAATGTACTAAATCTAATGATCAAAGAATCTGAGGACACAGGGAAAGAAAAGGGTGGATTTTATGGTTTCCTCCATTCCTGTAATGCTGGAAATCATTATTGTCTTACTTGTCAGACAGCGGTTAGGATTCCCCAGTGTTCTGAAGCGCTTGTGTATTGCTAAAACTGTCACTTTATCAGGGTCTCAGAATGCTGGGTGATTCCTGATTCCCACATTCCTTTAGAAGTTCAAGGCAATTGTTTGTTTACTACCTTCCATTTAGCACTACCCTGACCTCATTGTTAGTCCAACCAATATTATATATGCACTGTTAGAATCCATGAGAGGGAAATCTGTTCTCACTTACACACATGCCACACCAATGACTTCAGGCTGTTGTTCTTATGTAACCAAAGACAAATGTGGGGACTTCAGTGGGACTTCTTTTGGCTAAGGACTATTCAGATTAGTAAAGTTTTGCAGAATGGAGTTCTTGGTCTGTACTGAGTAAAAAGCAGATGAAATCTTCTTTGTCTTGTCCACCCAACCAAGTAGCCCCACTGACTTAAATGAGACTATTCATGCAAGTAAGGGAGGCAGAGTTTGGCCCAAAGATAGCAAAGAGATAGGAAACAAAATAAGGACCCAATCCTTATTCCCTGTGCGTCTGAATAAGGCCAGCAGGACTGAGCTTTTAGTTAGCAGTCAAATAGAAAATGTTTTTGATTTGTCTGATAAATATTCCATTTCTATTTTCAAAAACCATACCAGAGGGGAACGTACATGATTTTATTTTCATTAGCACTTTAAACAGACACACTCCCTGCATATTTGAGAGACTTCTTTTAAAACAAGTTCTTATCTTAAATTAACATTTTAACCATTGCATTCAACAGGAAAAGTTGGCTCCTCAGGCTCATTCCTTTTTCTCAGAGCTTTAAATCAACACCTGCAAGATGGAGGAGCTCGTGGAACAACTGCCAGGGACCCTTGCTTTACTAGTCTTGACTCATGTCAGACAAAACATCAGAGACTCCAGAACTGCTCTTGGCAATACACCGGATGGAAGCAATCCAAATTCAAGCAGCTGAAGGGGCTGCACAATCACTACACAAAGGAACTGATGTGTTGCATACTGAATTCTGACAATGATTACATATAATTGTATCGTTACCTAGAGTGAAATTAATGGATGGAACTATTCAGGAAAATATGAAAGAAATTAGCTTTGAAGTAGCATAATGGAAGATTTTAATTATGGAAGAAATCAGTCACTTTTTTAAATTACTGGTTATGGTGCCATCAAACATACTCTATCCAAATATCTTTGTCACTTGGGCTTCCATACTTTTTTTTTGTCTTAAATCACAGCATTATTCGACAACAGTCAAATGTTTGTAAGAAGCATCTTCATTTTGATGTCTAAAAAAGTGCATCAAAATTCGTAGTCTGAATTCATATTTGCGGGTGATGGGGAAACTGCATGTTGCCAGATCAATAAGTGAAAGCCAATATTTACTGATTGTTTTAAAATGTAAACATCAGAGCAAGTTCCAGTCAAGCAAGATTCAAACTGCACAATTTCAAAAGGAACCACATAGCTACAAAGGAGTTGGTCTCTCTCAAACAGATCAAAAACCACTCAATAATTGGTTGAATAGCAGTTTGCAGCCTGGTGCTGAACAAGAGCATTTCTATGCCCAAGGAAAATAAATAAGATTTATCGTCTGCAACTTGTTACCCTAACTAGCATAGAATAAGGCACAGAAGCTTTTGCAGGGAAGATGTGGCACCAATTATGGGACTCCAAGATGCTCTGACAGTTTTAAACAAATGAACTATTTTTTTTTAACAAATTAAACTGAATTGCACCATTTACTGTTGAGAAGTTCATATTCAAGGTACTGTAAGGGACAAAACTGAGGCAGTCAATAATACATGGAATATGTAGCCCCATTAGTGCAAGTTGCTCTTTCTGCTCATATACCCTATTTACTAACTGCAAGTTTGGTAGTGTTCCTACAAAGCTAAATGTTTCCAGTACAAATGGAGTTACAATTTGCAACAAAGCCTCCAACACAAAACAAGTTGAGAGCATGCTTAATAAACTCCAATCACTAACTGAGAGCAAATGGGGCTGGATGTAGTTTAACTTACTATATAATTGTGTGGGTTTCTAAGAAGGGGAAGGTTCCTAATTAGAAGCACTGAGAAGAGAGTTGTATTGGTGATACAAAGACAGTACTTTACCCTTCTTGCAGTTGTGAATGGAGCACGAAGTCTCCCTTGCATGCTGGCTAATCACATTACAGAATGAGCTGGCTCAAAGAACTGTAACTTCATTCCAAATCAGCACAGTAGGTTTGCTTGCTCTTGGTCTCTCTGCAGCAGGAAAGCTGGATCAGCACTAGTACCGTAACTGACATAATTGGATTTAAACATAATAAAACAAGGGAAACTGATCTGAAAAGCTTTCCAAAGCACTTCATAGTGGGTCAGTGGGAAATTTCCCTGAGTAAAAACTGTATACAGCCTTCAAGATCTGGCCCATAATTTATTAAAAAAAAAAGTGTGAACATAGTCATTCCTTTATTCTTGATGACAGCCTGCCACACTAATGCAACTCCCACAGCCTCAAAGTTGAGGGGTTTTGTCTGGACTGGAGGGGGAAAAAAAGAGTAGTGTCTTCTTTAAGGGTCCCCCCTTAGTTTGGGAGTCATGAGGAAGGTTGGGACGTGGGGATGGGGTGGGGAGAGGAAGACAACATGATTAAAGCTAAGATTTAGTCACAGGTATTTTTAGTAAAAGTCATGGAGAGATCATGGGCAATAAACAAAAATTCACAGCCCATGACTAAATTCACAATACCCCTGACTAAAACTTAGCAGCTCCTGGGGTCTCTGGGTGCTGCGCTTCTAGGAGGTCCGGGGGGGGGGGGCAAATGCTAGCCTCTGCACTGACCATGGGGGGGCTGACTGACCGCAACCACCCGCTGTTCCGAGGTCCTGGGGACCGCTGCTTGGGCACTCCCCAGGGCCACCCCTGGGACTGCTGCTTGGGCACTCCCCCAGGCCAGCTGTCCAGGGTCGTCTGAGTGGCAGCTGGTGCAGTTAGCTCCAGGGCTTCCCCCAGGACCACTGCTTGGGCACCCCAGAGCCAACTGCACCAGTCACTTAGGCTGCAAAAGTCAGGAAGGTTGCGGAAAGGTTGAGGGCATTGGAGGCCCAGCAACAGTCTGTTTGGTTTGTTTGTTTGAAGGACCGTGTGCTGTAGCTGGCAGTTGGAGGTAGAGCTACCAGGAAGGTTTGAAAGCTAGAAGCCTCTGGTAATTGGCTGAGCCTTAACCAGTGGGATGGGCATTCACTCAGGCCAGGGCTTTATAAAGCTGCGCACAAGGGACCAGGGAGCTTAGCGAACAGGAGCTGCTAACAGGGAGTTTTGCAAGGGAGTTTGGAAGGGGAGTAGGAAGGGAGGGGGGATCCCTTGTCGGTCTCATCTGTGACCCATTGGTCCCCTGAACCTATAAACTGAGCCACATCCAAAACCTTTCTGTTTACAGCAGAGCAGAGCAGACAGGGAGCTGCAGATGGGAATTTGAGAGAGTTTGACAGAGGAAGGCTTACAATGGTGAGGAGGACCCGCAACACCTGTGCCAGCACTGCTTCTGTCTCCTCCACCTGCACCTGTAGCCAGACAGAGCACCAAAGCATGGATGCTTTTACCCAGATTCTGGTGTGGGCTTGCAAAGACTGTAATTTGCAATTTCCACTTACTGATATCCAGGCTGGGGGTGGCATCCAATGTGAAAGGTGCCTACTGGTGGAATCTCTCAGGCAGCAGGTGGGAGAGCTACAGGAGGAGGTGGCTAGGCTGAGGAACATCCATATCCATGAGCAATTCCTGGACAGTATCCATGTGGAGACAGCTGACGTAGCTGTCCCAGTTCACAGGACTACCGACACACCAGTGAAGGAGGAGATGCCTCAGGGTGTATCTGACACACCAGTGGAGGAGGAGGCTCAGGGTTGACACAGCCAGCTGGTAACTTCTAGCAGCAGGCAGTGCTCCACCGCTGCTGCGAACCCTCCTGCTGTGGTAAAAGATAACCGTTATGCTCTTCTTGATACAGGAGAGAAGGAGTCACCCCCAACAGTTAAGGAGGTGAAGCCTCGTACCGCTAAGGCTGGTAGGTCTGCTGCCACCACTGATATGAAACGTAGGGTAGTGGTGGTTGGAGACTCTCTGCTGAGGGGGACGGAGACACCCATCTGTCGCCCTGACCGTTCATCCCGGGAGGTATGCTGCCTGCCAGGGGCCCGTATCCGAGATGTTACAGAGGCATTGTCGAGGATTATCCGGCCTTCTGACTACTACCCCATGCTACTCATCCATGTGGGCACAAATGATACTGCGAGGTGTGACACTGAGCAGATCAAGAGTGACTACAGGGCTCTGGGAGTACGGGTTAAGGAGTTTGGAGCGCAGGTGGTATTCTCTTCGATTCTTCCTGTTGAAAGTAGGGGTCCGGGCAGAGGCAGATGCATCGTGGAGGTGAATGCCTGGCTGCGAAGATGGTGTCGCCAGGAGGGCTTTGGCTTCCTCGACCACGGGATGCTATTCGAGGAAGGACTGCTAGGAACAGATGGCGTTCACCTTTCGAAGAGGGGAAAGGCCTTATTTGCGCACAGACTGGCTAACCTAGTAAGGAGGGCTTTAAACTAGGTTCAACGGGGACAGGTGAGCAAAGCCCACAGGTAAGTGGGGAACAAGACCTGGGAGATGGGTTGGAAACAGGAGGGAGCACGGGCTATAATGGCAGAGAGGAAGGAGGGTCAGGGCAAAGCTGGGAGGCAAGATCAAACCAGTATCTTAGATGCCTATATACAAATGCAAGAAGTATGGGTAATAAGCAGGAAGAACTGGAAGTGCTAATAAATAAATACAACTATGACATTATTGGCATTACTGAAACTTGGTGGGATAATACACACGACTGGAATGTTGGTGTGGATGGGTATAGTTTGCTCAGGAACGATAGACAGGGGGAAAAGGGAGGAGGTGTTGCCTTATATATTAAAAATGTACACACTTGGACTGAGGTGGAGATGGACATAGGAGACGGAAGTGTGGAGAGTCTCTGGGTTAGGCTAAAAGGGGTAAAAAACATGGGTGATGTCGTGCTGGGAGTCTACTACAGGCCACCTAATCAGGTGGAAGAGGTGGATGAGGCTTTTTTCAAACAACTAACAAAATCATCCAAAGCCCAAGATTTAGTGGTGATGGGGGACTTCAACTATCCAGATATATGTTGGGAAAATAACACCGCGGGGCACAGACTATCTAATAAGTTCCTGGACTGCATTGCAGACAACTTTTTATTTCAGAAAGTTGAAAAAGCTACGGGGGGGAAGCTGTTCTAGACTTGATTTTAACAAACAGGGAAGAACTTGTTGAGAATTTGAAAGTAGAAGGAAGCTTCGGTGAAAGTGATCATGAAATCATAGAATTTGCAATTCTAAGGAAGGGTAGAAGGGAGTACAGCAGAATAGAGACAATGGATTTCAGGAAGGCGGATTTTGGTAAGCTCAGAGAGCTGATAGGTAAGGTCCCATGGGAATTAAGACTGACAGGAAAAACAGCTGAGGAAAGTTGGCAGTTTTTCAAAGGGACACTATTAAGGGCCCAAAAGCAAGTGATTCCGATGGTTAGGAAAGATAGAAAATGTGGCAAAAGACCACCTTGGCTTAACCACGAGATCTTGCGTGACCTACAAAATAAAAAGGCGTCATATAAAAAATGGAAACTAGGTCAGATTACAAAGGATGAATATAGGCAAATAACACAGGAATGCAGAGGCAAGATTAGAAAAGCAAAGGCACAAAATGAACTCAAACTAGCTATGGGAATAAAGGGAAACAAGAAGACTTTTTATCAATACATTAGAAGCAAGAGGAAGACCAAGGACAGGGTAGGCCCACTGCTCAATGAGGAGGGGGAAACAGTAACGGGAGACTTGGAAATGGCAGAGATGCTTAATGACTTCTTTGTTTCGGTCTTCACTGAGAAGTCTGAAGGAATGTCTAGTATAGTGAATGCTTACGGGAAGAGGGTAGGTTTAGAAGAGAAAATAAGGAAAGAGCAAGTAAAAAATCACTTAGAAAAGTTAGATGCCTGCAAGTCACCAGGGCCTGATGAAATGCATCCTAGAATACTCAAGGAGTTAATAGAAGAGGTATCTGAGCCTCTAGCTATTATCTTTGGGAAATCATAGGACACGGGGGAGATTCCAGAAGACTGGAAGGGGGCAAATACAGTGCCCATCTATAAAAAGGGAAATAAAAACAACCCAGGAAACTACAGACCAGTTAGTTTAACTTCTGTGCCAGGGAAGATAATGGAGCAGGTAATCAAAGAAATCATCTGCAAACACTTGGAAGGTGGTAAGGTGATAGGGAATAGCCAGCATGGATTTGTAAAGAACAAATCGTGTCAAACTAATCTGATAGCGTTCTTTGATAGGATAACGAGACTTGTGGATAAGGGAGAAGCGGTGGATGTGATATACCTAGACTTTAGTAAGGCATTTGATACAGTCTCGCATGATATTCTTATAGATAAACTAGGAAAGTACAATTTAGATGGGGCTACTATAAGGTGGGTGCATAACTGGCTGGATAATCGTACTCAGAGAGTAGTTGTTAATGGCTCCCAATCCGGCTGGAAAGGTATAACAAGTGGGGTTCCGCAGGGGTCTGTTTTGGGACCGGTTCTGTTCAATATCTTCATCAACGATTTAGATGTTGGCATAGAAAGTACACTTATTAAGTTTGCGGACGATACCAAACTGGGAGGGATTGCAACTGCTTTGGAGGACAGGGTCAAAATTCAAAATGATCTGGACAAATTGGAGAAATGGTCTGAGGTAAACAGGATGAAGTTCAATAAAGATAAATGCAAAGTGCTCCACCTAGGAAGGAACAATCAGTTTCACACATACAGAATGGGAAGAGACTGTCTAGGAAGGAGTATGGCAGAAAGAGATCTAGGGGTCATAGTAGACCACAAGCTTAATATGAGTCAACAGTGTGATACTGTTGCAAAAAAAGCAAACGTGATTCTGGGATGCATTAACAGGTGTGTTGTAAACAAGACACGAGAAGTCATTCTTCCGCTTTACTCTGTGCTGGTTAGGCCTCAACTGGAGTATTGTGTCCAGTTCTGGGCACTGCATTTCAAGAAAGATGTGCAGAAATTGGAGAGGGTCCAGAGAAGAGCAACAAAAATGATTAAAGGTCTTGAGAACATGACCTATGAAGGAAGGCTGAAGGAATTGGGTTTGTTTAGTTTGGAAAAGAGAAGACTGAGAGGGGACATGATAGCAGTTTTCAGGTATCTAAAAGGGTGTCATCAGGAGGAGGGAGAAAACTTGTTCACCTTAGCCTCCAATGATAGAACAAGAAGCAATGGGCTTAAACTGCAGCAAGGGAGATTTAGGTTGGACATTAGGAAAAAGTTCCTAACTGTCAGGGTAGTTAAACACTGGAATAGATTGCCTAGGGAAGTTGTGGAATCTCCATCTCTGGAGATATTTAAGAGTAGGTTAGATAAATGTCTATTAAGGATGGTCTAGACAGTATTTGGTCCTGCCATGAGGGCAGGGGACTGGACTCGATGACCTCTCGAGGTCCTTTCCAGTCCTAGAGTCTATGAGTCTATGAGTCTATAAGGCACGGAATTCATGATTTCCGCCACCTCCATGACAGAATCGCAGCCTTAATCACGACATGAGCTGGTGGGCAGGCCACTGGGTCTCAGGTAACTCACTGGCCCCAGCACATCTAGGAAAGTGTATATAAGTCACATCCCTCCTGCCTGAGCCCCCTCTTATGCCCAGATCAGTAGCTCCCACTCTCTCATCTCTGGGATTAGTGTAGGACCAGGATTCTACTCTGCTGTGGGCATTGTGGTAGTTACTTTTGGGGTCCCGGAAGGAATTTTTCCTTTAATGCCAGATTGGCTGGGTGGTATGGGTTTTTTGCTTCCTCCACAGCAGCTCAGAGACCCAGTGGGGCAGGTCAGGTTCAAGTTGCTACACCTTAGCAGGTGGGAGGTGCCCAATGAAGTTACTCCATATTCCACAGGAGGTCCAGTTCCCTGATAAGCCAGACATGGAAGAGGACTTAGGGGCAAGTATCTCCTAAAGAAGTTGGGGAGTGGAGTTGGAGCTCTTAATGTCTGGTACAGTGAGGAGACAACCCCTTTCTCCCAGCTTCTTAACATTTACATGAGAGGAGGGCATTGGAGGCCCAGCAACAGGCTGGGGAACAGCTGTGGAGGGGTGGAGTGCCTGAGAGCAGCCCGCTACTGGAGATGATTAAAGAAGGAATCATGACGTGCACTGTACTAATTATTGCCTGGTACTTCCCAGATGAGGTAAGTTAATAAAATTGCCACCTAATTAAACCATATCCCTTGCATCTTGTCTTTTATTCCCCCTCATGAGTCTAGGACAATGCTAAAGCTGCAATGCATCCAATATAGTGCAAAGCCAGAGACAGTGAATTACAAAACAGCTTCCTACTATGATATTACAAGGAAAGGTGACAACTTCTTCTAGGACAGTATGTACAAGCCGTGTGTAACTTTACCCTGCTTTCATTATATGGGTTGCGATCATCTTGTGCTTTGGACTGCAGCAAACCAAAACATTTAGGCAAAACTGCAACTTTCACCTGATTTTGATACAAACGCATTAATCAACCCACCTTTGTGACTCTTACTAAACCTGGTCATACTGGGATGAATTTAGGGCTGAGCTAACTTGAGTTTCCAGCTGAGCTGAGTTTTCAGGTGAGCAGATTATTGTTGGTTAAACTGAACTGACTCTTGTAATTTTTATTTTATTATTATTTGTACTGTGGTAACACCGACAAGCCCAAGTTGTAGACCGGGACCCCATTGTGCTAGGTGCTGTACAAACAGAACAAAAGGACTGTCATTCCTAATGAGTTTACAATCTAAGTAATGAAACCCCTGAACCACCCAAATTTTGCCTGGCTTCATGTTTCATGGGAAATCCAGATTTGATATCCAAACGTTTACATGTTATATTAGAACATCAATCAGATCCATTTGAAGTTCTGTAGTATAGAAATCAGTCTAAGTCTCACAACAGTCTCATCTCATAAGGTGCTTCCTGATTCCTGTCAGGTCGGAAAGACCATGGCCATCACTATCTTCATGGTTTCTCAGCACTTCTGTTTCCAGTGCCAGATACAGAAAGGACAGAGGCAAGTAAAAATGGTAGGAGAAAATAAACTGAATATTGTTTCAGTCTCAAAAAGGTTTTGGTTTGGGCTGAATTTGAAGTTTCAATAAATAGTGAGCCTAATAGTGATGCTTTGGCCCATCCCAGTAATTTGAGGATGTACCCACTGTCTAGCTTGCTCAGATCGACTTGATAGGTTTAAAGGAGGTACAAAAACCTATCAATAGACTTATGTTTAAGGTAAGAAGGTAACCAAATCCTCAAAGGTAAAAACAGAGCCTCTGATCATAGGTCCAAAACACGGCTCCACTTACTTACATGCAGTCTGCCTAACACAGCTGCTCTCATCTCAGAATCCCATAAATAATATTCTTTCAAAGGAAATGATGAAGCCCTGAGGTAAAACTAATATTTTAAAGCTCTGTCCCTTATAGGCTACAAAGCTTCCCTGCTGACCCTTCCCCCGGGGGCCCATATTGATTTTTCAGTTAAAAATTTATCAGGACTTGAGAAAGTAATAAAGCAGCCAAGATCAGTAAGAGAGGTCCGAGGGACTGGGGGAGGTGGGCCTGTAGGGAAAGATGGTTCCTTTGAGGGACTGAAAAGGACCCAAGCTTCGAAGAGCAGTTGATGCATGCAAATCCAAATGTAAGGCTAACATGGGTCCATTACAAAGGGAGTGAGAAAGACTGAGCAGGGAGGAAGAAAATGGAGATGATCAATGGAGTTACATTCTAGTGAAAAGGTTAATTAAATCTTTGGCTGGCTTGTACTTTGGGACTCACTTTTCCTAATGTAAATATATAAAGTGCCCTTTTCCAAGCCTCCATTTACACAAATAGTTGGTGCATAGAAAACAAAGCCCACAATAAATCACTTTACTTTCTGAAAGGTAGAGTGGTGCAAATGTATAGCTGTTGACCTGCGAATAAATCTTACTAGCCAGACATGTCTATTGTTGCCTGGTGCATTAACTACCAGCAGGCTTTTTTTTTCTTTAAACAACAGCCACCAGCAGCTCATAGTATAGGAATACACTATTACAATAGACCCGTGCAGACCACTATGTGCAGGCCAGCATGCATAAATCTGTTTGGCTAGGTCAGGCAAGTCGCTTCTTCAAAGCTCAAGGAACAGAGAATTGTATAAGCAGAAGAAAGTGTCACTGAAGCTTCACTGTATTTTCATTGAAGGTCACTGGTAACACCACAACAGCAATATTTTTCTCTCACTCTCAACCTCTCAGTGTCACCCTGACTATCATTATAGCTGATGAAAAAAGTTCAAGTTGCATGAGAATTGTTTAACGCAAGCACTGGAATGCAGCTAATGTCAAGAATCGATAGAAATAACAGCAGCACCCACAGAAAGCAGCAAAATATTTATTCTTAAGTTTCCCCCAGCAGAGAAGTGGACATTTTTTAAAAAAACTGAATTTGGCCACCAGTGCATTTGGATGCTACGTTAGGTAACACAGACCAACTTACAAAGCTCTTCTTGATTTGCGTGTTTTGAAAATTAGACAGTATCCATGTTACCAAAATAATTGCATTTGATAGAGTTGGAGGTGGGAGGAATTATTACCATACTTTCTTACCAACATGCCAACATTCATAGATTCTCATATGCCTGAACAGAAACCTCTCATGTGTAAAATCAAAAACTGAGGGATGCAGTTGCTTCTGGGAGCTGATAGTTTTTCTCTTTTTGCCAGAAAGCAGTCTTATAATACTCTCTAAAACAGTATCATAGGATATTCACACAGACTGCAAGATGATCCACAATGTGACAGTGGTTTCTAAAGAGAGACTTTGTTTTACCCTTAGAGAGATAGGTCATTTAGTAGCTACAGAGGACTGACCAGAGAAAATTTATTCAAATGAGCAAGGATGACATGAAGCCAAATTTGGGCATTTAGCCAGTGTCCTCTGTTGGGATTGAAGTGGCAATGCCCCCCACCTATGGGAAACTCAGGAAGATACAACACCTTCTCAAGCAGACCACTGTGAAAGAGGACTGCATCGGCTGCACGAAGTCTCTGGCTGATGCAGCCAAGGCCTCCCCTCTCTGGAACATCATGCAGCCAGAGGATGCAGCATCAGGGCTTCCTGAATGTAATGACAGGCCTTCATGCAATCCACGGAGGTGTCCTGATAGGCTCCTTGTGAATTCCACTCCCCATGTGGTCTGCCTAAAGGTATTCCACAATACAGCCCCAAATGTACTTATTCTGCTTTTTAAAATCTGCTCCTATCCAAGGCTCTAGACCTGTCTGCAACTCAGTACTTAAAGATGTCAGGCTGACCATATTACAGCATTACAACCTTCTCAGAATGCCTAGGCAGTACTTTCATCACAGCCCCTCGGGAACAGCCTGGGAAAATAGGCTTTGCAGCCTGCTCTTAAGATTACCAAATCTGGGCTTTATTGGACCAAGGAAAGGAAAAAACTCCAGATGCTATGAGTGCCTAATCAGAGTGCCTACTCCTATCCCCCAGACAAAAATATCCAGAAACTAAGCTCAAGTGTCCCACTGTATCTCAACTATCAAGGTGGGGGGCGGGAAAGGAGAAAGGCGTGCTTTCCACAGAAAGGAAAACGACAGCCATGAAATATATGATTATGCATTTTCAAGGTCCAGAATCCGTTGGCTTTATGTTCAGGGTAAGAATATGTAAGTTTCCCAAAGAGCCCCAGATTCAACCAACTGCTTTCTTTATGCATAAAACATCCTATATTTGTAGCTGGTCTAAGTCACCTTTTGGTGTGTCCAGATCAGACCCCAAAATTACAAACACCCTCAAATTTTAAGGTATTCAAATCTAGCCTTTAACCAGGATAAGACTTTGCTGATAACAGGCATAAACCAAACACCAAAATTTGATGAAGGAGGCAAATTGGTTGAAACTATAATGAAGAACAGTTTTATCAGACACACATGTGAACACAATATGTTGAGGAAGAGACAACATGGCTTTTGTAGAGTGAAATCATGCCTCACCGATGCATTAAAAGTTCTTGAGGGGGCCAGCAAACATGTGGACAAGAGTGATCTAATGGATATAGAATACTTGGACTTTCAGACAGACTTTGACAAGGTCCCTCACCAAAGGCTTTTAAGCAAATTAGGCAGCTATGGGATAAAGGGAAAGTCCTTTCAAGTGTCAGTAACTGGTTAAAAGATAGAAAACAATGTATCAATAAATGGTCAGTTTTCACAGTGGAGAGAGATAAATAGCTGAGTCCTCCAAGGATATGGAGGGGGATCAGTGCTGTTCAACATACTCATAAAAGACTTGGAAAAGAGGGTAAATAGTGAGGTGGCAAAGTTTGCAGATGATACAAAATGAATCAAGATTGCAGTCTGCTTTGGACTTAACTAAGAGTTACAAAAGGATCTCATAAATTTGGGATATGGGGCAACGAAATGGCAGATAAAATTCAATGTTGATAAAGACAAAGTAATGCACATTGGAAAACATAATCCCAACTATACATACAAAATGATGGGGTCTGAATTAGCTGGTTAAACTCAAGAAAGAGCTGTTGAAGTCATTGTGGATGAAAATATCTGGTCAATGTGCAGTGGCAGTCAAAAGAACTAGCAGAATGTTAGGAACCATTAGGAAAGGGATATATGATAAGAGAAACCTATTATAATGCCACCATATAAATCCATGGTACACCCACACACTGGTTGTGTGTGCAGTTCTTATCACCCCATATCAAAAAAGATATTTTAGAACTAGAAAAAGTGCAGAGAAGGGCAACGCATTTCCATATGAGGAAAGATTAAAAAGACAGACTGTTCATTTTAGAAAAGAGACAACTGAGGGGGATACAATAGAGATCTATAAAATTATGAATGGTCTGAGGAAAGTGAATAAGGAAGGATTATGTACCCCTTCACATGACACAAGACAAGGGGTCACCGCATGAAATTAATAGGCAGCAGGTTTCAAACAAACAAAAATAAAAAGAACAGGAGTACTTGTGGCACCTTAGAGACTAACCACAAGTACTCCTGTTCTTTTTGCAGATACAGACTAACACGGCTGCTACTCTGAAACAAAAGTCAGTACTTCTTCACACAATGCACAACCTGTGGAACTTGTCAGGAAATGTTGTGAAGGCCATAAGTATAACTGGGTTCAAAAAAGATTTATGAAGTTTAGGTCTATCAGGGCTATTAGCCAAGATGGTGAGGGATGAAACCCCACGCTCTGAGTGTTCCTAAACCTCTGACTGCCAGAAGCTTGGACTGAACAACAGCTTCCCTTAATAAATGTCTCTGTCCTATTCATTTCCTCTGAAGCATCCGGCACTGGACGCTGTCAGAAGACAGTGTACTGGGCTAGATGAACCATTGGTTTTACCCAGTATGTCCAGTCTTATGTTCTTATGAGAGGATTAAAAATTGAGATCATGAGCTGGGATCCACCTCACACTGATCTCTTGTTCATCCGTAGTTCTTTTAATGTTGTTGGTTGTTATATGAACACACTAAACAGAGAAGAGACCCTAAAAGGTTATAGAATGTTATTTTAATTGATATCTGCACCCACTGCACAAACCTATAAAATGCAGCAAAAAACAAAATAGCCAATTGTACATGTGGTCTGACAATCATGCAGGCCATTGGCTGTTTTGTTTGTTCAAATATCTGTTTGCTGACAGGTGCATGGTCAAATTTTGAGGGTCTAATACAAGAAGCCAATTTGATGCAGAGAATGTCTTTATTGTACAATTTGGGGGAGGGGGAGAGGAAGAAATGCAGGAGAGGAATTGCAGACCACCTAAGAAGAAAAGTTTAATAAAAAAATATATTTAGCAATTTAAATGACGATGAAAATGAGCTGAAAATATCCAGTTGTTGGGGTTATTCATGCCATTATCACAAATTTTAATTCCAGAAACTCAATAGTAAAAAGAGAAAACATGCTGGCACATGGAACCAAATGATGCCATTGTGATTGTAAATCAGATTGAGAGGGAAAATGGCATCATCTGGTCCCTTTGATGTTATAAAAAAAACATATTGGAAGAAGATCAAAAAGCAGAACTTTGCTTTTCATATGAAACAAGATCACTAATGTAACAGAATGAACTGAGAGGAACAAGCAAAAGGCAACATTTATGATAAATGTCTTATTTTAAAATTGTTCACAGTTTTAATCACTCATTTCAATCACTCATTCTCCCCAAAGATTAGTGATCAGCTGTCTATGATCTGACTGTTTATTTTTTTATCAATCTGTGTCTGTCCAGTTCACCTTGCTTTTCAGAAGTATATAATGCAGTCTGGAGAAGTTTGTTTTTCATAAAATCAAACTGCAGAGATACCTGAATCTGATCATCTTGATCTTCCCCAGCAGGGGTCACTAAATTAATGATAAATATAATATAGGCTCTACAAATGCAAATATATATTTTGCCAACAAAAAAGATGCAGCAGGACTTCTGACTGCAGAGGTTTATTTTGAAATCTAGAAAATCTCTTTCTATAAAATGGTTATGAAGAAAGAAAACCTGATGATTCAGTTTTATGAGGCTCAGTAATAAACAAAGTTAGTATAACTGCATATTATATATAATCATCTTCAGCCTGTGGGCTTCTACTATTGTATACTAAATCTTTCTTAATATTTTATAGCTTTAGGATGATACGTAAAAACCCTTGGGCAGAACTTCAGTTGGCGTAAACTGTTGCAGCCGCAGAATCCGGCCTACTCAATTCTGATTTCCACCAGCCAAGGTTCTGGCCCCTCCTCTAGATGATTAATTGCAATGTTCTCGCATCACTTTTGTCTACAGCCCTAAGTATAACTTTAAATATTCAAAGACTTAGGAAAATTTCTAGTAAATAACTATATTCTAATAAGATATTTTCCCTTAACTTTCAAAGAAACACAGACAAGATTAGAAAAACCAACAGCTTTTCTTCCCCCTTATCACCATCTTTTCACAAATGGTACTTTCTTTAATCTTCATTCTGTCTCCTCTTTCCACATACTTCAGTTTACTGACTGGATTAAATTCCCCATTTACTGATCTTTATAAAAAATAAAGTATGGAAGTGTTTGTTTTTCCCTCAGTGGAGCTTCTTTGTTTGTTATGTATAAATGAAAGTGAAAAATATTGAAAAAATATGTTGTTCGATGAATATGTTTAAGCATTGACATGTCTGTTTCTCTTTTTAATTTTTTTAAACTGGCACATTTTCAAAGTCGCACTGTTCACTTTGAAGTAGTTTCCCATTGTTTCCCCAGCAGCCTTATCAAGGCCTTCTGACAGATGACCTGTCAAAGGCTGTTCCTTTGTCTTCCAACCTCCTTATCACCCTTAATTTTTACTGAAAAGGGACAATCTGCTTGGCCTACTGCCTCTTCCTCTAGGAGTAGCAGTTGGTAAGCCAGGAGTCTCCATGTACCCATTGGCTTTTATGCAGAGCATGTCTGCATCCCAATTACCCCAGGAGAAGTTCTGCATAAATTAGCAGATATTGTTACTAAAGCTGTCAGGCATAAATTTTTCTTATTTGCCACAACTGTCAAATGGAGGGAGGAGGTTCCCAGATGAGCTTTGAAAGGCAGAGATGCAAATGGCACCTCCTGCCAGGGTGTTGTCCTGACGACTCCAGCTATACTTGGGAGATTTTTTTTTTATTATTATTATTATTATTATTATTAAAGCAACAGCCATATTATGAATATCAAGTTTCTGTATATATGCCAGAGTCATTGCCTTCTTGAGTAGGGAAAAGCAACAACAGAACAGGACAGCGCATATCATTACTATTTTCATTCCCAAATTTTGCAGGGATGTCTAAGGGCAGGCTTATAATGGAAACTTATATCAGCATAGCTACATCTCTCAGGAGTGTGGGGGGAAAAAAAAAACGGTTTAGACAGGACTAGGTCGACCTAGCTACTGCGTCTCAGGAAGGTGGATTAATTACAGTGAAGGGAGAACTCCTGTCACTGTAGTGAGTGTCGACACTGAAGCTGTGTTGCTGTAGCATCCTAAATGTAGACTTAGGCCATGTCTATACTGCAGGCCTATATTGCTATAAGTACATCACTCAGGGGTGTGAAAAATCCACACCCCAAGCAACAGTTATACTGACCCAACCCTCCTCCCCTCCCCCACCTGCATAGACAGTGTTATGTCAATGGGAGACCTTCTCCCACCAACATAGCTATCACCTCTCAGGGAGGTAGATTAACTATGCCAACAGGAGCTGCAATGCTGCAGCGCTATATGTGAAGACAAGCCCATAGCCTAAAAGGCAGAACTTAGGAACAGAGGGCCCCATCCTACTCCCATGACAGTCAGTGAGAATTTTGCTATTGACTTAGGAGCAGTATTTTGCCTTTATGGTAATTTACAAAGTGGGAGCAAAAAAGTATCTAATGTTGTCTTTACTTGAGAGTATTCATTCATCCATTCTAAAAGACTTTGGACCCAATTCCCTATGGCCGCATACTTTGAATCATTGTTCACACCAGTGAAACATGAATGCAAAATGGGTGTAAAACACCCACCAACTCAAATATGTCTCTCACTTATGCTGGTGGTAGTGGCTTGAACCTACTTTTTACTGGTGTCAGTAACTACACAGGCGCACCAGAGGATAAGGAACTTGGGCTGCGCACTCTTCTCACAGATGTGAGACACTGGGCCTGCCTATCCTTTCACTTACACCCGTGTAAACCAGAAGTAATTCCACTACAGTCAATGGATTTACATAGGGGAAAAACTGCTTTCTCAACCTTCATCCAAATAAACTGAAGGAGGCTTTCTTCTCAGTATATAATGTTTTATGTCTGGTAATACTGGTTGCTTGTGTGGAGTTACTTCTGATTCAGACAAGTGCAAGCAAAGTGTAAAGCAGCTCCAAGTACTTTCATCTTGTATTATTTTCTGATTTGTGGTAGAACCTAGAGGCCCCATTCAGGGATCTGGATTCTATTTTGCTAGGTGCTGCACAGACATCCAAAAAAAAAAAAAAAGACAGTCCCTGTACCAAATAACTTATATTAGCTTATATCAGAGACAGATGCAACAGATAGACAGGAAGAGAACAAAGTAACGGAACATCAAATAAGGTCAGTGTTGGTCACAGGATATTTTGATAGCCATTTATTTTTTCAAGAAGTTTCTTGGAAACATGTTTCTACATAAAACCAACGTACCCAACTTCTTCAAGTTTCAAAACCCAACAATAGTTTCAGTTTTTATTC
Source organism: Gopherus flavomarginatus (assembly GCF_025201925.1). Classification (NCBI taxonomy): domain Eukaryota; kingdom Metazoa; phylum Chordata; order Testudines; family Testudinidae; genus Gopherus; species Gopherus flavomarginatus. The sequence goes on along the minus strand of NC_066619.1, from coordinate 18,368,829 downwards.
CCCCCTTTTTCTTCCTTCTCCACACCCATTTCCAGCAGCAAACTCAGCATGTTACCACCTTCCTAGCCATTGTCATTATGTCTTCCATACGTAGAGAAAGGACCATCTTCCATTAAAAAAAATAAAAATTAAAATAAACCCACATAGATATAGATTGGTGTAGGTTTTCAGCCAGACACAAAACTAATAATCAGACAGAAAGGTTGCTAATTCTTTTCTTGCCTACAAAAATAAACAATACCTTATATGATTTTGCTATTAAGCATATTGCAACTGCTCTAAATCAAGAACAAAATGCAAATTGATCCACAGATTGTCTGTGCTTGCATATTCTTATGCAACTTTTTAAGGACAAGTGATCACATTGTGGATCTTTCTGATGTGATGGAGTGTCCACCTAATACAAGGCCTGAAGGGGTTAAGGTAGCGAGGCAGGCCAATTAACCATGAAGGCCGCCCCTGGAGCAGAAGCCACTGAGCAAGGACTAGTTAGAGACAAAGCTCAGCTGGACAGGAACAGGAAGTGCCTGTATAAAGCCCAGTAGCTGAGAGAAGAAGGGGGGCTGCAGAAAGAGAAGCTGCAGTCACTGTTAGGATGAGAGACAGCAAGGTAGGACGTAGCCTAGGGAGACAGCAGTAAGGGACAGGACTGTGCAGACAGTGACTGCTTGTTGTAGGGTCCCTGGGCTGGAACCCAGTGTAGAGGGCAGGTCTGGGTTCCCCTACCAACCACAGGGAAAATGGCACTGTAAAGGGCATTGAAAGAGAAGACTGCCTGGAACAGTTGGTCCAGAGAGACTTGGAGTGTGTGTATCCCCCTAGAAGGGGAGAACTACAGTGACCTGGCCTGAGGGCCAAGCCACAAAGCAGGAGCAACTAAGTCCTGAGAGGGCTAGACTGCAAGAGCAATGGAATGAGTAACACCAGAAAGAAGCATTGGACCGGCAGAGCTAATCCCCAGATGCGGCCAGAAGGAGGCACTCCAGTGGTGAATAGAGCACCCTATGACAGTGATAATTTATTACAGTTAAGTATTGGGGATGATAGGAATGAAGGTGTAATTCCAATACATTAATAAGGTTAATCTGCTTCATATTACTAGGTATACCAGTACTGTTTACTCCTTCCAACTACTGTACACACTGGCTGTGCATCAAATCTGTTGTTTCTAGCAGCCACGCCATTTCCAAGAAACATTTTCAGAGACATTTCAATGGAACCCTATGTCCTTTGGAATATGTGGGTTCCATCAAAATTCAAATGCTTCATGGAAATGTGTTTCAGAAGAAAACATAGTGGGGGGAGGGGTTCAAACAATGTCAGAATGTCCCATTTCCAAATGTTTGGAACAAAATGTTTTGCTGTTGAATGACTTTTCATTTAGAATTTGTTTAATTGTTCTAATATAAAGTATAAAAACTACAAAATCAGAACAAAAGGTATTGATCAACCCCAAACTTTAAAAAACATTTTTTCCATGATAAAGAATTTTGAATTTTTTGATTTTTCAGTTCTAATTAAGAATAAAGCTAAAATTTGAAATTTCAAAATCCTTTACACAATTGCATTTCCATTCTCTACACAGCTCTGCTCAGGAGTTTCAATCCTTTTCCCATTTACATCAAAGGGAGTTTTGCCATTAATTCAAAGGAAACAATATTAGACCCTGCTCCATCTTCCTACGTCCCATAGAAAATTTCTCCTTTATGACTTCCAGGACATAGTTACTCATTCTAACTGTCAAGGAGCTTTGGTTGACTTCAATACAGTGACACCATCCTAAATATAGTCCTAAACAAAAATAAAGGTGTTTTTGTAAGAGAAGAAGTCCAGAATTCAGATTGCCCATTGTTTCTGGTGAGTAATGACTCAGTTTATGAATGCATCATAGTAACAATTCAGATACAGAAACATACTGTGTTTTACTGACACTCAGTTGCTGATTTATTATTCATTTTCTCTATCTATTTGGCCTGTCTACATAATTTCAAAGCATTTTGACATAATTGAATTCTGCAGGAAATTAATTTTTTGTTTAAAATGAAAGCTGAGCAATTTTCCTGGGGGTTCAAACTTTGAGATTTATCATCTGAATGTAGCTACAATGTCCTTCCTAGAGTTGCTAAAATATTCATTATGAATCATATTCATTGCAAATTTTAAGAATTTTTTATAAAATTAGTTGAACTTATCTTCTCCAGAAGAAACATTAGGAGTTGGGCATTACAAGAACTTGGATTTTTAATACTGAACCAGCTCTACAGACAGCAAATAAACTGCTGCAAATTTTACCGCTCTCATGGAATATTTATTTATACCTTTCTCCATTATTTGACCAGCTGTAGAGAAAGGGATAATTAAAGCTTAGACCTCAAACCTTCAAAATCATCTTGAAGTCAATGGGACTATGTGGAAGTAAGGGTCCAGGCTTTGTAGGATATGAAAGAAGGAAAAAGACCTATTATAGCTTGTCTATTGGAACATTTAGCTCACAGCAAGCTGGGGTGTAAATCTACTCTGCCACACACTATAAATGGGACTAGATCAAAGCATACTAAGGGACTGTTAGTGCTCGTCACCAGTGTCCACAGAGACAGTTAGTGTACAGCAGGCTAGCACACCCCAGCTTGCTGTGAACTAAATGTTCCTGTAAACAAGCCATTAGACTGAGTCAATTTCCTTGCTAAATAAGAGTATATTCTCCTGATAAGGAAGAGTCATTCTGTCTTACTGGGTTGGGGGAAGGATGTTTGGTTGGACTGGCAGAAGAATGACCAATCCTTCGGGTCCTGGTTGGAGTTGGCGAGCCCCCTGGACCAGGTCTCCTTCCTTTCCTCTCTCCCTACCCAGATGGCTTGTGGGTGGAGGGAAGCTGAAGGTGGGAAGAGTGGAGCAGTGGACCACAGCAATCCTGGAAACCCAGATAAAACTATCAAAGCTGGGCTTCCGGGATTGCTGTGGGTCTAAACCAATTTCTTTTGGGGTCAGGAAAGAATTTCCCTTCTGGGCAAGACTGGCAAAGTGAGATTTTTCATGGTCTCCACGGCATCCTGGAGGCCTGGTAAGCAGAGAATAAATATGAGAGAGTACCTTTAAAAAAAACAGTAAGAAAGGAGTAATAAATATTTGCACAACTTGTGGCCAGTGGCCAGGCAGTTTGAGACTTCAAGGGGTCAGTTTTGGGGTAAATCTGAGCACAGAACTAAGAGGGATTGATGCCCCCTGTTTGCCTGTATGGAGAGAAGAGGTCTTAAATCTCAGCTCCCTGCTGTCTGTCCCATCATTTCCCCTTGTAAGTGGAAGGTGGTGGGACTCAGGTTTGGGTTGAATCAGGAATTGAAGATTGGGGCTTTGGTTAAGGGAGCCAACGTTCATTCTTTGGTCATATGACAAGGAGCCATTCAACCTTTCACTGGACTCAGTAATTGCCTGGTAATTTGGTGGACGGTGCAGGGGGTGGGAGCTCACCTCTCCTCCCTGCTGTCTACTCCTTCCCCTAACCCCGTGTCATAAACAGATAGCTAAGGGTTAATGTCTCTTTCACCTGAAGCACCTGACCAGAGGACCAATCAGGAAACCGGATTTTTTCAACTTTGGGTGGAGGGAATTGTGTGTCTGAGTCTTTGCTGTCTGTCTGCCTGCTTTCTCTGAGCTTTGGAGAAGTAGTTTCTACTTTCTAGTCTTCTGTTTCTAAGTGTAAGGACAAAAAGATCAGATAGTAAGTTATATGGTTTCTTTTCGTTGGTATTTGCATAAATATAAGTGCTGGAATGCTTTGATTTGTATTCTTTTTGAATAAGGCTGTTTATTCAATATTCTTTTAAGCAATCGACCCTGTATTTTATCACCTTAATACAGAGAGACCATTTGTATGTATTTTTCCTTTCTTTTTTATATAAAGCTTTCTTTTAAGACCTGTTGAAGTTTTCTTTACTGGGAAATTTCAGGGAAATTGAGTCTGTACTCACCAGGGAATTGGTGGGAGGAAGGAATCAGGGGGGAGATCTGTGTGTGTTGGATTTGCTAGCCTGATTTTGCATTCCCTCTGGGTGAAGAGGAAAGTACTTTTTGTTTCCAGGACTGGGAACAGAGAGGGGGAGTCACTCTGTGTAGTTTCACAGAGCTTGTGTCTGTGTATCTCTCCAGGAGCACCTGGAGGGGGGAAGGGAAAAAGGATTATTTCCCTTTGTTGTGAGACTCAAGGGATTTGGGTCTTGGGGTCCCCAGGGAAGGTTTTTCAGGGGGACCAGAGTGCCCCAAAACACTCTAATTTTTTGGGTGGTGGCAGCAGGTACCAGGTCCAAGCTGGTAACTAAGCTTGGAGGTTTTCATGCTAACCCCCATATTTTGGACGCTAAGGTCCAAATCTGGGACTAAGGTTATGATATGTTCACTGGACTCAGTAATTGCCTGGTAATTTGGTGGACGGTGCAGGGGGTGGGAGCTCACCTCTCCTCCCTGCTGTCTACTCCTTCCCCTAACCCCGTATTTCATAAACTTGTGTCCTGCCACTTTAAATCCATTCACCTATCTCTTGTCATTCGCCTGCATGTCCTGATCAAGACTTACTGTTTACTAAACTAGCAGCATAGCTAATCTATCTGTATTAGAAGAGTGGCCTATAGTTAAAGTACTAGAATTTGGGCAATTTGGATTCAGTTCCTGGGCCACAGTAGTTTGAGGCCTTGACCAAGGAGCTAGGAGAAAAGTAGTCCTAGTCCTCCTTATATATCTGCATGTGGACTTAGACTCTGATGATAATTACAGAAACACTATTTAACAATTAAACATCATTATGCACAACACAGTTGAATCTCCTATATAGATATATATATTTTCCAGCATTATTGTAAATCAAGATCAGATTATCTAGTTGCAAATTGGCAACTTCTGGATGACTTCCAATCTCTTTCATGCACATCTGCTCTATACACCAACAAAATGTACAGCACCCAGTGCTGCAAAATTTAACAGAACAATTTAAATATTTTGTAAAATTAATTATATGTAATTAAATGTAATATAATTACGTTTGCGTTGTCTGAGGTAACTACTTTATAATTAGTGTGCCATCAACAAATGACTTTTTTCTTTCAGTATGAAAAGCAGCTCAGAGAGTGGAGACATCCCGTACATTTGTGCTATTTGTGAAATAACCATAACACCAATCAAAAAAGAAAGATTCCAACTCATCAACCTCCATTTTCTGATTACGCTCCTTAGTAACACAGGCCCGTTACAAGCTCAGTGACATATCACTACAAATATTAATAACATTCCATGCAGCCCGGGCTTCGAGTTCAGAGGCCAGACACTCTCCTCCTCTGCTTTTATCTGCAAAAATGGACAGCTTGCCAGATCAACAGAGACAGCAAGCATACCATCCTCACTCTATGGTGCGTCTGCATGGCCAATAAAACCATGTCTGTCTACCTGTCACACTTTCATGGGTCAGGAATTTAATTAGACTATGGAGTGTGGAGAAAAGCACCTGTTTAGTTGTTCTCCTCAAATTTATTTATAGTGGCAATTTTGTGGGGGCATTTTAAACTAGATTTCCATGATGTGGACATGGACAGCATAATGTCACCAGTGCTATTTCAGAAGTTTTACAGTACTTAAAACTAATGGTCCATGTCATATACCAACTAATATAGCAATGAAGAGGTTCTATTCTGATCTCTGCATCTGGCCTTCTGGGTGACCTTGGGCAAGCCTCTTCATCTCTCTCTAAGTTCCCACCCTTTGTCTTATCTATTAAGATTAGAAACTTCAGGGTAGGAATAGTCTCACATTATGTGTATATACAGTACCTAGCACAATGGGAACCCAGTCTCAGCTGGGGTCTTTAAGTTCTATGGTAATACAAGTAATAACTATCAATTCCATATTATAACCCAGACTTATTTCCTTTCAGAGTAAGTTCTGGGATTTCATGGTAATATGCATCTTTATTTAGAGCAGCTACCACTTAAAAAACAAAACAAACAAATCAGTATTTATGACATCATCAGATCTGATTCACTGCAGCCTTTCCCTGTACATAGAATGGGAGATAACACTGGCATCTCAGACACTGTGACATAAATGCGTTTTCACAGCAATCCCAATACATTATGTTGATATAGACACCTGTTCTCAGTTCACCAAGCAACTCCACTGATTTCAGTGAGATTGGGCAGGTGAAACAAGAGCAGAATTCAGTTCATAGTGTGTTTGTTAAGGAAAAATTACTGGCAATGCTGGAGTCTTCTCTTTACCTAGATAATTGCAATATTTTTCCAGACTACCCTGAAGGATGGCCTGTTGGTTTCTCTGAGACACATTTGCAGTCAATTTTAAAATGAGGCATACACTTCAACTGCAGCACTGGGTACTTGCACAGTTTGATAAATGTCAAGGAGAGGTTTTTTTTGCTAGCTCTGGATTTTGGACTATAATTTGCCTCATTCTATGGCATGAAATTGGTTGATGTTCTTGCTTGGTCTTTCATTCTCAGTAATTTTTTACTGGGATTCATTTACTAATGTAGTACATCTTGAATCCTTCTTTCCAACAGAATTTAACTTTAGAACAGAAACCTTACAGCAAAAGTCACACTAGTTTAGTTTTTAGTCTAATTTTGTCCATAACATTGTGTCTATTATCGTACTCTGTTTTTTATTCTTGTGATCACAACACCCAAATTCAGCCCTATCCCATACAAAGGTCTTAAACTTGATTCTGATCTCTGTTTACTTCAACAGGGTTATTATGGGTTTTACATCAGTTAAAAATCAGATCAGAATCTCTCTCTTTGTCAGCTTTCCTTTATAAAATCTATCACATAAGGGTTATGATTTCAGTGTTTCCAAGCACATCATGCTGAAAAAATCTCCCCCTCCCCAAAATAAAACAAAACAAACAGAATATCAGCATTTTGGGGTTTGATCAGTGAATGCTCAGAATTTTGTATGGGTGCTCAGAAGCTTTTAGGAACAAAATCATAGACCCTTGTTTTGGTGCCAAAATAGTTGCCAAAACAAACAAACAAACACACACACACACACACACACACACACACACACACACTTGTTTTATTGTTAAAAAGATTTGTCCAGATTTAAAAGTTAAGCATATCTGTCTGCATGCTGTGATAATGGCTTTCCTAAAATATGGATTATATGTATCTATTACACACACAAAAAACCCTATAATTTAAAAGAAATAAAAAATAATCAGTCTGTGGCAGACAACTAGCTTTAAGAATTTCAACCTGAAAAGATACAGTGTGGCAAAAGTTATAAGCAACTGAAACAGTGTCTTTTAATGGGAAATGTCAGGCAATCTTAATTATAGACTGCACTACCAGCTTCACCTATAATGATAGAATCTAGGAATGTTAGGGTTGGAAGAGGGTTGGAGGTCATCTAGTCCAATCCCCTGCTCAAAGCAGAATCAATCCCCAACTAAATCATCCCAGCCAGGGCTTCATCAAGCCAGGCTTTAAAAACCTCTAAGGAGGGAGATTCCACCACCTCTCTAGGTAACCCTTTCCAGTGCTTCACCACCCTCCTAGTGAAATAGTGTTTCCTGATATCCAACCAAGACCTCCCCCACTGCAACTTGAGACCATTGCTTCTTGTTCTGTCATCTGCCACTACTGAGAAAAGCAGAGCTCCATCCTCTTTGGAACCCCCCTTCAGGTAGTCGAAGGCAGCTATCAAATACCCCCTCACTCTTCTCTTTTGCAGACTAAATAATGCCAGTTCCCTCAGCCTCTCCTCGTAAAGTATGTGCCCAGGGCCAGTGCTTCCATTTAGGCGACCTAGGCGGTCGCCTAGGGCGCCAGGATTTGGGAGGGCGGCAATTCGGCGGCGGGGGGTCCTTCGGCATTCTGGGTCATCATCGGCAATTCTGTGGCGGGTCCTTCACTCGCTCTGGGACCCGCCGCTGAAGTGCCCCGAAGACGGGGAGCATGGAAGGACCCCTGCCTAGGGTGCCAAAAACCCTGGCGCTGCTCCTGTATGTGACCCAGCCCCCTAACCATTTTTGTTGCCTTCCACTGGACTCTCTCTAATTTGTCCACATCCCAGCTGTAGTGGGGGGACTGAAACTGGATGCAGTGCTCCAGGTGTGGCCTAACCAGTGCCGAATAGAGGGGAATAATAACTTCCCTCAATCTGCTGACAATGCTCCTACTAATACAGCCCCAGGAGCGGAGCCAGGGTTTTTGGCACCCTAGGCGGGGGTCCTTCCACGCTCCCGGTCTTAGGGACACTTCGGCGGCGGGTCCCAGAGCGAGTGAAGGACCCGCCTCAGAATTGCTGATGACGACCCAGAGCGCGGAAGGACCCCTCGCAGCCGAATTGCTTCCCTTCCAAATCTTGGCCCTTAGGCGACCACCTTGGTCGCCTAAATGGAAGCGCTGGCCCTGTACAGCCCAATATGCCATTGGCCTTCTTGGCAACAAGGGCACACTACTGACTCATTTATAGCTTCTTGTTCACTGTAATCCCCAGGTCCTTTTCTACAGAACTGCTGCTTAGCCAGTTGGTCCTCAGCCTGTAGTGGTGCATGGGATTCTTCCTTCCTAAGTGCAGGACTCTGCACTTAACCTCATCAAATTTATTTTGGCCCAGTCCTCCAATTTCTCTAGTTCCCTCTGTATCCTCTCCCTACCCTCCAGCGTATCTACCTCTCCCCTCCATCTTCATTTCATCTGTGAACTTGCTGAGGGTGCCGTTCATCCCATCATCAATATCATTAATAAAGATGTTGAACAAAACCGGCCAAAACAAAACAATCTCTGGTACAACAGACAAAGCTATTTTCTGTGCTCTACAGAAGACTAGTTTTCAAACTCAAACAGCTACCTTGCTAACCACAACCCCCTGTTGTCTTTCTGAAGCAGTACTTTCCCTTGCTGGGATCTGATTTACATTAAAATAGAGAATGACAGTTTAATGTGACCATGTTTTAACTTTATCTTTCTAAGAAACTGAGGAAATAGCACATACCTTTCGCACAGGCAATCAAATTTAATCAATATTTTCTCAATACAAGTTTGAGAAACTATCTTGAGAATAAAGATTATTTAAATAATTCTGAACGAAAAGCTTTCCAATTTAGCAAGGGTCATTTGTTGCCAGGAGATCATAGCATCAGGAAGGTATTTTTCCCCCCATTTTAGATAAGAAATGTTCTGCCATTAACATGCTTAACTGATAATGAACAAAAGTATCAATGTTGTATCAGATACTGAATTGAATATTCAGGCCCAGATCCTCTGGTGATGTAAATCCTAAATTATTAAATTCTAAATTATCTAGCTATATGTTCAGTAAGTTACAAATTCCTCTCTGCACCTGATCCAGGGGATACAGCTGTGCTACAGCTTCCACCTAGCACAGTGGTGCTCAAACTTTTTCAGTCATGCTCCCTGTGACACTGTATGATTGAAACATGACCAGTTATATCATTAATTATGCCACTGTCAGACAATTGCAACAAATCTTATACAAAGTATGTCATGTAAGGTATTAATGGAAAAGTCACAATCTGTCAAATTTGATTATCCTGTTTGTATGCATGTATCATTTTTGTATCTGAAGTAATAGATATTGACTATGTACTGGCATCCTACCTATGTGCTGTGTTCCTGATTAACATCCATCAGGTAAAATCGACATTGAAGCCAGACTGCACATTGTGAATGGACTATTCACGTTGACGGACTAATCAAGGAATACTTACCTCACAATGGGCCACAATGTTCCTGTGGACGCCTTAGCCAAAGTATGGGTAATGGCTGCTCCTCTGAGTCATCAAATCATGGAAGGACATGCTTATGTGACCCTGAACTGCATCTTGTGCCTGTAACTTTCCTCAAACTAAGACTAAGAATATCCTCTCCACATGGGTGAAGATATAAAAGATCCTGGAAGTATCTCCATTTTGCCTCTTTCCTGCTCTGACCTCTGAACTATCGACTTACCCTAAAAGGAGCATTATAACCAATGGACTGAAGACCTTCCAATCTTTTAGAAGTCACCAGAGACTTCACAAAGAAGCAATCCGTAACATCACTGCTAAAAATCTCATACATACACTGATTGCAAAGTTCATGTATTTGATTTCCTTAACTATTTTAACTCACTCTTCTTTTTTTCTCTTATAAATAAACCCTTAGATATTATATACTAAAAGATTGGCAACAGCATGATTATTGGGTAAGATCTGAGTTATATATTGACCTGGCTATGTGGCTGATCTCTTGGGATTGGAAGGACCCTTTGATAAAATTGGTTTTAAATAACCACTCATCATAAAGTCCAGTGTCTGGATGGTGATACAAGAGCTGGGATACCTAAGGAGACTGCAGTTTGGACTTCTTGTTAACCAGGGTGGTGAGACAGAAGTTTACTTTTGTTACTGTCTTGGTATATCTTTATAAGAATAACCACCAGTGTGGGGTGGGTCTGCCCTATTTCTCAGAGGTTTGTCCTGAATCTGGTATCCTCAGCCACTAAGGCACAGTGACACCCCACCTGGACCAATAATGGAATCTATCCGCACCCACCTCCATTACTGTATAGCCAAGGCTTCCTCAGCAGCAGAGTTTAGGCTGAAGGCAGAGATGAGGTGGAACTGGGGATGGGTGAGGAGCTGGGGCTATTTCCTGCAGCCCTCCCTACACCCCTCACTGCCGCAGCTCACCTCCGCTCAGGGCCGGCTCCCGGCTTTTTGCGCCTTAAGCAAAAAAAAAAGGGAGCCGGAGTGCTGCCCCTTGGAAAGTGCTATCCCAAGCACATGCTTGGATTGCTGGTCCCTAGAGCCGGCCCTGCACTGAACTAAAGGAATTACTCTTTAATGGTAGAAGGTAATGCTTTGATTCTGGAGGTCCCAGGTTCAACTTCAGATGATGGCTAATCTGATAATTTTTCTAACTGCAGTATGTTTTTATAAGGGCAGTAGTTGTGTGGCTGAGGGAGTTTGCATTGTGACTATAATTCTTTTTATATACCTGTATGAGTACTCATGGTGGAGACGTTGCCATGCTGAACAACTCATGATTCGTGCTTTTTTAATTTAAGCTGAGACATGCTAAACCAGTGGTTCTCAAACGTATTTACAGGTGGCACCTTTCACACAGCAAGCCTCTGAGTGTGACCCCCCTTATATATTAAAAACACATATTTTTATATATTTAACACCATTATAAATGCTGGAGGGGTTCCGACCCCCAGTTTGAGAACCCCTGTGCTAAACAGAAGAGAACTCCTCTTTTTTGCTACATACCTTAACAGTTTATAATACAATCTGAACCTCGCTGAGTCATGTTATGTCTAAAAGCTTCTTTCTAGGAAGGGGGAAAAAAAAACATTCACATTTTCACCACTTATAAAACTCTGCTGAATGAGCTCTTTAATTTATAGTGCAGAATATACAGTCCTTCCTCCATATCTAGAGAAAATACCAAGGTACTTGTTGAAAGGCAAAGGAAGTACATGGGTTAATGAAAAAAAGGCAAAGGTTCAACTGCTCAACATGATGTATTCACCCTTTATGAATGCTTCAATTCCACTATACAGCACAGAGAAATTTATTCCTGCAGTCATGCATGGAGGATTTAAGGGTGGCTGGCTTGTATTTATGGCATGTTGCAGATAAACAATACAAGCATTTTCCTGACACAGATGGTGAGAGTGCTTTGTTGGGGAAATACAGGGTGCCATAAGGAGAGCTGGTCAGGAACTGGAAATTCCAATTTAGAATGAAAAGCCAACATTTGTAAAATTTCCCAGGACTTCTGAAAAATTCAGTTTGGGACCTGCAAGTATTTATTTGGATAGTGTCAATTTATTTTGACTCAGCTGGAAACCTCGAGTGAAATCCTGACCCACTGAAATCAATGGCAAAATCCCAGTGACTTCAATGAGACAAGAATTTTACTCCAAATGTCCAGCATGCTCTTCTCTTCCCATTTTTAGCTACATTAGGAATTAACACTCAGAAATACCTAGCAAAAGTCCAGGTATGTTGGTTTATTGAGCTATAGAGGAGAAGGTGGCTTCGTATATTTTTATAAGAAAAGCTGATTAACAGCAGTGAAACATTCATAGATTTTAAGGTAATTTAATCATCTCTAGCCTGACCTCCTGCACAGCTGAATTTCATTCAGCTACTCTTGTACTGAGTCTAATAACTTGTGTTTGGCAAGCCCATATCTTGCAGAAGGACATCTAGACTTGGTTTCAAGACATCAAGAGATGAATAATCTACCAGTTCCCTTGGTAGTTTGGTCCAACGTTTAATCACCATCACTGTCAAAAATTTATGTCTTATTTCTAATTTGAATTTGTTTGGTTTCAGTCTCCAGTCATTGGCTCATGTTTGTGATGGCCGGACATAGTAGTCAGAGCCAGAGTCTGCAGTCATTGGACAGGAATCAAGAGTCAGCTGGATCAGGATAGCGGGAGGTCAGAGGCAGAACCATGAGTCAGGCACTAGCGTCAGGCCAGATCAGGATACCAGAGGCAGGAGACAAAATGGAAATCAGGAACCACAAGTCAGAAGCCAGGAGTCAAACTGGGTCAGGATGCCATGAAATCAAGCTAGGGGAACAAAGGCACACAGGCCAGAGCAAGGTGTAGCCCAATTGTTCAGATAGCTTCCTGTTACTGCTACTGGCTTAAATGGGGCCAGTGGACCGATCAGCCACACTGGGACTCTACCAATCAGACCTCAGGAGCAGAGCCTCGCACTCAGGCTGAGCTTCAAGGGTCCCAGGTAAGTTGCTGGCAGCAGGCAGCTGGGTGAAGGGTCTGAGCTTGGCTGCTCCTGTGAATCCTGCAAGCCTGCATTCAAGAGCCTTTTAGATGCAAAATCTAGTCACAGAGACATCTGATGTCTTTACTAACCATCTGCTTTCAGTTTTGAAGCACCAGGGCCTACATGACTGAGCTCAGGAATTCCTGGGTTCTGTCACTGACTTATTGTGTGATTACAGCCAAGTCACTTAACCTCTGAGTGTCAATTCCATCATCACTGAAACGGAGAGGATCACTAATAAAACCCTGCAACACTTCTGTGCTTTGAAGATGTAAATGCCACTATGGAGCGCTATGTATTATCATCTAGGGGCCTTTTCCATCATTTTTATCTGCTACCGGGGTCTTTAGGTGCAGTTTCTGAGCTGGATCCAGACCCTGTCTCCATCTCCTTAGCACCACTCTGATGACACAAAGGGGGCAGAGAGTAGGACAAATCCCGAGTGGCATGGAGTCTAGAGCTGGGCAAATAATGGATTCTTTGGCAATTTAGAAAATCTGGAAAACATAGTCGGAGGTCAGAGCAGAACCAAAAATGTTTTAAATTGTTGATGAATTGAAAAGTTGGAAACAGTTTATTTTGGCTCAAATGAAATGCTTTGTTTGACCTAAATTGAAATGTTTTGTTTTGATTTTGGAATTTTTGTTAATGTTTTTGATTTTTTTTAAATGAAAGTAAAGGAAATTTCTAAACAAAAAGTCATTTTCAATGGAAAAATCAGAGCATTTCACTTTGAAAATATCAAAATTAACATTTAGATTTTTTTTTTAACCTTTGGGTTGTTTTTTTTTTCTCCAAAAGTAAACAATTCAGCAAAACAAACACACAATTGGAAAAACATTTTGGTATCACCAAATCTTCATTTTTTGCCCTCACCTCCCCCCTAAAAAAGATTAAAATATTTCACCCAGCTCTAGCCAGCTCTACACTACATGCTACTATGTAATCACATGGGGCATTCCTAGACGGACCAGTGATGAACTCTGATGATCCTAGGCTGGCAAAAGTGGTCCCATGTGTGTGCCAGTTAAGCTGCTCTAAGTTACAACCAAAAGTCAGTTCAGTCCCCGGTCAGTCACAAAAATCAGGGGAGCAGAGAGGTGGCTCAGGGCCAAACCTTCTTTCCCCTGTACTGAACCCAGTTTGTCCAGACTTGAGCATCTGTCCCTATATTGGAGACTTACATTTAACTGTTTCACTTCCAGTTGTTGCTATCAGAATGTTACACTAGGAAAAAACATGATGGTACCTTTCCTGTTTGTTTGTTTGTTTTTTCCTTTTGTTTGTGTCTGCTCTCATCAAGGGGTGGATTCTTGGCCTTTCTAAAGAGACTATTACACAGTTTGCCAACCATATCAAAGAGCCGCAATTGCTCAGTATCTTTCTGCGATGATTCCACAGTGTCAGTGCCTATTGAGATGAAGAAGAAAAGGAAAAGCATGATAGTAATTTGTTTCCCCTGGCAGCAGTTGGCTGTGTTGGGCATGGATTTCAGTGCACTGCTACAGCTCAAGCTGCAATGACAGCAATGAAGTCACATATTCATAACTCAAAGTACAGATGGCATATTTGTTGTTTTTGTTAAAATCCTGTCTAGTCACATTGAGTACTTGTTTCATTTCACTAGCATATCACAGGCTGAACGGGGAGCCAAAAAGCCTATAGTCCCTTAAACAAAGTAAACAGGAATAAATAGATTAAATATAAAATTTGTTATTGTTTTTTGAAAGTTCTGTCTAGCTACATTGAACACAAATTTCATTTTCCTCCCAAAGCACAAGCCACACTGACAGCACATAAGTCAAATATTCTTATCTGTCTAAGCACAACGCAGGCATATTTCATTTGCTGGAATAACGACACAGTGAGCTGCTTCAACCATCTCAACAACAAACTATCAATGCGTCCTTGTCACTGTCATATTTCACACATTCCCTCTATTGCATGGGTGCTCAATATCTCTCAAAGAAACCTATTCTCCTTAATCGACTTCCATTGGCTTTTAATATGGAAGGAAAACTGGGCCCCCATAATGTCAAATATAATAAAAGAGAAAAAAGATCACAGGAGGGGAAGATTTTCCAAAGCCAGTCCGATAAGTTCTTCTCTCAAAGTCTCTGGATTTTTTTCCCTCAATGCAGCAAGCAAATTTGTTAGAAAAGATTTTCAGCATGCATCTTGCTACCACTACTTTTACTTATTCTCTATATGGATGAAGAGTGGTACAAGTTCCATCACTTGAGGTGTTTCATACCAAACAACACGTTTCAAAGAACAAAGTGCTTGATAACGTACCATAAGGAACAATCCTGCTGTGGCCCACCGATGACAGTTTTTCTTCACTAACTTCTATGATCCTATGACACAGCCCAGCTATTGCGATAATACTAGAATTCCTTCGCCATTCTTCTCTACCTCCAATCTCAGGGGAAAAACAGAGCAAAAGCTATTGCTAACGTAACTAGAACATGCAGGTCTCTCTTTTCCTCTTTCCACAATCTCAACAAAAAATTCTTCAGAAAGAAAAGTTGGAGGTAATTGAATCTCATGCTTCATGGTGCAACATTATCATCGCAAGAGTCAGTAAGGAACCCTCTTATCCTTCCATAGAACAATTGTCCAGATCCATTGTTCTAAAATGTTTTCACCATGCTCTGAAGTTTGGACCACTTGCTAGAGCCAGGCTGCTGATGCAATAGTGGTCTAATCCTGTGAAAAAGTAGCAAGCCAGTGGCATAATCATTAGCAGTAGCTGAAAAATTCTGTTACACCTATGCTTTGTCCTAACAACAGAGAGCAAGTGGCTAGTTTGGAGTTTTTCTTATGTGCATGACAAACTCAACCTTCCTCTTTGTTGGAGGTAGAATATTTTCCCACTAGCGTGTTATGTTAAACTGTGGCTTTTACTGAAATTCCCCACTGTAACATACATTCAACGGTGATAATGCTGATTGCATTGCAACAGACAGTAGCGGCACCAAGCTTGGAGCAATAGGCAACAGGCACCTAACTTTTTAAAGGATGAACGTGAAAAACTTCCCAGGTTTATAAAAAGCAACAAAGAGTCCTGTGGCACCTTAAAGACTAAAAGACTTCCCAGGTTTATGTGTCTTTCCTTTTAATGTAGCACAAATTAGATGAAACTGCACAGTGAGAGGAACTGTAGCAAGAGGAATAAATGTATATGTAAAGACTCATAAGTGGATTTCTCTGTCTTTCTCTCACTCCCTGCAAAAACATCTGTGAGTAACTCCCACCTCTGAAAACAATGTCTGATTGTGAATTTAGGATGAAACACATGGAAGCTGGGTATGCACAGCTGTCTAAAGCTGATTCCTCTGCAGAGTAAGTCGCATTGTTGTTTGATTTATTGTGGGTTGAGAAGTGGTCCTACTAGAATGAGAATAAATCTATAGCACCATTCCAGTGACTCATTTTCTTTCCATTTCTTCCCCATTCTCTCTTTCCACTATGCTTCTTTTATTTCTAGTCCATACTATTGCAATGTCATGAAACACGTTATCGGATACAACATAATGGCATTTCAGACAGTCATTTGAATGGTACTGAACACAATCCACATCTTTTGAGGTACCAGATAAGCCCTTTGATAAGAGAACATTCAGATATTAATGGGCAGGATTAGCTCAATGTGCTACCATTCTCTGGTCAACAAGCTAGTCAATGGACAAAATCTAACAACAGATGTGCCCTTAAAATTCAACAAAAATGAAGAGACCCATTCTTATGTTAATAAAATGATCATATGTGTAGGATTTTTCCAGTCATGCACCAAATTACATTACTGGCATATTACTTCTGTTGCATTTCTTACATTAAATAGATTTTAAATGTTTAATAAAATGTTTGTAGACAATAGTTAGAGGAGAGTATAAAACTTATACTGAAAAATCTCTTTAAATATAATTTCTTTCTAAGGTATCCTAGTTCAAGACAATGGATTCCTGGTTTCCTATGAATTATGTTAAAAGACAGACATGTTTCATAGTTAAATTTCTGAATTGTTTTTCCAAGCTTTCAAAAGCTAGTACTATACTTAGCGGTAATTGAAAAAAAAATGGCTAGCAGCATCTACGGAGGAAACTAAATAGTTATGTTAAAAAACTACTGATGTAAGTATAAACTTAATTGTATGTACATGCATTAAAATAAGGTTTCTTTGTGCCTTATGTTTTCAGAAATAAGCTGCTAGACAAAAAATTGATAATATTCAAATTCCATAATTTTCAGCCGACATAGTGACTTATCTTCTTAAGTGCTTCTGAGTGTACAATGGCAAATTTTTGGATTGACATTGTTTAGCCTACAGCTATATAGTATTCGATATGTCTTTCTGCTCTTTCCACTGCGGAGAACCCAGCAGAGACACCTGTAGAAAGAGGTTGTCACTGGCATTTGCCAAAGATTCCTTAGCATGGGATTTGGCATTTAGATGGACGCCTCAGTTACTTGTATGCAGTGTTGTAGCCATGTCAGTCCCAGGGTATTAGAGAGAGAGAGAGAGAGAGAGGTGGGTTAGGTAATAGTACTGCTACCTCACCCAGCTCAGTTACTTGGTAGTTTGTTTAATGTTGAGTTGGTCTTATTTTCCAGTGCAAAAGACAAAAGACTGATAACAGGTCTAAGAGTAATGAAGCAAAATAAGATGGAATAAAGAAAATGTGGTAGGTAATGGGAAGTAGAATAGCATTAAATATAAAAATAGTGTTCTATAGGAAGGAGCAGACACTCTTTTCTTTACCTTCATCATTACCGTTACCCTATAGATTAAGACCAAAGCAGTCTACATATGTCAAGTCTCCAATACTGGCTGAATACATTGATTTTCTTCTTCTTTTGAGTGATTTTCCATGTCTCTGAACAAAAGAGAAAATCCTTCATTGCTCAGAGACTGGCAGCTTTCTTGTACACTTTTTTAGGCTATTAGAACACACTCTGATTTGAGAGGTTTGAAGGGATTTTGTGTCTTTTGCTTTTTGAGCTCTCTATTCTGAAGCACATCTCTCTTTTTTGGGTATTTTGGACAAACATAATAAGGGTCATGCTTGAAATACTGATTTATTCAAAAATAACTTTGAACAAAGAAATACAAAGATGATAATGAAAAATGCTGCTTAGTTTGAATAATTATAGAATTTCCATAAACATGTACAACAGCTACATATATAAATAGGACAATGCTACCGCTGCACATTTATGAAGTGTCCATCAATAAAAGTATGACTAGAAATATTTTATTTTTATTTGTATTTCTAATCACTATCTAGCCATAAATAATGAAAAATGTCATTATTTCTTTGGAGCAAAATTTACCCTAATGTCATTTAAGCCCCAATTAAGCCCTCAGGGTGGGATTTTTGAAAAGTACTCAGCACTGGCCTAACTCAGCTCCCACTGAAGTCAATGGGAGTCCTACCACTGATTTCAGTGGGAGAATGTTAGGCTAACATGGAGTGCTTTTGAAAACAAAGGGTATGTCCAGACTACCTGCCGTATCAGGGGGTAGCGATCGATTTTTCGGAGATCGATATATCGCGTCTCATCTAGACATGATATATCGATCCCCGAACATGCTCCCGTCGACTCCGGAACTCCACCGGAGCGAGCGGCAGTAGTGGAGTCGACACGGGGAGCCACGGATGTCGATCCCGCGCTGTGAGGACTCGAGGTAAATCGATCTAAGACACTTCGACTTCAGCTATGCTATTCACGTCCTTGCGTATCTTAGATCGACACCCGCCCCAGTACAGACCAGCCCTTAACACGGAGTCAGCTGGTACATAAGGCTTTGCAGCAGCTAGCTGCATCAGGGTGCATTTCACCTTTAGAAAACCTGAATTGGATTTTTGCCACACTTGAGCAGTCTACTTGTCCATCTTCCTCCAGCAGTGTGCAATGACTGATATTTTGAGGGATGGGGAAAACAAACAAATAATCCCAACCAATAATAAACCACCACCAATTCAGCCCAGTGTTGTGCATGGTAGAAAACTATTACTTCCTGACCCTTGCAGATAATCATCTTGCATTTTTCAAAGGATGGTATCTGAATACATGTAACTTGCAAAATGTCCAAGGTTCCCAGTGATGAAAAAGTCAAGTCTGCCACCTCAGGCTGCTGCAGAATTCCTGGCTGCTGCAGATTACCCAGAGCCTGCCTATTGAAATTCCAATTGCTGCCTTATCCCTCCTGATCCTTGCACAACAAAAGCCAGTGGTTTACTTATTATTTACACTTCAATAGCAGTTTGTCTTTCGAGGTGCCCAACATCATTCAAATAAATTGCCATACAATGGGATCGATATAACCACAGTTGGGCCAAAGCAAAATAGGTACCAAAGAAATTAAGCCAATGTGCACTTTAGAAGCCTTTTGCTCTTCCAGTTTAACTCCTGAGGCATAAAGGCTGAATGACCCAAAGTGAGTTCTGTATGGTCATTATGAGCCATATGAGCCACATTATGAGCTGTATGGTCATTATGAGCTATATGAAAAGGTATAGTCTGTGTTTTGGGGCAGCTTGACCTAGTAATGTTTTGGGGCAGCTTGACCCAAAACACAGACTATACCTTTTCATATAGCTCATAAGTCACTCAAAAGTGCTATATACACATTTTTGCAAAATAAGAGACTGCGATGAGGACCAGGGAGTTCAGGCTTCATCATGTCTCAGTGTAAACATACTAAAAACAAAAGACCACACATCAGATGTGCTTTATTTCCCTCATCCCTCTCCACACCTGCACTGTATAAAGATATGCAAGCAGTAAAACCACATGGAAATGAATTGTCCAGAGATACAAAATAACACTCCTCCTCCCAAAAAAAACCTCAACAACATAAGAGCCCTTACCACTCTCACCAGAAATAGCCTGTGATGTGTTCTAGCAGACTAAAGCTTGGCAAAATTGGCAAACAATTTTCACAAAAATTTGTGCATAATTTCCCATTATTGAATTTAATGTTATTTTGCCCCACCCCAAATATCTGATTTTCTATGGGAAAATGGGCATTTCTCACATTAAATCATGTGAACAAACAAAAAACAGTTTCTGACCTGAAGTGGAGAAGAAAATTGTCCCTAGAGGCTGTCATAAACAGATAGCTAAGGGTTAATGTCTCTTTCACCTGAAGCACCTGACCAGAGGACCAATCAGGAAACCGGATTTTTTCAACTTTGGGTGGAGGGAATTGAGTGTCTAAGTCTTTTGTCTTTTGTCTGCCTGCCTGTTTTTTCTGAGCTTTGGAGAAGTAGCTCTACTTTCTAGTCTTCTGTTTCTAAGTGTAAGGACAAAGAGATCAGATAGTAAGTTCTATGGTTTTTTTTTCTTTGGTATTTGCATGAATATAAGTGCTGGAGTGCTTTGATTTGTATTCTTTTTGAATAAGGCTGTTTATTTAATATTCTTTTAAGCAATCGACCCTGTATTGTATCATCTTAATACAGAGAGCACATTTAAATGTATTTTTCTTTCTTTTTATATAAAGCTTTCTTTTAAGACCTGTTGGAGTTTTTCTTTACTTCAGGGAAATTGAGTCTGTACTCACCAGGGAATTGGTGGGAGGAAGAAATCGGGGAGATCTGTGTGTTGGATTGCTAGCCTGATTTTGCATTCCCTCTGGGGGAATAGGAAAGTACTTTTGTTTCCAGGATTGGGAACAGAGAGGGGGAGTCTCTCTGTGTAGTTTCACAGAGCTTGTGTCTGTGTATCTCTCCAGGAGCACCTGGAGGGGGGAAGGGAAAAAGGATTATTTCCCTTTGTTGTGAGACTCAAGGGATTTGGGTCTTGGGGTCCCCAGGGAAGGTTTTTCAGAGGGACCAGAGTGCCCCAAAACACTCTAATTTTTTGGGTGGTGGCAGCAGGTACCAGGTCCAAGCTGGTAACTAAGCTTGGAGGTTTTTATGCTAACCCCCATATTTTGGACGCTAAGGTCCAAATCTGGGACTAAGGTTATTACATGAGTGGCAGCAGGTGGGATCTAGACAGAATCCAGAAGCCAGTAGGAATATTATATTTTTCTCTTCTCTGCTAAGGGCTTTTTAGCAGAGAGAAACAGTTGGTTTTAAAAGGGAACCAGAGAGAATTTTTTTTTCTGCTCTCTCTGGCAGTTTGTGGCTTGCATGTTAAGCGAGAAGCCATTACCAAACTGTTGAGGGTCTTTTGTCATGCAATAGCCCTCCCATTAGGAGGCAAGTACCAGCACTTATATGCATGCAAATAAAGTGGTTTTTCTGGTTTCCCTTCATTGAACATTAGCTAGAGAGAGAAAAGGAAAAAAACACTGTTGCTAGGCAGACTTCAGGAGGCAACAGAGAACCTGCAGTGCAGAAGATAAACACCGGAGGGCACCCCAACACAAGAAAACAGGAACCATGACTTCTAAGGCAAAAATTGAGGCCGAAGAACAAATCAAAGAAGCTGAACACAGGCGACAGATGGAGATGAAAGAAAAGGAAGAAAGCATGAAACTGGCAGCCTTCCAAAGAGAACAGGCAGCCCAAGAGGCAGCACACAAAAGAAAACTAGAAGAAGAAGAGTTGGCCTACCGAAGGAAACAAGCAGAAGAAGAGGCGGCCCACCGCCGAGACATGGAAAAACACCAAAAAGAAATGGAAAAACACCAAAAAGAAATGGAAAAAACAACAAAAAGAGAATGAAGAGAAGGAAAAACAGAGAAAACATGAACTGGAGATGGCAAAAGCTGGGTTGCATGTGCCAGCCAACCCTAACAACCCGGCGCCAATTATTGCTCCACAGCACAGGAAATTTCCCACCTACAAGGCAGGTGATGACACCGAGGCCTTCTTGGAAAATTTTGAAAGAGCCTGTCTTGGGTACAACATCCCCGAAGACCAGTACATGGTAGAATTGAGGTCACAGCTCAGTGGACCTTTAGCAGAGGTGGCAGCTGAAATGCCTAAGCTGCAAATGAATGACTATAAACTTTTTCAAACCAAGGCCAGATACCGAATGGGGATAACCCCAGATCATGCCCGTCGGCGTTTCAGAACCCAAAAGTGGAAACCAGAGGTGTCATTTCCCAAACACGCCTACTACATTGCAAAAAACTATGAGGCCTGGATAACAGGAAACAACATTCAAACCTTGGAAGAACTGAACCTCCTCATACAAATGGAGCAGTTCTTGGATGGTGTTCCTGAAGACATCACACGGTACATACAAGATGGAAATCCCAAAGATATCGCTGAGGCGGGGGAGATTGGAGCCAAATGGATGGAACTGGCAAAAAGCAAGAAAGCTACTGTCAAGGGGAACGATTACCCCAGGGGGCACACAGACCATAAACCCTACAACCGAGGACAGCCAAAGACCCCACATACCACCCAAGTAAAGCCACAGATACCCTACCCTTCAACCTCACCAGTCTCCAGTAACTCACCTCGGCCCAGTGATCCATCAGATGGAAGATGCTTTAAGTGTAATGAACTGGGACATATCAAGGCCAAGTGTCCCAAGAACACCATGCGAGTGCAATTCATTACACCACCATCACACCAAAGATCCCCAGGCCCGGATGCCTCTCAAATACCCTTGGAGCGAAGGGAAAATTTGAGAGTGGGCGGAAAGAAGGTTACTGCGTGGAGAGACACGGGGGCACAAGTGTCAGCTATCCACCAATCCTTCGTTGACCCCAAATTCATCAACCCAAAGGCCAAAGTTACAATTTACCCCTTCATGTCACAAGCTGTAGACTTGCCTACAGCTCAACTGCCTGTCCAGTACAAAGGCTGGTCAGGAATGTGGACTTTTGCAGTCTATGACAATTATCCTATCCCCATGCTACTGGGGGAAGACTTGGCCAACCAGGTGAGGCGGGCCAAGAGAGTGGGAATGGTTACCCGTAGCCAAACCAGGCAAGCTTCCAGACCCATTCCTGTTCCTGAGCCGTCCACAGAGGCCCCGTCTGTGTTACCAGAGACCCAGACAGAGGTAGTGGACCCGGATTCCATGCCTACCACTGAAACAGCCACAGCATCTCCAGTCCCAGGCCCGGAACTGGAACAGCAACCAGCACCAGCAAGTGCAACCACATCTTCAAACTCAACGCCAGAGGGCGCCAGCGAGCCAAAACTGGCAGAAGCAACAGACAGCCATACCCAAAAGGCTCAGCCAGAGCCTGAAATACCCTCAGGTGCACCAGCGGAGAGCGGTTCACCAGCAACGGAAACAACCCCATCACCTACATCGCTTCCAGAGGGACCAAGCCCAAGTCCACAGTCTGAGGAAGAACTGGTGACCCCAGCCTCAAGGGAACAGTTCCAGGCTGAGCAGGAAGCGGATGACAGCCTTCAGGAAGCTTGGGCGGCGGCACGGAGCACCCCACCGCCTCTCAGCTCTTCTAATCAATCCCGGTTTGTTATAGACCAAGGACTTTTATACAAGAAAATTCTTTCTGGTGGACACCGGAAAGAATGGCAGCCGCAAAAACAGTTGGTGGTTCCAACTAAGTACCGGGGGGAGCTCTTAAGCTTAGCCCATAATCATCCCAGTGGGCATGCTGGGGTAAACAGAACCAAGGACCGGTTGGGGAAGTCCTTCCACTGGGAGGGGATGGGCAAGGACGTTGCCAAGTATGTCCGGTCTTGTAAGGTATGCCAAAGAGTGGAAAAGCCCCAAGACCAGGTCAAGGCCCCTCTCCAGCCACTCCCCATAATTAAGGTCCCATTTCAGCAAGTAGCTGTGGATATTCTGGGCCCTTTCCCAAAAAAGACGCCCAGAGGAAAGCAGTACGTACTGACTTTAGTGGACTTTGCTACCCGATGGCCAGAAGCAGTCACTCTAGGCAACACCAGGGCTAACACTGTGTGCCTGGCCCTAACAGACATCTTTGCCAGGGTAGGTTGGCCCTCTGACATCCTTACAGATTCAGGGTCTAATTTCCTGGCAGGGACCATGGAAAAACTGTGGGAAACTCATGGGGTAAATCACTTGGTTGCCACCCCATACCACCATCAAACCAATGGCCTGGTGGAAAGGTTCAATGAGGCCACATGATCTAATAGACTGGGCATAGGACCGGGAGCTAATAATGTTCCTTTTCTGCCACTGACTATGTTTTGCACTTCCCTGGCAATTTACGTGGGTGATTGATTTATGCCGCACAATACCTCTCCAAAACAGGTAAAAATTATTGGCCCCTTGAAAGTCAAACAGAAAATGAGTATCAGACCAAGCTCTTTTTGACTCAGTGCCAGCCCCATTCCACTGACAAGTAGTGCACCCCCACATCTCAAATTTCCCTGTATCTCTGTTTTCCCATTTAGGGGGACAGGGACACTTAGTTTGCTACGTGACAGTGATATTGGGGGTGATGGGCTAGCCAGGCACAACAACTGTTTTCTCCATATTGATGCAGAAGAGTCTCACATCAGTTCTAAACAGGGGCAGCTCCAGGCCCCAGCAGGCCAAGCACGTGCTTGGGGCGGCAAGCCGCGGGGGGCGCTCAGTCGGCGCCGCGAGGGCGGCAGGCCGGCTGCCTTCGGTGGCTTGCCTGCGGAGGGTCCGCTGGTCCCGTGGCTTCGGTGGACCTCCTGCAGGCTGCGGAGAGTCCGCTGAAGCCGCGGGACCAGTGGACCATTCGCAGGCAAGCCACCGAAGGCAGCCTGCCTGCCGTGCTTGGGGCAGCTGAATTCCTAGAGCCGCCCCTGGTTCTAAAGCATTTTAATCCCAGAAAATACTAAAAATGTGGCCATTTCTGAAGCCCAAAACAGGGAAAATTGGTCAAAAAACAATATTGTCAACAAATATTTGTCCCTACTCCGATGGAAGTCCTCTCTTCAGTCTTTCCAAACCAAGCTGAACATCACTGGAGAATAAATCATAGGGATAATCCTGCATTGACTGAGAGGGATGGACGATGTGACCTAGCAGCAGAGATCATTCATTGCTTCACTCAGAAAAACAAAGAAAATAAAATGCAGTCATTTTGCCTTCCTTGCTACAGTGTCTCTTTGGAGAAATAGGTGTTGAAAGAAGTAGAAAGCCATTGTTGTAGAAGTGCTCCATATATGTAAATAGCTAGTTAGCGGATAACGAGCCCGTAGATGGCATTCCAGAATATATAGTATAAGTCCTGGGTTTTGTCGTACCAATAAAACTTCTTCTTGAGAACTACCAAAAGCTTTCTCTTGCAGCTCTTTACATCACCATTTGCACTTCGAGCATTGGAGCAGCAACTTTGTTAGTTCATAAGCTAATACTGCATGGAAAATAGACCCATTTCTCACTGGATGGCAGCAATAATGTGGATGCATCACTTACCAGAATATTTTAATATGGGACAGTTTCTTATTATGTTGAAACAAATAATACAATGCTATTGCCCTGTGATGTTTGCTGAAGTAGTAACATAGATCTTCCATTTCCAGGTGGAGGTAGATACCTTTGTATCCCAAAAGTAGAGAGTACATATGTATCCCACTGGTGAGTGTAGGTTGACCAGATGTCCCGATTTTATAAAGACAGGCCCGATTTTGGGGTCTTTTTCTAATATAAGCTCCTATTACCGCCCATCCCCTGTCCTGATTTTTCACACTTGTTGTCTGGTCACCCTAGGTGACAGTGTGTTAAGAGTTCCCCCTCAGTGCCCAACCCACAGAGGCTGGGAGTCTGTGACAGCCCCAGCTAAAGTGCCAGGGCTCCCTAACTGAGGCTATAACAAACTGAGCCTCCTGGGATGAGGCAGGGGGGACCTGTAACACACACTTTCACCACTGGATTACACAAGTTAATAGTTTCACAGTGCAAGACCAGAAGGGACCATTAGATCATCTAGTCTGACCTCTTGAGTATCACAAGCCATTAAATTTCACCCAGATACCCCTTCCCTATATTGAGCCTAGTAACTTGTGTTTGATTAAAGGATTTAGTCTGCAGGAGACTAAACTGTTGTGTGCCACACAGAGAGAACAGGAGAGACTCAGAGGCTACCAAAAAGCAGCAAGGATCCTGGAAAAGTACTTGCACTTCAGTAAACCGCAGCAGCGACAGCACAGAGCTGAAGAGTGCTTTTAAAACAGCCCCTTACCAAGGAGCACACATGCAGCTATGAAGCTGTACAGCCTTCCCTTAAACATTTCTCACGTCACCAGCAATGCAGCAGGATTTTCAGAGAGGTAAAATCATGGATTGGAACCACTCGGATTCAGCATTAAATCACATGAGGAGTAACACAATTAAGGGCAATGGAGATACACCCTTGCAGAGTGAGAGGAGAATCAGGCCCAGAGACACTCAGTTGCAATGGTATCTTAAGTCAATGGAACAATGCGAAATTACAGTGGTGTAGCAGGCAAGAGAACATGACCCTCTCTCTGTGAAATTAGAATCTCTCCTATGTTGCTTTTGAAGAATGTGCGGAACAAAAAAGAAACATCCTCAAAAGTATCAGTTGATCTACAATGATGACTGGTCCCAGGGTTCTGAAAATTAACATCAATTCTTCAAGGAGCCAGGACATAGAATATCATGAATTTTTCATGCCTGCAATATACTTCCTCAATAATTGTCCTTCTAATACAGTTGCTAATATTGTTTAAAATTCACATTCTGAAATAGGCTATTACCATTTCCCCTACCACAAGACATAAGCTATGTGTGATATTAATATTCATATTTCCCCTCCTCCCCACACTAATACTTTTCTTACCAAATCCATTAACATGATAATACTTTGGTAATGAATTTGCAAAATGTCCACACAACTACTACATAGGCTAATACAGTGAAAAACTGTGGAAACATTATACATAATTCATTAGCTTTTGTGACAAAAGGCTTCCAGAGCAGTGTTTGGCAAACAGTAATAAATGTGAAACACAGCTATCTGATTAAAATTTATAGCTGGCGATAGAGCCACTGCAAACACTAAACAATCTATGCTATTCATGCACTGGCAGACATACCAGTTCACTGACTATGCAGAGTATCTTTCCAGGCTTCAGGAAATCTTCACAACTAAGGATTTAAAATGAAATTATTTGTGCTGTCTATAACTTTTCATGGGAAAAGTTACTTGTCTGAAAGAACCCTAGAGGGAAAGGGCACTGGGAGGCGTTTGTCTTGTTAGCACAGATGAAAGGCCTGTAAATGGTCAAAATGTTGACAGGGAAACTGTAAGTATTCATAAATATACAGGGTATCACACCCAAAGGGGGGTGGGCACGCATTTACAAAGGACAAGCAGGATTTTTTCTGCAGGATTTTCTCAATAGCTCAAAGTCAAAGTCTATTCTGGTCTTATAGCTGTGGTAGGAAGTCAGACAAGTATGATTATTATGGAAATATTACTTGTATTACAGTAGAGGCCCTAGCTAAGATTGGGTACCGCTGTGCTAGGTGTTGTACGTACACATAGTAATAGGAGTCCTTGACCTAAAGAGTTTTCAATGGAAATAGACAAGAAAAACAAGGATGAGGGGAATGAATATTACTATCCTTGGTTTCCAGATGAACCACTGAGGGATGTTACTTTTAAGAAAATAAAAGACTGACACAGTGTAGGAATGGGCATGAATGGCAGGATAAAAAAAAACCTGCTTAACCACTTCCCAAACCTTTGCACATTTTGAGAACAAAGCCATTTTTGAGGTTTTGAGATATATCTATTTAAATTACACACCCCCACACCCCTTTTCCCTACATTTTCACATGACATTTTTGGAAAGACCATTCCCATAGTATCTACGTCTGGAAATCTCACAAGAATGATTTCCAACCCAATTTTAAACACTTAATGAGATACATTCTGCTCAAAAACACCCCAGTGTAAATCTAAAGTAACTCCACCAACTGGCGGCACACAAGCAAATTTTCAGTGGCACTCACACTGCCTGGGTCCTGGCCACTGGTTGGGGGGCTCTGCATTTTAATTTAATTTTAAATGAAGCTTCTTAAACATTTTTAAAACTGTATTTACTTTACATACAACAATAGTTTACTTATATATTATAGACTTATAGAAAGAGACCTTCTAAAAACATTAAAATGTATTACTGGCACATGAAACCTTAAATTAGAGTGAATAAATCAAGACTCAGCACACCACTTCTGAAAGGCTGCTGACCCCTGCTTCAGATCAACTTTTGATAAGCACTCATATCTTATGGATGTTTATATGGAACTCAAATTCCAAAGATATGATGGTTTGGACATCTCTGCTGTGAGGGATTGACTGTATGGAAAAATCTATGGCTTGAAAGTGGAAAATGCTGTATTTAAGAAATCCTTTTGACAAGCACAATGAAAATTCATTGTTGTTAAGCCCAGAAAATGAAAAGGGCAACAGAGACCAGTGTGGTTAAGCAGGGCTGTAAAAATTAGTATAATCAATCAGAAGGCTTTTAAAAAAATACTAACAAGCTTGGGTTGTGGGTGGGGCGGAATGGGAGATCTATCAAACAATAAGTGGAGACAAGCTAAAGGATCATTAGCAGAATAAAGAGACACTGACCATAGAACTGCATTGTGCAAAAGAACAACAATTTTGAAATATGTATTGTAGCAGACATGCATCATCATCATCATCAAATGTATGCAGTCTACTGAGGACTGTTGCGCCACCCAGAGTGATCATGGTATCATACCAGGCATTGTAGAGTGAAGTTCCCAGATCTGGCTCAGTCCTACGAATACATGAATCTTTGGGGCAGCCCTGCAGATGATGGCAGGTAGGGTCAAAGCACGCACCCCTTGATGTGTCGGAGGACAGTCTGAGAGGACTCTATGCTGGGGTGTTTTGGTCCATCATGGCAAAATGGTCAAAGAGCATGTAACACCACTTTTGAATATGGTGAGTGAATGGAAGAAGGCTAGATCTCTGTAAGATTATTGCATTTCACAGAAAGTCAAACCACTCTTTGCTCAGGATTTGGCATTGACAGCACACATGGAATGCCTCTAGCCACTCCAAGTCTGCCTGTAAGAGGGTCCAGGTTTGACAGAGGCTGAACTTCATCTCAGTACAGAGATGTTTTCATGTTGTGAAAGGGTGCACTCCACTCCTGTTCTCTTGCCCTGCGGAAACTGCGAAAACTCCCTTAGTTGTACATTCACAGTGCCATTTATTCTGTGGTCCCTCCACCAATATGCCTACAGTTCTCATGCAACAATCTATTTACAATATCTTTGTGCTTTGGCCCTCTCGTCAGGACTTGCTGAGGGGAACAGAAGTGTCCTTTCCCTGAGGCCTCTGTGGGTAAGTTTGTCCTGCAACATAAACCCGTGCTTGAGCCTTGGCTCAAGCCGAACACCCCATGCGTTTGCATTGCAATTGCACTAACCCAGGGTACCAGGACCCTGCAGGCCTGAAGGGTCTGAGCTCGATTTAAGCTGGTACCCATGGCCTGAGCCCTATTATTTTGCAGTGTTGACACAGCCTGTAGCAGGGCACAGCTAGTCCTCCTGGCTCCTACCTCTGCTAGACTCAGATAATGTCACTCAGAGACCCTCGAGTTCTGAAACCACTGGTGCTTTTATCAACAAGTTTGTGCTCTCACGTCCTTTTCACCATACACAGCTCTGGGTTCCTTGTGTCTGAACCCAGGAGGGAAGGGACTTCTCCCTGCCTGCACTCCCTTGCTCTCCTCCATCCCACCATGCCCGCTTCCTTCTTCCCAGCCTCTTATATAGCCCTGGGCTAATTGGGTTGGCAGCTGGCTCTCATTCCCCAATTAGGGCAAGTTCTTTCCAGCCAGCTCCACTTTGTTCACTTAAATGTGGCTGGTGTGGCAGGGGGCTGATTCTGCAGTCCTTCTGCTCAGCACCCTGTCACACAGTCCCTCTTGACTCGGGTCCTAGAACACAAGTGGAAGTATCCCACAATTCCACAGGGCAACTTCCTCAGTTCTCTCTATCCTCACAAACTGCAATTCACTCTACTGAAAATGGAAGCCCCCTTCTTTGTGAACGGCAGCAGTTTAGGTCAGCATTAACCCATTCTCTTGTGATTACCTGTCTACATGCATACCACCAAAAAGCCTCCTAGGTTTGCAATGGAGAGCGAACTAATCAAGCCTTTTGCAGAAGCCAGAGAGTAAGGACAGTGTCCATTGTCAACCTCCCAGCATTGAAACCCAATTGCTGCGGATGATGTCATCTGTTAAGCAGCAGCTGCATTCTACTAAGCAGAACATGAGCTAAAACTTTTCTAGGGACCAATAGCAATGAGATTGGCCTGTAGTTGTCACACTGAGTGTGACATCCTTTACACTTGTACAGAGAACCTATGATGCTGATCTGCTGATACTCTCCCTGATGCCCACTCTTTTAAAACACCTGAACCAATGCTCACTGGTTCCAAAGTTGAGCAGCCAGTGTGAAATAATATCAGGTCCAGAAGCACATCCATTGCATTACTTTAGGATGGTACAGTAGAACCTCAAAGTTAGGAATACCTTGGAAATAGAGGTCATTTGTAACTCTGAACAAAATGTTATCATAGACTCATAGACTTCAGGGTCAGAAGGGACCATTATGATCATCTAGTCTGACCTTCTGCACAACACAGGCCACAGAATCTCACCCACCCACTCCTGTATCAAACCCTAACCTATGTCTGAGCTACTGAAGTCCTCAAATCATGGTTTAAAGACTTCAAGGTGCAGAGAATCCTCCAGCAAGTGACCCGTGCCCCATGCTGCAGAGCAAGGTGAAAAACCCCCAGGGCCTCTGTCAATCTTCCCTGGAGAAAAATTCCTTCCCGACCCCAGATATGAGTTGAAAGGAATTTTCTGAGCTACAGCAAAACATAACCATGAGATCTACACCAGCTCTCTGGTTGACAAAAACAGAGGACAGTCTAAAGCACAACAATCTATTCTGCCTTCGAGGCTTTTACATAAGTGTCTGGCAGCCATAATTAGCTTTCTAACATTCCCATCATAAAACCAAATGTTTTTCCCCGCTCATCAGTGGAGCTGGATTCTTTTCCCATTTCTACCTTGGACTTCCTGGGCGATGAGGGCAATTAATAGGACCAGATTTTGCAAGAAGTGGCCAATATGTGCACACACAAAAACAGCTGCAAGTGCAAGAGTGTGAGTTGATCAAATGCATGAACTAGATGACACCTACCTACATCCTGCATTTATAAAATGGGGATTACAAAACTCATTCACCTTTTTAGAGCACTATGAGATTTTGGGATGAAAGTGTAAAGTACATTGCACTTATGGGCACCCGTAGCTTTAATACTCTATGATGATGCTTAGCATACAAGTAGGTAGTTAGGTAGAACAGTAGTAAACAATGCCAATACAATTAGAGCGAGAGATGGGTTGTTTTTGTGAAAGGTCTAAAATATAGCACATGCTATTCAGTCAAATATAATAATACCTCAAAAAATCAACACTAAGAGAGAGCATTTTTAAATGGAGCAGGTTTATAAAGCTGTGACCAGGAATGGACTTTAAGAGTTATTGTCAATAAGCTATTTGATATCATCAATCTAGCACTTGATTAAAAAGGCTCCAAAGATACCAGGGTGACCAGTAACAAAATACTAGCAAAATAAAGATGTGATGCAATTATCATGCAAGGGGCTTCTTTGGTTTGATTTGAATCACTCCAATTTATTCAGTTTTGGTCACCTTCCTTCCCTGGGAAGGTTTTTTATGACCCCGAGGAAGGTTCAATGAAGGATAAGCAGAAAGTTTTAAAGGTTGATTTTTTTTTTGCTGTTGTTTTAGATATTTGTTTTTAAGCGAAAATCAAAAGATGCTGTATATTCTCCCTGAAGAAGCAAAGATACAGAGGTCACCTCAGAGAAGTAGTTAAAATTAAGAAGGAGTCTTCTAAAGTGGGGAACGAGAAATTGTTCATGTGGCCAAGGGCGGAACTCAGAATCCTGGGGAATTATCATTTAATAAATAGGAAATTAAAAGGGAGGAAGGAACTCAAGCTAAATCATATGGGATTAACATGTCAAGGATGATTATAAAAGCATATCAAAGAAAGGTGAGGAGAAAAGGCAACCTCGATTCAGCAAAACACTTAAGAACATACTTAAGTTAAAGTCAACAGGATTTGAGCATGTGCTTAAACTAAGCATGTGCTCGAGCAGTTCGCCGAAGAGCGACGGTTTGCTGAATTGGTTAAGAGGGAGGTGGGGTGGGGAAGGGTGAGTTACAAAAGATTTAGTTCCAATTGAAAAAATCTGAATTTTATCTAGATCTGCTGTTTAATTCTTTAAATGCTTAAGCAGAAAGGTTTAAAGCTCTAAAGAAAGAGAAATGAGGGCATAAGTTAAACTCAGAATTACTGGTCCCCCAGTTTCTAGAAAGGATCAGGACAGGTTGTATGGGAGACTCAATATGGTGATTGACTTCTATGACTAAACATACTCCTGTATTCACACCCAACACACTACTGTAATACTCTTTGTACAAAATATGCCTTGTGATCTATCATTTGAAAACTAACAACTTGTTGGGAAATAATATCATAGTAAAATGTACATAGCAATATTGTATGTAAAATTATCAAATTCCTCCATATGATGATGATAGCATATGTTCAAAACCATGTAGCCCTGCCTAGGCAAAAGTTGTTAAACGGACCTAACCTAAGCAAAGGAACGTGTGTTTACCTCAATTTACATATAAGTAGTAAGGTGGGCCCTTGAGACAGCAGAGAAGGAGATGGCAAGAAACAGAATTTGGATTTCAGCAAAGACACATAGTGGAAGAAAGAGCATAGAGCCTCCTTACCACCAGACTTCATGTTGCCTTATTTACTGCTTGAATAGCTTTCCTTTGAAGGATAACCCTCAGAAATATCCACTTCAAACATTTACAGGATAATAAAATGGCAAATAACCCCAAGTTCTCTCTCTTCTACTTAAGATGACAAGAACACCTGCATCTTTGACCTCGGTGAGAGAGCCTGATGAAGGAAAGGATCAGTCATCATCTTGTTGGAAGACTGTAGGTGAGAAAGGCCATCTTAAACAAGGCCTTGAACCAAAACTTGCTAGATTAATTTCTAGACTTTTAGATGCATGTTTTCTCTTTCATTTGCTTGTAATCCTTTCTAACTTTCTATCTTATACGTGAATTCATTTAAAATCCTATTTTCTTTTGTTAATAAAACTTTTTTTTAAATCTAAACCAATCCAGTGCTGGGTTTAAATTGAACTGGTTGGTAACTCCAGTTAAAGTAGCAAAGTGTGCAATATTGACTCCTTATAGGGGCAATGGATCTTAATATCTATACTGCCCAGAAGAGGGCTTGACAGAGCAGCACATATGTTTTTTGGGGAGACTGGGAGTGTCTTGAGGTCACCTTGCAATTAATAACCAAAGCTGGTAGAAGCCAGAGTGTGATTGGTGTGTTGCTGACCGGCTGTTGGGATCAGAGCTGCTGGACCAGGGCTGCAGCTATACACAGACAATCAGGGTGTGACTTACACACGTGTAGGCTGTTTGTGAGGGTTCAGGTTGGAAGCTACAAGAGAAAAGCATTGTGAAGCACCACAGGTTGTGGGACAAGTGGTGACACCACCTCACACTGGTCTGGACTGCACCCCAGAGTGAGACAATTTTCCAGTAGGAAGGCATTTTCATGCTCTCTGAAGATGCACAAGTTACTTTGTCATCTCCCACAAAAAAGAAAAGAAAAGAATCTTTGAAGAATCTATTGACAAAGCAAGAAGCTGGGATCAGTTTAAAGAGAGAAGGATGATTTAGGAAACTGGTAACAGGATAGAGAGACCCTTGCACTTTTAAGCTGCTAGGTAGAATGTGTCTGAGGCTGACAGAAGAAGTTTTTTCAATCCTAATGGCTGTTTGGTAGCCTGTGCAACAGGAATCAGTCTTACTCCTGTTCTTGATGGACACCATAAAAACCCAGGCTATGCTGACTGGCATTCTTATGGAAGTTCCAGCAGAAGAGTCAAGGACACAATGTGTATGGAGAGAGAGATACCCTTTCACCCTGTGCTTCCATACAGATCAAGAATGAGACACTCACTTGGCAGCATGGAGACAGCTGATTGAAATCACCTCTTTCCCCGTATCCACACAGTCTCTATGGCGGATAATCCATTCAGAAAAAGATACTAAGTTTGTTCCACTAGGTGGACTTTTAATGGGTTTCTATTGGCTCTACTTGACACCCTGGCTTTGAATAAGAACAATGGACTACTTATTTTAGGGGTACTAATCTGCCTGTAGAGTCCCACTTTCTGCCAAGCAACCTATTACCATACAACTATATTCCTTTATGGGCCTGATCCAAAGAGCATTGAAGTCAGCGGAAAGACTCCCATGGACTCCAGTGGGCTGCAGATCAGGCCCTATCTGGAGCAGTGCATTTCAGGGTCTCTTTAAAGAGCTGAGGTTCTTCCCTTAGAGATTTTCATTTTCATACTTCAACCATCTCCTTTGTTATAAAAACTATTTACATCTCAAGTCACTGCTATCAGGACTTCAAGGTAATAAAGATCTTTTTGTTCCCTCATTCAGAACACGTGAAACAAAGTGAGGCTTCCTCCCCCTCCCCCAAACACACACTTGCATTTTTCCATCTTTAAAAATATGAGCACATAAAAAGGGAAATAGAAATGTTAATTTATATTTAGGTCTAGAGGAACTGGCACAGTTTTAATTACAGGATGCAAGTCTCAATTGAGAGTCATTTAATTTTTGTTGAGATTTATGAGGAAGCACTCGCTTAACAGAGTTTGCACTGGAGCATTTAAAAATGCTTTATTGAGAGAATTTCATCTTCATAATTACTGCACAGATTTAGACTTCTTTCCCCCCCCCCTCCAGCCCCCACCACTTTCATTGTGGAAGAAATGAATCTCTGCCCTTGAAGTGGAATTCATGGTTGGGGGCTCTGGGAGGATCCAATGCACTTGCCACCCAATCTGAATGAAAAACAGGAAATGCAACTGCAACGACAGAAAATAGGGTTACTGGAGCAAAGCTGCTTTTTGTTTATTTGTCAGAAAAAAAATCTCTCGATATGTCTAGCACACACTTGTGCATCACTGAGTTACTCCACTGTCCTTGCTGACAT
Source organism: Gopherus flavomarginatus (assembly GCF_025201925.1). NCBI lineage: Eukaryota > Metazoa > Chordata > Testudines > Testudinidae > Gopherus > Gopherus flavomarginatus. The sequence goes on along the minus strand of NC_066619.1, from coordinate 18,333,951 downwards.
TATGATAAGTCTAAAAGCAGTCTGGCCATGAAGAGGTGCTGCTTCTTACTGCCAGCAAGCTAAAAAAGAAAAATGTGAAGGTTGGGGAGGTGAGGGAAATAAGAGAGACAGAAACTTGAAAGTGTGAAAGTGAAAGCTTGACTATGGAGGAAGATAAATGTCACCAGAAAAAAAATGATACAAAGTAGGGTATCCTTGAATAACCTTGTTTAGAACATTGCATACAGTAAGTCAATCTATGTAATCCAGTTACAAACTGTTATCTTATGGACTTTATTCACAGAGAAACTGTGTAATGAGATTAAGCCACACAAGTAAACATGCCTGGCTGCAGCTTAGTGGATCAGAAGACAAAAATCCAAAATAAAGAAAGCACTAAGAGGACAAATATAATGTGGTCTTTTGGAAAGCAAAACAATTAGGAAGGAAGCTTGTGAGGTAATAAGAATGCAGCCTCACTCCACTGCACATCCCTGTAGAGAATAATTGTACTGGCTTCATTATATCAACATTCATTTCTCAATGTCTTTTATTATATGTAAAAGTTACTTGGTTTTCAAAGAGAGACACAAAGACGGCTGATTGTGCCTGATGAATCTTCATGTTTTCTCTGCTGTCAGAGAAGGTTTGAAGCCAAAATACTTTTAGCCTCACTTTTATTGTTTTTGAGAAGAAATGCATTTCCAAATGATTGTTTAAAAGCAAAATTGTAGATTTTCCCTTGTTTTCCAGTTGAACAATTGATATCGGTGTCAAGTATCAGAGGTGTCAAGTTAGTCTGGTTGGTATCGGTATGTGTCACACCTCTCCCATGTCCCTTAACTGGAGGGATATTACTCCTTTTAGCACTATAACTACCTATGTTCTACACAAGTGTTGTGTTCTTCTGTCTTCTAAAGGAATCAAGACCGTGCAATTTAACACATTCTTAGTCAAGCATTACAGACTACAGAAACCAGGCCCTGCTGGATGCTGGAGTGTGCCACTGTCAGCTCTGCCTCTTGCAGTCTAGAGCCCCACCTTCCAAAATGGAGGATGATTGTTGGTCTGCACAACCCCATGTCCTTATCTGAGGACACCTGCACCACACAAATGTAGTGTCCCTCACCTTTATTGTTAAACATTATTTGAATCAGAAATAAATAACCATGAAATTAAAAATATAGAAAGAGAAACTTGTTCCAAGGGAAGGAAACAAAAAGCGAATTTATGAATGGGACACATCCAAGAGGGCAGAAAATTCCCCCTAATAACTTGATCTTTTGGATCATTGTTTTATGCATTTAGGTGACCTGCAAAGGTGTATGTGTGAAATGACACTCAATCTCTTCCTTCCACAATAGTTCGTGTTTCACTCTTCTTACTTGTGAAGTCATAACAGCTATGACCTCTTTAGCCATCCATGGAGTCTTCCTGAAATAACAGGGCAGGGACACTTGAATTTCTGATTTAAAAGCAGGAGGAGCAAACAGGGTCGGCTCCAGGTTTTCTGCCGCCCCAAGCAGCAAAAAAAAAAAAAAAAAGCCGTGGCAGCACGATCACACCGCTCCACTCTTCGGCAGCAATTTGGCGGCAGGTCCTTCATTCTGACAGGAACTAAGGGACCCTCTGCCGAATTGCTGCCAAAGACCCGGATGTGTAGAGGCCGGAGTGCCGCCCCTTGATATTGGCCGCTCTGAGCACCTGCTTCCTTAGCTGGTGCCTGCCTTGCTTAAGGGGCTAGACAATTGCAGTTGGTACAATGTCCCATTCCCACAGAGTCAGAGAGGAGGCAGCAGCTGCCTCCCTTCTCACCGCAAGAGAATGAGACAGCTGGGCCCTGGAGCTCCTATTCAGTACAACGTGGCCCAATGGAAAGGAAAAGGGTGGAAACATTCCCCCCCGCCCTTTTTGCACATCGCTTTCAATGTCTTTGTCCCATACATTACATACCTCTTACCATGACTAGTTCACAGGCACTGTAGGTGCCTGAAGCTACTCCCATTGAAGTCAAGGGTAAAACTCCTATAGGATCAAACTCTAGGAGCATCTCCGCTGAATTTCCCCCACACATAGTCCTACTGCTCCCAGGAGATCCAATCTTGCAGTCATACAAGTCAATAGCAAACACTCCCTTTGACTTCAGTAGGAATGATGGGAGCTTATCAGTCCTTGAAAATCAGGACACTTATTCAAGTGTCTGAATATGGATTTAGCTGTCCAAGGTGAAATGTTTTTAGTCTTAGAGCTGTGCGACTATATGAAAAACCTCCTTAGGTAGGAAAGAAATCCCTTCCATCCAAGATGCAGCCAAACAGATTAAGAGGCAGCTGAAAACTGTCCCTTCAATTCATTCGAGGTCATACCACAAGCATTTCACCCCACTCCCACACCTGACCTACTGCCTGCAGAAGGAAGCAATGCATGCAAAACAAAGCTAGAAAATGATTCCTCTTGCAGTTCTCTGCTCTGCTGCCATCTGTAGTCAGCATTTTGCTTTGGGAATACAACAGCAACCTCTGTCCCTGAGCTAACAGACTGTGTTCTGTGCAACTTCCAGTAGCAGACATGATCAGACAGAAGGGATTGTCCCACATGTCCCTTTTGTAATTTCCCTTAGAACTGTGCTTCAGACAGACCTATTCCTAAGTGACTATGCATCTATATCAGACTGCTGTTCTTTCTGTCCTAAGGGACATATAAAAGAACACATACTTTGGGAGGAAGAAGGGGACACTGAGACAACTAGAACCTGGAGAAATTTTATCTTTGAGGGGAGTTCAAAGAAACCTCATACTGAGATTTCTCAAACTTCAATAGAAGCCTTAAAACAGCATAATTTATAGTTCTTTTCTTGGACTTCTGTTCTTGGAACAGTGGGATTTAAATGATCCTATAAGACATTTTATTAAGGAAATCACAAACTAGAGGCTTGGAGATTGGTTGCTAATTTGAAGCTTGGCTCATATCCATTAAAAGATTCACCATGCTTTTGGTGAACCTGAATTTTGTAGAACATGGTTCAAGTTATATTTTTTCACTGAAAACCATAAGAAATCAGGTGGATTTGCATGGCTTTGAACCTCAAACCAGGAATAACTTGGGCTGAGTTTTGAGGTTTATTCATTTCCCATTCAAGATGAATTCAAGCATGAACAATACACATACCACATGGGAAATGACTGCCTAGGAAGGAGTACTGAGGAAAGGGATCTGGGGGTTATAGTGGACCACAAGTTAAATATGAGTCAACAGTGTAACATTGTTGCAAAAAAAAAAAAAAAAAAAAAGCGAACATCATTCTGGGATGTTTTAGCAGGAGTGTTGTAAGCAAGACATTAGAAGTGATTCTTCTGCCCTACTCTGCACTGATTAAGCCTCAATTGGAGTATTGTGTCCAATTCTGAGTGCCACATTTCAGGAAGGATGTGGACAAATTAGAGAAAGTCCAAAGAAGAGCAACAAAAATTATTCAAGGTCCAGAAAACATGACCTATGAGGGAAGATTAAAAAAAATGGGTTTGTGTAGTCTGGAAAAGAGAAGACTGACAGGGGACATGATGACAGTTTTCAAGAACGTAAAAAGCTGTTACAAGGAGGAGGGAGAAAATTTGTTTTTCTTAACCTCTAAGGATGGGACAAGAAGCAATGGGCTTAAATTGCAGCAAGGGAGGCTAAGGTTGGACATTAGGAAAAACTTCCTAACTGTCAGGGTGGTTAAGCACTGGAATAAATTGCCTAGGAAGGTTGTGAAATCCCCATTGCCTAACCTGCTCTTAAAAAACTCCAACACACACCTGTCAGGGATGGTCTAGATAATACTTAGCCCTGCCATGAGTGCAGGAGACTGGACTAGATGACCTCTGAAGGTCCCTTCCAATCCTATGCTATGATTCTATGAAAAAGCAGAAATAAGGATTCACTCAAAAGTTTAGCACCCATGAATCAACCTTGCTTAAAACCAACTGTTTGAAGTTTAGAACTGGAACTATGAATCGTGTCCCTTGAATTCCTACACAAAGAAACTATTAGTTTAAGGGCTATTGTCTTAATAATATTTATGCTTTGTTTGACTCAAACTTTGTGCCCTTGTCAAAGAACAGCATTAATCTTTCAGTAGCGTATATTTTTGTAAAGAAGAATGTGTTTGAAGGGAACAGAGATTATAAGTTCTGTCTCTTTAAAGGTCAAATCAGCTAGGTACAGTTTTACACCTGTAGCCAGGGACAAATGACTTGCACACCAGGATCCAATCACCTCGGCTATCTAGGTTGACTAAAGTGGTATCTGAAATGCCTCCATTTTAGAGAGGAGATTGAAAGAAATACCCTTAGAACTAAATGGTGTTGCTGCTAGTATGTACTGAAGACAATAGCCACATGACAGAGGCAATTCCATTCCCTCCGATAGTGCATGTGATCAGATGTTTCATTGTTGAGAGGCTGATGTTGACCTAGTATGCCTGGTATGTTGATGCACTTAATCTCACCTTCAATATAAAAAATGGTCACATGCTACAGGATCCCAAGGTGCACAGGAGAAGGGAGGAGGAGGACAGTAAGAGACACCTGAGACTACAGGCCATCTCCCAGGTATGCAGTATAGCAGAAGGATCAATGATTAGAGGACAACCTAGGAAGCAAGGGTTGCTTATTTTCCTGTAATTACCCCAAAAGAGGACCTCAACCTATGAATAGCTAGATACCTTAGACATTCTTTTCTTTTACCAGGATTTTTGACTTTGTATTCTTGGGAAATCTTATTTTACAACTCCACTGATCATAGACAATCTGGAAATGTCACTCAAACCTCCCTGAAGAGGTGAAACAACCTCTAAGGAGGGAGAGCGAAGAAACAGTGTCTGGAAACTACCACGTTCAGAATTCTCCATCTAAAGGCCACAGGCCTTCAGGAAATCCCTCCTAGAATGTAGGTTGCTTGCAGCACTGTAATCCTCCAGCTACACAGAAAATGCTTCCTGACTCCAGATAAGAACACAGTTTCAAAAGCCTAGAGTAACAATTATGTCAGATTTCTCCTTCATATAGAATTATTAATGCCACAGTACAGTAATACCTAGAAGCTCTGAGTGAATCAGGGCCTCACTATGCTAGACACCGTAAAAATACATAGCAAGAGAGATTCTCTACCATGAACAGCTTAGAATCACAGAATCATAGAAGATTAGGGTTGGAAGAGACCTCAGGAGGTCATCTAGTCCAACCCACCACTCAAAGCAGGACCAACCCAATCTAAATTATCCCAACCCGGGCTTTGTCAAGCCAGGTCTTAAAAACCTCTAGGGATAGAGATTCCACCACCTCCCTAGGTAACCCTTTCCAGTGCTTCACCACCCTCCAAGTGAAATAGTTTTTCCTAATATCCAACCTAGACCTCCACAACTGCAATTTAAGACCATAGCTCCTTGTTCTGTCATCTGCCACCACTGACCTCAACCTACCTCCCTCCTCTTTGGAACCCCCCTTCAGGTAGTTGAAAGCTGCTATCTAATCTCCCTCACTCTTCTCTTCTGAAGACTAAACAAACCCAGTTCCCTCAGCCTCTCCTCATAAGTCTTGTGCCCCAGCCCCCTAATAATTTTCGTTGCCCTCTGCTGGACTCTCTCCAATTTGTTCACATCCTTTTGGTAATGGGGGAAAAGGAGGGCCCAAAACTGGATGCAATACTCCAGATGTGGTCTCACCAGTGCCGAATAGAGGGGAATAATCACTTCTGTCAATCTGCTGGCAATTCTCCTACTAATACAGCCCAATATGCCATTAGCCTTCTTGGTTACAAGGGCACACTGTTGACTCATATACAGCTTCTTGTCCATTGTAATTCCCAGGTTCTTTTATGCAGAGCTGCTTCTTAGCCAGTTGGTCCCCAGCTTGTAGCAGTACATGGGATTCTTCCGTCCTAAGTGCAGGACTCTGCACTTGTCCTTGTTGAACCTCATCAGATTTCTTTTGGCCCAATCCTCCAATTTGTCTCGGTCACTCTGGACCCTATCCCTACCCTCCAGCATATCTACCTTCCCCCCATCTTAGTGTATTCCGCAAACTTGCTGAGGGTGAAATCCATCCCATATCCACATCATTAATGATATGTTAAACAAAATCTGTATCCAGCAAACAGACAAAAGGTGGAGGGGATGCAGAGGCACAGAGAGGAAATGACTCGTCTAAGGTCACACACTAATCAGTAGCTGATCCTGGAATAGGATCCAGCACCCTCTGAGGTCAAATTGGAATCTTTCCTTTGACTTCAATGGGCATTGGATCAGGTTCCAGGTCTCTGGACTCTAGGTTCAGCATCCTATTCCCTTAGGTTATGCAACCTTCCACATTAGCTCAAACTTTTATTCCTATACTCCCTTGATGACATTCTTGTTTCCTTCTTTTACTACTGAAAATGGTATGGCTCTACACTTGTCTAGAAGGCACTGCTCAGCATCTGTCTACAAGGCTAAAATACACCACAGCCAGTTCCTAGAATGGAAATATATGAATTGTGGTTAATTTCTGTTTCCCAAGTGAATTTCCTGGCCCAAAAATCTGCTCTCAATGTAGCAATTACTTTTACCATAAGGGCTTGAAATGAAACGGGTGAAGCTGAGGTGAAGGACTGATTTACCTTATTAAGACCTTCCAAAGATCTGAAGGGTACCAGGAGACTGGGATAGTCCCCTTACAATGCAAAGTGTTCACACCAAATATACACTAGGTTCTCCCTGCCCAGCCTTGAAACTCTGACTTGATGTTTCAAAGATATTTGGGCTACCTTACATTTCCATGAAAGCTGTTGTCATGCAGATGGAGATCTCTGGCACAGTCACTTTATAAAGAGTGATGAGATGGGATATTATCCACAAAATAAGTTTCACAGTCCATGGCAATAATAAGTAGGTAACACTTTCCTCAACCTCAGAAAGCTGCATCTTTCATGTATTTGTGATATGCCAATAACAAAGTGCTATATTAGGGATACCATCCCAAATTTTTCTCCTGAGACACACAATGCATAATAGCTCCAGCAGTGTTGGTCTTCTCCAACAAAATTCCTATCTGGAGCAAGGAAATATAATTGAGCAACTGACCGAATCCCATCAGTGGGCCCTCAGTAAAACCCTCTCATGTCCACCGTCCATAGGACTCTCCAGCATCCCACCCCTCCATGCAGATGCTTACCACAGTGCCCATACTTGTTGCAGGTCCTGAAGCTAAGCAAAGGGAACACTGGTTGCTGAAAGAGGGGTAAGACTGGGCAGGTCCCCAGGAGGAAGCCCTGGGGAATGAGCTGTCCCAATGCAGCCACAAAAAGGAACAGTGCTGGCCCCTCAGGTTTGGTCCTATGGACTTCTATCATGACAGGAAGTCATCAGGACCAAAACTTAGTGAATAGTATTGCGACCTGTGAACAGGAGTCACAGGGCATCTCTAGTTTGGCCTCTCATGCTGGGGGCAGGGCGGGGCCAAACTTGAATAACATTGCAATCTAGCACAGGGGGTTGCAGTCACTCAGATTTGGCCCAGTGGTGAAGCGACCTCCATGTACCAGACCACAATGCTACTCATTCACTTTTAGCTCTGCCACCCCCTGTGATGATGAAGGGCCACAGGGCCAAACCTGAGTGGGGCAGCCAGTGCTGCTGCTCCTTGCCACTGCCAGGACCAGCTCTGCCCCAACCAGGGATACGTGCAATGTGTAACATTATATATATGTGTGTATGTTGTTGTTATAAGGAGTATATTTTTAACCATCCCATGGCGTAGCCCCTTGTTTTAAGGTGCAATTTACATCTGCCACAAATCTGAACAATTCCACCTATAAAATTTTCTGATTTGCTCTAGAAATCTGTCGTTAGCGGTGCAACTAAGATCTGCTTCCATTTTTAAAATGTGTGCAGATATTCTGAGGCCCCGAATTGCCTGTCCTTGCTGAAAATAAATCCTTAATTGTATGACTGTTTTGCTGATTTTCCTACTTCATTCAAATGCACATTTTTGAACTTTAATGTCTCATTACAAAGACAAGACATTGGCCAGTAATTAATTAATAAAAGTAATTATATTTATATCACTCTGGAAGACAGATCACAGTAAAAGGCTACCATTTATACAGTAAAAACAGACAGTTGGTAGAGGTGGGGAATATAATTGCTAAGGCATCCATATTTCCTTGCCTAGAAGAATAACCATGAGGTTCACTTTGAATTTATCTTTCTTCTCTGATAGACATTGTGTTGTATTTTTTCCTCTCCCCTTCCAGGGAACCGGAGAATTTTTGATCTTGTCATTGTTCAGTTTTCAAGTGTAAATACTTTAGATCTCTTTAAAAATGTATCTTATAAAAGACACAAACCATTCCTACAGCTGTTACATTTTTTCCTGATGAAGAACAAAGTTACCGTTATTTTAAGCACAAGAAAGAAGGGATGTGTCCAGGTTCTCGAAGGGAAGAAACAAATGAGACCAGAATGAAGAATTTATTAAACTGGCAGCAGTCTATTCTATCTTGAATAGAGCTGGTCAAATAATAATATATAAAAATAATAATTAAAAAAGCCAAAATTCACAAATTATTGAAGCAGCTTAGATCATAGGTTACAATAGGGAGGGCTGGTAGTGGCCCCTATATTTGCAATGCCTAATTATTTCCCTTAGTAAAGATTCTTGTGACTCTTACTAATACCTTTATTGTTTGCAGCAGACATTTGAATTTCACCAAGGAGAAAGCCCTATGGTTAGAGAAGTGCCTTGTCTTTGTCCCATACAATTCCACCTCAGGTTTGGCTGGGATATAAACCGCTAAAAATTGCCAATTCCCTGCTTTCACTTGGGTGGCACATTTTGGCAGGCAGCCAAAATAAATGAACATTCGCATACTAAGGCTGGGCCTGTACTGAGGGGAAAGTGGCAGCAGCAGTACATGCTGTACTGGGAATGCCTGAGAGCTGCCTATGCATTATGAGTCAGTCTATAATTATATACTCATTCACTAGCTTTCCACAAGACCCTTGCATCATTCAGTGCAGAGACTGGATGCACCAAGGGGCAGAATGTTGCTTGCACGGGCAACTCTAAATCTGACATTTCTGAACTTTTGAGTGCTTAACTCTGCAACAAGCATTCTTCTTTTAACATAGTTTTTGTAAGTAATATTAAAATAACCGTTATTAATACAACTTGTCATGGTTACAGGGTTAGCTGCTTCTTCGTCCCCTTTCTGGGCTCTGAGTCGCTCTCTTCAGGTGTCTGGTCTCATGCCTTTACCTATCTTGGGGTAGAATTTTGTAATTCTCCTACTCTTAGACAGGCCCTGGGCTACAGCAACCTTTTTTGCTTTTTACAGCAACCTGCATTGTCCATCCTTAATCTATCAGATGCAATGAATAGATTCCAAGGCCAGAAGAAATCATTGTGATCATCTAGTCTGACCACATAAAAAACATTGGCCATCTGACCTTCCCTTATCTTAATTTAAAAATTGTTAGTGATGGAGAATCTTCCACCAGTCTTGGTATATTGTTCCAATGGTTAATTACCCTCACTGTTAAAAAATTTATTTCCCTATTTATCCAGCTTCAACTTCCAGCCATTGGGATATGTTTCTCTGCTAGACTGAAAAACCCATTATCAAATATTTGTTCCCCAAGTAGGTAATTTTAGACTGTAATCAAGTCACCCCTTAAACCTCTTTTATTAAGATAAATAGGTTGAGCTCCTTGAGTTTATTGCTATAAAGGAACATTTTTAAATCCTTTAATAATTCTTGTGGCTCTTCTGTGAACCCTCTTCAAATTATGAACACTGTTCTTGCATTGTGGGCATGAGAGCGGGACACAATATTCCAGCAGCAGTCGCACCAGTGCTAGATATAGAGGTAAAATAACCTCTCAACTCAAGATTCCCATGTTTATGCATCCCAGATTTCCATTAGCCCTTTTGGTCACACTGGGAGCTCATGTTCAGCTGATTATCAATTGGGTTTGAGCACTTGTGGTTCTTCCCTTTGGGAGTCTGTGACCAGCGGTGTGCAGTGACCAGATAGCCTTCTTAAAATGAAAGTACTATTTATTTTAACAGGGAAACAAAGCATTTTGAGGGGGAAAAAGGATATTAAAAATAACAGTCTACATTAATCACTATTATACCTAATGGCTTACTATTCCCGATGGCAACCTAAAGAGGTCTAACTTCTACAGATACCCCAGTTGGTGTCTATTTTTCAGTATGGTTTCCCTGAACAACTAGCTGCCTCTTTGAGTCCCTTTTAAGTTGCTATATTCTTTTGTTCTTCTACATTATCAGGCTTTGACTCCTCTTGTCAAAAGCAGTTTTGTAAGTTGGCTGGAGTCAACAGTAAAATCACCAAAGGGAACAGATCTGGCATTATCCCTGAACAACTCTTAATGTTTGCTGATTATCTTCAGCCAGTCTTTTTCCTTCCTGCTTGTTTTTCCTGACAACCAACATATTCCTACAGTAAATATCAAACATCAACACACAATATTAATACTATTGCAGAACAACTCCAAATCCATTACAACAACCATGTTTTAAATCTAAGGATCTGGTAGGAATGGAAACTGAAGTTTTCTGACTCCAGTGAACACAGGATTGGGCCCTTAAATTTCCCAGTGCCTGCTTCATTCTCAATTACCCTCATTAGCTTGAACTTTAGTGAATAGTCATGTGGTGGATAATTTAATTCTGTATCATTTTAGTCCTGGATCCTCCCTGATACAGGTTTTCAATCACACCAGATTGTGTTTTATGGTTGTTATGTAATATGGGATCCTTTCTGTTGTGAGTCTATGAGACACTGGAGTGAGCCAGATCAAGCTCATTTTATATTAAAACTTAGATCACTGTGAAATTCCAGCAACTGCTGCAAAAGGCCTGATCCTCAGCTGGTACAAATCAGCATAGCTCCCTTGACCTCAATGGATTTACATCACTTTATGCCAGCTGAAGAGCTGGACCCTTGTCTTTTTAACCACTTAAGTCCAAGACCACAGAAGTAAATATCTCTACAGGAATTGTGTATACATTCCTATATATTTGAAATCTCCTTTACTATTTTTCATTGCACAAAAACAGAGGTTCAGACCTATTGTTATTCTGAAAGCAGTTGTAATATAGCAATTGTAAGGGGAGTGGGCGGGAATTCCAGGTGTAACTATGCAATAGACATAAGAATGGCCATACTGGGTCAGACCAAAGGTCCATCTAGCCCAGTATCCTGTCTGCCAACAGTGGCCAATGCCAGGTGCCCCAGAGGGAATGAACAGAACAGATAATCAGAAGCTAGGGACATCAACCCTGCCCATCCTGGCTAATAGCCATTGATGGACCTGTCCTCCATGAATTTATCTAGTTCTTTTTTGAACCCTGTTATAGTCTTGGCCTTCACAACATCCTCTGGCAAGAAGTTCCACAGGTTGACTGTGCATTGTGTGAAAAAATGCTTCCTTTTGTTTGTTTTGGTGGCCCCTACTTCTTGTGTTATGAGAAGGAGTAAATAACACTTCCTTATTTACTTTTTTCACACCAGTCATGATTTTATAGACCTCTATCATATCCCCCCTTGGTCATTTCTTTTCCAAGCTGAAAAGTCCCAGTCTTATTAATTTCTCCTCATATGGTAGCCATTCCATACCCCTACTCATTTTTGTTGCCCTTTTCTGAACCTTTTCCAAGTCCAATATATCTTTTTTGAGATGTGATGACCACATCTGCACACAGTATTCACGATGTGGGCATACCACGGATTTACAGAGAGGCAATATGATATTTTCTGTGTTATTATCGATCCCTTTCTTAATCATTGCCAATATTCTGTTCACTTTTTTGACTGCTGTTGCACACTGAGAGGAAGTTTTCAGAGAACTATCCACAGTGACTCCCAAGATCTTTTTCTTGAGTGATAACAGCTAATTTAGACCCCATCATTTTATGTGTGTAATTAGGATTATATTTTCCAATGTGCATTACTTTGCATTTATCAACATTAGATTTCATCTGAAATTTTGTTCCCCAGTCACCCAGTTTTGAGAGATCCTTCTGTAGCTCTTTGCAGTCTGCCTGGGACTTAACTATCTTGAATAGTTTTGTATCATCTGCAAATTATGCCACCTCACTTTTTATTCCCTTTTCCAGATCATGAATGAATATGAACCCAGTACAGACCCCCGAGGGACACCACTGTTTCCTACCCTTTGTTTCTCATCTTTTACCAATTACCAATCATGAGAGAACCTTCCTATGACTGCTTTCTTTGCTCAAGAACCTTTGTTGAGGGACCTTGTCAAAGGCTCTCTGAAAATCTAATCACACTATATCCACTAGATCTCCTTTGTCCTCATGCTTGTTGAGTCCCTCAAAGAATTCTAGTAGATTGGTGAGGCATGATTTCCCTTTACAAAAAAACATGTTGACTATTCCCCAACAAATTATGTTCATCTATGTGTCTGACAATTTTGTACTTTCCTATAGTTTCAACCAGTTTGCCTGGTACTGAAGTCAGGCTTACTGGCCTGTAACTGCCGGGGTCACCTCTGGAGTCCTTTTTAAAAATTGGCATCAGATTAGTTATTTTCCAGTCATTTGGTACAGAAGCATCAATGATACAATAGTGCGTCATTCTCACCTAAGCAAAGTAGCCTTTAACCAACTCAATAAAAAATACTTCAACAGTAATTTAGCAACATTACTTGGAATAATGTTTTGTAAAGAGCTGTGGTTTCAGAAAGTCAAGTTGTGTGGGGACATCTCATCTGCCCTGCCTTAGCCCCTTAGTCATAGCAGCACAATCGTTTTGCCAACAGTTGCTAGGAAGCTATAATGCTGTGCTGCTTCAGATTGATAATTCAGTATTGTGTGAATACTTCTTCACCTGCTGAGTGTTGCCCTCCAACTGCCCTCGCCTTCTCTTTGGAAATTATATGCAAAATGCTCTAAAAGATATCGTTTTGTACTTAATAAAATACCAGCAGAAAATATATTCTAGCCAAGCATCCTCAGATTACTTTATTTTTGTGAGGATAAGAAGTTGGATGGCATAAGCCAGTCTCTGTTTTATTACAGCGCAGGTTAATTTTCCAACAATACCGACAGTGGCTCACTTCCATCTACCAACCTTGAAATAGCAAGCAAAGCCAAGTCACTGAGCAAACTAAGCATACACTTCAGCTGCTTGAGGGCCTCTTGTTCAGCTGCATTCCTCCCACCATCCTCCATATCAAGGCTAATCACAATCTGGAGCCATGCCAAATTGTCATAATGAAACCCCAGACCAGTCTCTGTTCATTTCAGAGCCAAGTCTTGGGTCAGGTTTACTGAAGCTGTAACCCTTTCACTGAACCTCAGTTCAGTTCAAGGGAATCTGAACTGGTTTCTAGTTAGCATGTGTTCCACACAAAAACTCAGTGAGGAACCCATGTGCTCTCCAATCTGAAACCATTAAGAAAAGACCCTGATTATGGGGCCACCAGAACCTAAAATTCAAACAAAACTCAGAATGGGGGGAGGATAGCAATTCTTATGACCCAGAACTACAAGCAAAAATACGTGCCCAAAGTGACCCACCTCTGATCTCATACTATAATGGTGTAAAAACAACATGAGTTCAGAATCAGCCCAAGTTTCATATGAAACTCTACCAAATGAAACAATCTAGTAACTTATGGGCCAGATTCAGGTGTAAATCCACAGTAATTCCAACATGGAAATGGTGCACAGCCAGCATAAAATGCTTATTTGGAGCATAGATGCATCCTGCTGATCAATGTTTCTTCATTGCAACCAAAACAATCCTTCACTGGAGCTGCTTATCTGAAATCCACCCTGCTGTTTGGATAGGAGGATTTAGCTTTTAAGAGACTATCCTTCAAGATACTGAGCCTTTCTGCCAGGTGCTCAGTGTCCTCAACTCCCAGTTAAGTCAACTGGAAAGGAAGCCACTCAGAACCTTCCACAAACTGGTCAGGATTGCACAGGATCAGGTACTTTAGAACACCAAAACAGGACCCCAGTTGCCTTGAGTTCCTTGGAAAATTAAAAGAATAAAGGTGTCTTAACTTAGCTGAAGCTCCCCAAAGGAAATACTGTTTTGCTCTGAAAATGTTTAAAAAGCCTGTTCCCAACATTATTAAAAACAAACTGTCTGTAACGAAGAATATGGAGTTATTCTAGGTTTACACCAGTGTAAATAAAACCAGAGTCCAACTTTCTATCTTACTGGTAATGCTGAGCTTTGAATTCTTTGCCTTATAGCTCGCTCTTTTTTTGGCCAATTTTATGTTTTCTGCCCAAGTCCTGATAAACAGTTTCAGCATAAAATCGTTATTTCCTTTCAGGAACTTCAGGTAAATTCAGTTGCTCCCAATTCTTTTACCCTGGGATTTTCCATTGAACCTAAGGGAGTTAGGCACCCACTGGTTTGTTGTTTGACTGCTCACTTGAATAGGTGCTTAATGTGAGGAAAAGTTGCACAAATGGCCCCATAATGTTTGTAAATTGCTTTGAGATACTCAGGGGACACGAGCTTTAAGTTAGGAGCATTAGTATAGTTGTCTACAGTAGTAAAAGATTAGGAAAAACATGAAGCCCATAAACCAAACAGATCTCATGTATATATGAGATTGTAGAATTAACTATACAGTTATGATTTATATGTAATCTGTTTGATTTATGGGCTTAATGTTATATTAAAAACTCATGCATACAAAATATTTCTGTATAGTAGAAACTCGCTTATTAGCACCAAGGACCAAGTCCTACTGCAAATTGCTGAATTTTTCCAGACAGTAAGCAAACAAGCAAACAAGAGAATGGGTCATGTATTACAAAATTGATTTCGTTTGTTAAGGCTGAGATTTGCAAAGGGGCCTAAAAGGAGATAGGCACCTGGGGGGTTGGGTGCCTTGCCCCAGCCTGAAGCCTAACCCTGCAAGGTGTCTCCAGTGGGAGTTGAGGCTGCTCAGCAGCCTACAGGATTAGGGTGAGATACTGAATGTTGATTAACTTCAACGGGAGTTGCAGATGCTCAGCAAATCTCTGGATGAGGCCCATATTTTTTTTGGATGCAGTTTGGTTGTGATTATTTGATAATATTTCATCACGGACTTATAGGGCTACAATACAGTGGACACCATGAAACACCCTCCATATTCTTGCCCCGGGTAGTTCCTGTAGCCTCAGTAATTAGAAACTCTTTTGGACAGGGGGGTATCATTCATGTTATGTGTGTTAGCCTAAGAGAGAGAGCACCTGACCAGGAGATGTGGGTTCTATTCCTGCCTCTGGTCTGCTCTATGACCTTATGCAAGTTATTTCACCTTTTTGTGCCTCAGTTTCCCAATCTGTAAAACAGAGATACAGATACTCCTTTGTAAACCCCTTTGAGCCTGTTGACGAAAAACGCTATAAGCTAGGCATTACTATAGCACTGAATACTTTGTTTTAGTTTATCATTTATTAAACACTGTCAAACACACTGGTTCAACTTTTTAGAGGCAAACTTAATACACAGGTAAAAATGCGTGTGTCCTCACAGTGACTGCAAAATTCCACATTTATTCACATAAAATAGCCACCTGCATATGGTAACTGGCATTCATTGGTGTACATGCAGAATTGCGACAGGTGAAGCATTCTATTGAAGTGTACACCATTTGTGCTCTACTTTAAGAATATGTCCAAAGGGATATTCAGCCATGCATATCTAAGTTGCTGATTCAAATCCACCCCAGTGCAGTAGCGACTTATATTCAAGTTGGCTCATTCCATTTCCTCATGGACACCCCAAGAACCACCACCACAATTAATGTTTTCATTGGTGGCAATAGACAAGGGGCCAAGGACTGAATAGCCATAAAAAACTGAAATGCCATCTCCTTGAGAAAGATGATCTCTTTTGACCAGTTCAGAGCATCACTGGAGGAATGGCATGGAGAGGCTTACACTGCTGCTGTCCATCCTGTACCCAGTCAGTGAATAAACAGAAAAGTAAAGTTTCCATGGGCTGGCAATCTGGCACTTTTCCAAAGGGATTCCAAAGAAAAGAGGAGAAAATTTGACTCAATGTGTCAAACTATATTTCTGAAATGATGGAAACTGGCCAGCTCAGTATTTGAAATGTGTTTAGCTAGAAGGAATTGAAATATGCAAGTGACATGAATACAATGTGTGCGCGGAGCATTGTCATAATTAAACGTTTCAAGAGCAGATGACACTCAGACTGTCAACAGCATTAAGCAGGCTTGGAAAAAGGGCTACAGAAAACAAGCTACTGTAAAGAGAACTTATGACACCTATATAAACATAGCTGAATTGATAAAGAAACAAGACAACAAATTCCCCAGTAGTGGGAAAAATGAAGTGAAAAGAAATGGCGGTGGCTGAATTAGAGTCCTGTCAAAGAAGGCCATATATTCTTTCCTTTTAGCTGGGGTGGGGAGAATGTGGTTGACGTGAAAGCAGGAAAAATATGATTTTAAAGGAGATAAATTGAATATCACTTTTATCTCTCCACTCCCATTCCCAGTCATGGACACACACACACCTCTCTTTGCTTTGGACTTCTGTAAGTGAAACAACTGCCAGACAGCTTTGCTATTACTTGAAATAGATATAAACCACTTGGGGCTTTTTAACATTGTGCCTGAAAACCATGTAATGCAGATAAAAGCTGCTGAGGAGACTCATAATAATCAATATAAAATACATTTCAGAGGGCATTTTAATTAATTTCCTTCAAACATGACATTTATTTTTCCAGTATTAAAAACTGTGACAAACTCTGCTGTATGACTCCCAGATAGCTTGCCTTTCTTTAATTGCTTCAAGACAGTAACCCTGATCCCAGTCAGCAACCTATAGCATTACCACAGCGAAGACCTGACCGAATGTATTGATTGGAGTTCAGAAGCAGGATGGACTGCTGGATCCAAATGTAACTACTCCCATTATCCTTAATCAGTTACGTCTTTGCTCATGTAATACTCACTGTATGACATTCAAAATCAAGTCCAGACACAATGATGAAAAAGTTGCAGTGAGGCAACAAACTAGAATTTGACAAAGTACAGTCAGATGGCATTTAGTAACAAGAACAGGAATTATGAATAAAGTGTATGTTGCAGAAATGCCAATACATCACATCAGGCTTCTGGCTCCAGACAATTTTGAATTTGCGGTATGGCATTTTATCCATTCTCTATTGAGTTTGGGTTATGATTACCTGCAATTTACTTGTGTTCCACATTTATTTTACAGCACTATTTTTTATGCTGCTCGCAGCGGCAATACCTGAACAAGTAGCAGGTTCATCTTAGTAGCTGCATGGCAGCAGATGTAAGAGCCTAACTAATGGAGTACAATAGCTTCTTAGTTATAATTGCTGTTTTTCTCCCAGTTTCAGTTGTTCCCTATTAAAGTAGTGTCATAAATTTAAGATGAAATCTACCATTGCTTTTACAAATCTGTCATTAATACTAGTTTCACCTCAATGACTATCTGAGATGATGTACTAAACAGTTTAAACTCTGAAACCAATTTTTTTATCAAATAAATTAAACTCATTATTTTGAGGGGAAGAGGATTTCCATCAGCCTTGTCAGCTGTAGCTGATCATAGAAACAGAGCTTTAAACACCACTATATTTCCCTCTTGAGCAGTGACAGGTTAGGCTTCAGATTAGCTTAGCTGCGAACAGTGGCTGAATTAAAAATTCAACAGAAAACAAGCTTTTCATTCTAGAGAAGATATTCATAACCTGATGGGTAAACATGAAGAATGAGACAAGCGTGTTGTGTAAATCTTACACAGAAAAAATTATTTTGTTTCATGCAAGAGAGTTTAGCTGCTTTATGTTTTATCTTTGCAGTGTTGTTCAATTCAAAGAGAGGTTTTGTGCGAACAGATGTTCCTGTCTTTCCCAGGCCACATCAAGATGGAGCACTGTAGTTGTCATGATTTTTAATCAATAGGTAATTAACTATTCTGCTTTGAGATCTCGAATACGCTGCTGACATTGTCTTATTGGCTCAGTTTGGTGAACTGCTGCAGCTGATGGCTGACCTGGCTGGGCAAGACGCAGTGTGCATGGTCAGGTTATGAACCCAGATAAAACTAAATCTATGTCAATTACCATCGAGCAGCCTCTAGCTCAGGATTAACCTGTCCAGATGGGACGCTGACAGTTGCCACCTGTTCAGATATTTGGAGTAGTGCTGAAGTTTGGTTGTGGACACTTATATAGCAGCAGCTGCTGCCATGTTTTGGGCCCTTCAGAAGCCTCTGTGGGGACATTGTGAATCAAGTTTGCTACAAAGCTGTGGATCTATAGAACCATGGTTATATCAATGCTACTGTATGGCCATGATACATGGGCACTGAGGAAAGCTGAAGAGGAGAGAATTGGTGTTCTGGAATGTAGTCACCTTTAACAGTTATTCCATAGTAAGTGGCAGGACAAGATAAAAAATGAGGATATTTGTAGCCAAACCCAGTAATTACCTTCATCAGCACTGGTTCAGTTTCAGCAAATTTCTTGGTAGATATATTATTGGGCTGGAAGACCAACGGATTATGAAACATGGTCACCAATGAATGCTGCTACAAGGCCAGAGATAACATGGTGGCCAAAAGTTTTGGCGTCATGATAGAGGATCACCAGTGACACACAAACTGAGGAACCAGACTGAATATGTTAAGGATCTACATAGAGAATGATCTGGGTGGCACTCAATCTACAAGGAGGCTAATGCCTCGTATACACTATAAAATTAAGTTGACTTAAGTAACATTGATGTATAGGCACCATAGTAATTAAATTGCAGTTGCATGTCCACACTACATTCCTTGTGTCACAAACATTGCTACTGTGGACGCACACTGGTATCAACACACAGAGCAATGTACCATAGGTAGCTACCCCACTGTGCAATTTGCCACCAACTAGTGCAGGGTGTTTTGAGAAGGGTTTGCAATGCCTCATAGGCACAAACGAGTCCGAAGGGGTGGCTGGAAACATGAGTTCAGTGCCCTGTGGTGCAGTTCTCTCAATTCCCCTTTCAAAATCCCCATTAATCTGTGCATTTCCCATCTCTGTGAGAAGCATGGATCCTGTACTGCTTTTCAGTATTGCACTGAGCATTACGAACACAACACATCTGATCCTGCAGTATTTCCTGATCTGAGAGTCTCATGATGCCTTGGTGGATGTGTCATGGAAACAAACAATTCAAGATTGGTGTTGGCATTCATGAGCAGCTGCATACAGTGGACCACCGGTTCTGGGCCCAAGAAGAAGCACGGGCTGGTGGATCACATCATTATGCAGGTATGGGACGATGAGCAGTGGCTGCAGAATTTTTGGATGCGCAAATCCACATTCCTGGAGGAGCTTGCCCCAGCCCTCCAGCACAGGGACGACAATAGGAGAGCTGCATGCATGGTGGACAAGCAAGTGGTGATCGGTGTGTGGGAGCTGGCAATGCCAGACTGTTACCAGTCAATCAGGAATCAATTTGGAGTTGGTAAATCCACCGTGCTGGAGTTGCTCTGATGCAAGTGTGCAGGGCCATTAATTATGTCCTCTTATGAAGAACTGTGACTCTGGGCAATGTGCAAGAAACAGTAGACGCTTTTGTAGCTATGGGGTTCCTAAACTGCAGTGAGTCGATAGAGGGCACATATATCCCTATTTTGGCATCCCATCACCTTGCAACAGAGTACATCGATGGAAATGGGCATTTTTAAATTTAATATCCCTGTGGTGTGGAAAACACCACAGAACTTAATTTCAGAAAAAGGGACTAGACAAAAATGAGGAAGTTAGAGAAACAGAATTTAAAAGGTACATGACCAAAAGTGACATCCCTGCAAGCTGCATGGAAACTTTTTAAAGACATCATAATAGAGGCTCAACTTAAACATATAACCCCAAATTAAAAAACATAGTAAGAGAACAAAAAAGTGCAAATGTGGCTAAACAACAAAGTAAAAGAAGCAGCAATAGACAAAACGGTATCCTTTAAGAAAGTGAAAGTTAAATCCTAATGAGGAAAATAGAAAGGAGCATAAAGTCTGGCAAATGAAGTGTAAAAATATATTTAGGAAGGCCAAAAAAGAATTTGAAGAACTAGTGTACTTAGATTTTCAGAAAACCTTTAACTAGGTCTCTCACCCAAGGCTCTTAAGCAAAGTTTAACACAAACTACATTTTTACGATGATTTCAATATAAATTTAGAGGAAACTTCTATTAAAAGAAAACTCACAAAAAGTATTAGTACAAAATGAAAGATGGGTCTGTTCTGAGTTCTGCAAAATGGAGACCACTTTTTTCCCATGAAATTGTTTTCCAAATTTTAACTAGCATTATTAAACATCAGATGTGTCAATTTAACTAGCTAGATATACCATCATTAGTGGTAATTCAGCATACTGCCATTGACTTCAGTCTGCACCTATATCCTTAACAAAACATTATATTGAATAGTAGGGAAAGATCCTGTCTTATAGTTAAGTAGCTCAAATCTGGCTCAGAGATACATCATTGTAGATCTGCAGTAATTCCAAATCAATGGGCCAAATTTTATCCTTTTACTTAAATCACGTGCAGCTCCATTCAGATGGGTAGTAAATGGTGTAAGTGAGGGAAAAACGTAACCCAATATACAACATACAACGGTGTAAAAGAGCAGAATTTGGTCACGTTATAGCTTTACATTTCACAAAAACCTTCAATGCTATTGCCATGCCCGTTATTTCAGCGGGTCCAGCTTTTTTCCTTATTTTCTCTGTTTTAAAATCTTTGGCCAGGTTTGCCAGCTAGAAGAAAGACTGCAGAGAAAAGAATGAGTAAACATCCTAATTGGTGTGATCGCATATTTTCTGCGTTGTGAAGAGTAGCAGAAGTCATATTGACCGATCACTGCCAGCTGATGGCGAAATGTCAAGACAGGGTTGCAACAATATTCTTTGTAATGAACCAATTCTGAATACAAAGTCAAGCACAGAGAGCAGAAATTAAGTGAGAATGAAAAAGTGTAAACACTTCTGATTAACAGCCAATAGCACCAGCTGGAACAGACAATACAACAGACTTCCTAGAGCAAAAGGGTCAGCTACGCTGGTGACAGGCTTGGCAATGCAACCTTGTTAATAGCAAGATGAAATCTCATTTGCTCACAATTGCATAGGCTGTTTCGTGGACATCTATTGCAAATTGATGTTAGTAGATGGAATTGTATTTAGCTCTGAATCTCTGGCAAAAAGAAGGATTAAAAAGAGTATTTTAGCAAGATGATCTTTGACGAGCAAAGCAGATGTGAGTTACAGCTGCCCAAACACCTTCAAAACAACAGTAACAAAAAAACCCATACAAGTCTGTAAATCTGGTTTCTGAATGAGTGGCCATGTGTGCTTTTATTAGGCTCCCAGAATGCCATGGAAGCTGATAAAGATCTTCCACTACAACAAGAAAACAATGTAATTGTTGAATGCTGAATGACGTAGCTCGGTTCAAAAATAGTTAGACAACAAAAGATATTTTCAAACAGGATCTTCAGTAATAAGTAGAGGCGAGTTAAAGAACATTAAAAGGCATTTAAGCTTCATTGTCTAACCTCAGAACTATTACACCTATTTGCATGGCATTTTGAAATTGCTTTATTGAGATTTCATTTTAAGCCCCAATATTAAGCTTTGGTTTCTCTTCAACATTCTAGCACTGAAGTTCTGTTTAGTTTCACCACTCCGGAGATAAATGAAAGATTTTGTATATAAGTAAATCAAAAGAAGGCATGTTTCTTTGTAAAGAGGTTATGAAAAATGTGGGAACTAAACAACACCCAGGGATGGCTCCAGGCCCCAGCACGCCAAGCGCGTGCTTGGGGCGGCATGCTGCGGGGGGCGCTCTGCCGGTCGCCAGGAGGGCGGCAGGCAGGCTGCCTTTGGCGACATGCCTGCAGAGGATCCTCTGGTCTCGCAGCTCCAGTGGACCTCCTGCAGCGTGCCTGCGGAGGGTCCGCTGGTCCCGCGGCTCCACCGAAGACGCTGGACCAGTGGACCCTCCGCAGGCACGGCTGCAGGAGGTCCACCAGAGCCGCGGGACCAGCAACAGGCAGAGCGCCCCCCGCAGCATGACGCTGTGCTTTGGGCAGCGAAATGTCTAGAGCCGCCCCTGACAACACCTACCTCCTAGTGCAGGACCAATGTAATATTACATCTGGCTCTACTGAAGAACAACAGAAGTATAGCCGCTGACTTCAATTAATTCAAAATGTCACTCAAATTGAAATGCCCTGTGTGTTAGACAAAGGCTACAACATTCATATATTTTCCTATACAAATATTCTAGATCTGATTGTGAGATTCTGACTACCTCTTACCACAGCTTATCATGCTGACCAATGCCTCATTGTACTCTCTCTCTAACCATCTTTTGTTTCTTGCCTTATTCTTCATGGTCTTTTTATTCTGTTTGTACTGTACCAAGTACAAATGGTCTGGGTCCATGACTACAGCTCTTAGTCATGGACCAAAATACCACCACCAATTACAAAGTTCTGATTACCTTGAACTAACTTTAATACAGGTTGAGATGTTCAGCATGTCACAAGACCAGTTCCAAGGTCCTGACCCTGGAAACACATATGATAATACAATATATTTAATTAGTCCAACTAAACTCACTGAGCCAGATCTTCAGCTGGTGTAAATTAACATGGCTCTATTGATTTCAAGTAATCTGTGCTGATTTATACCAGCAGGGGATCTGGCCCAAAAGCAGTACATGTGATTACAGAATCAGGGCCCTAGCTCCAAACACTTGCACTTTACCTTAGACTAGCACACGGACAATAAGGTTTCTCAGCCTCTGTGAAAGATAGCTTACATCAGTTGTCCAAGGCAGTGGTTTTCAGATTTTTCTGGAGACTTAGTTGAAGAAAACTGTTGATGCCCGCGACCCAACAGAGCTGGGGATGAGGGGTTTGGGGTGTGGGAGAGGCTCAGGGCTAAGGCAGAGGCTTGGGGTGCAGGGGTGAGCACAGCGGGATGGGAGTGCAGGCTCTGGGGATAAGGGGTTTGAGTTGCAGGAGAGGGTTCCAGGTTTGGGGAGGTTCAGGGCAAGGACAGAAGCGTGGACTTACCTCTGGCGGCTCCCGGTCAGCGGTGCAGCTGGGGTGCAGAGGCAGGCTTCCTGCCTCTCCTGGTGCCACGGGCCACACTGTGCCCCGGAAGCAGCCAGCAACAGGTCCGGCTCCTAGGTGTAGGTGCGTGCAAGTAGCTTCACGCGACTCTCACTCGCAGGCACCACCACCACCCCCCAGCTCCCATTGGCCAGTTTCTGGCCAATGGGAGTGCTGAGCTGGTGCTCGGGGCAGAGGCAGTGCACAGAGCCCAGTGGCCCCCTGCCTAGAAGCCAGACCCGCTGCTCGCCGCTTCCAGGTCAGAGTGCGGTGTCAGAATAGGTAGGCACTAGCCTGCCTTAGCTGTACAGCACTGCCGATGGGACTTCTAATGTCCTGGTCAGCAGTGCTGGGCAGAGCAAGGCAACACTGGTCTAACGTATGCCTACTTGGAGTTGTACTGTCCCCATCTAGTTGTGGCTAGGTGTCACGGAGTGTGGGGAGTCCACTCCTGCACCCCTCTTCCTGGGACCCACAGTGACTCTTAGCCAGCCAGTAAAACAGAAGGTTTATTGGACAACAGGAACACAGGTTACAGCAGAGCTTGCAGGCACAGTCAGGACCCCTCCACCGAGTCCTTCTGGGCTTTCAGGGTACTTGGATCCTAGCTAGGATACCCTGAATTCCGCCCACACAGCCCCAAGCCCAAACTCAAACTGCTTCCCTCCTGCCACTCCCTTCCTTTTGTTCCCCCTTCCCGGGCAAAGGTGTTGACCTTTCCCCTCCCTTACCTAGCTCAGGTTACAGCTCCGGTGTGGTCCATCCCCTAAAGTCCTCCCCTGCTCTCCCATTCCCCACACAGACAGCCCCTACCCCATCACACTAGGCCACATAGATATTGAGGAGTCTACTACAGTCTTGGATAAGAGAGGTGGGTCTTTCAGTTCAAACAGTAGAAGCTCTTGTATTAAGATACAGAGGAGTGGTTCTCAACCAGGGGTCTGTGTACTCCTGGGAGCACACAGTGGTCTTCCGGGGGTGCATCAACTCATCTAGATATTTGACTAGTTTTACAATAGGCTACATAAAAAGTACTAGTGAAGTCAGTACAAACTAAAATTTCAAACAATGACTTGTTTATACTGCTCTATATACTATACACTGAACTGTAAGTACAATATTTCTATTTCATTTGCTTCAGTTTATAATTACATGGTAAAAATGAGAAAGTAAGCAATTTTTCAGTAATAGTGTTCTGTGACACTTTTGTACTTTTATGCCTGATTTTGTAAGCAAGTCATTTTCAAGTGAGGTGAAACTTGGGGGTATGCAAGACAAATCAGACTCCTGAAAGGGGTACAATAGTCTGCAAAGGTTAAGAGCCATTCACCTAGAGGTCCCAGGTTCAACCTCCACTAATGGCCCATGAAGTGGCACAGGCATTACTTACAATTTGCAGTTTCTTCTCCTCCTTAATCATACTGATTCTACAGGAGAGAGAATTATTGTTTATTCTCTCTAAGGCCTTGTCTATACTGGCACTTTACAACACTGCAACTTTCTTGCTCAGGGTTGTGAAAAAAATCCCCCCCCAACCCCACCCCATGCACTGCAAGTTGCAATGCTGTGAAGGAGCAGTGTAGACCATGCATCAGCACTAGGAGCCGCGCTTCCAGCCCTGATAGCTATTCCCCTTATGGAGGCAGAGTTTGGGGGGTTTTGGTTTTTATAGTGCCACCCCTCATGGAGGTGGGTTTTTTATAGTGCCATGACTACACGGCCACATTAAAGCGCTGCTTAACATTGCTAGTGAAGACATGTACAAGTATGTCTTTTTCTAAAGTATTGGGGGTGAGGATTACCTAAATTCAGAATATATGGAAGAAAATGACTGCTCCAGGGGTGCCATGATCACAGTTTATAATATATCTTAAGAAAGAATTACTGACAGTCTGAGGAGGTAGAAGAACAAAGAACAGTGGGGTCTGGAACTAAGAGTTCGATACCTGAGATCAAAGACGTTCTTAAAGGCAAAAACAATTACTGGAAAAGACTCTCAAGGAAATGGATGAAGCTACTCTGGCCACTGAGTAGGGGGAGTTTGGAGCCAAGACTCCTTCTATTCCCTACTTGCCTAAACAGGGGAGGTAGGTAGGTAGGTGAGTAAGTAGCGTCATTGATGACAACATATCTCAGCCTAAGGTCCAGGCGGCACATATATGCATACACTTTCTCTTACCCATTTGCATGTGTCCTCTAGTCCGAGTTATAATCTCGCCAAATGCATTTACCACAAGGGGTAGTTCAGTTCCCATGACCATTCAGGCACTGCCCTCTCTGGTGAAGCTGCCAAGAAGGTCGCCAGTTATTGCCAGTTGGGTTGCTGATTTCTGTGAAGTTTGAACAATCGGTATGGGCCTGATTCTCCACTGCCTTGCACCTTGTATGGTCATGTACACTTACAGAGTGAAGCATTTTTATACCCAACTTTCCCTTCACTTTGCAAAGGTATGGATGATTATACGAGGTGCAAAGAAATAGACAGTTGAGACTTTTCTATCCCAGGTCACATATTCACCACCTATGCTCTATCGTAGAAAATACAAAAAACAAACCCATTCTGCCAGCTAATAAACAAAAATGTACATTTTTTTCATTAGGCTCTAATGCAGGGGTTCTCAAACTGGGAGTCATGACCCTCAGGGGTTACAAGGTGCTTACATGGGGATCATGAACTGTCAGCTCCCTGGGGCTGACAGCGCCAAGCCCCAATTAAATTAAATTAACACCCCTTCCCGTTTTTAATGTATAAGGGAAGGGGGGGCACACAGAGGCCTGTTGTGTGAAAGGGGTCACCAATACAAACAGTTTGAAAACCACTGCTCTAATGTGTCTGTCAACCAGAAAGCATTGTGCCAGGACTGAGTTAGTTCTTGGAATGGATAATGAAGAAGTAGAAGAAGAGAGAGAGAGAGAGAGAGAGAGCACGAGCGAGCGAGCACACGCTGGCTTTTCAGTAGGTGAAACAAAAGTCCAGTAATGTATTTTGAGGATTATGGTAAATAATTTTCAGAGATGAGTGGCCTAGACAACTGGGTATCCTCTACTTATTACAACACATAATAAAACAGCACCAGCAACAATAAAGAGTAACCAGCACAGGTGTCAATAAGAAAACATACGGTTCCAGATGTAATAGTAGTAGACAGCGACTCTAGTGTCCTCCTGAGAGACATGTATCCTGATGTTAGTTTCGGCATAACTATAGTTCTTAATAAAAAACAGACATGCAGCTGCACAAAAACTCTTTAGGAATAAAGCCTGTAGCTCTGTAAAGAAATACATCTCTTGAGAGCAACATCTTAGATCCCAAAGCTGATTTTTACATCCAAATGCTGGCAACTATAAAACTAGAAGCTTGTTTGCTCTTATGAGCCTGTCAAGAGTGTCTGAGAAGGGTAGGAAGATATTCATTTTGTTGTAACAGTTGCAGGAAAAACATCTGATCAGAGAACAACTTGTAAATGACTCCTTATATAAAATGGTTTCTCTGATTTATCAGAACAAGTCCTCATATACTACCTTCCATCAGGAAGAATTCTGCTCTGCACATTTCAGGTTTGATTTAAATTACATGGGTGTAAATTGGGAGTAGCTATTCTGCAGTCAGTAGAGTGACACTGATGTAAAACCTGTGTAAATGACTACAGCATCAGGCCCACTGTAGGTATGCTAGGATCAATTCACCCACCACTGGAATGCAGTTATAGGGAAGACTGGTTTCAGAGGGGTAGCCGTGTTAGTCTGTATCAGCAAAAAGAACGAGGAGTACTTGTGGCACCTTAGAGACTAACAAATTTATTTGAGCATGAGCTTTCATGGACTAAAACCCACTTCATCAGATGCATGCAGTGGAAAATACAGTAGGAAGATATATATACACAGAGAACATGAAAAAATGGGGGTTGCCATAACAACTGTAACAAGGCTAATCAATGAAGGTAGGCTATTATCTGCAGGAGAAAAAAAAACATTTGTAGTGATAATCACGATGGCCCATTTCCAACAGTTGACAAGAAGGTCTGAGTAACAGTAGGGGAAAACTAGCATAGGGAAATAGTTTTTACTTTGTGTAATGACCCATCCACTCCCAGTCTTTATTCAAGCCAAATTTAATGGCGTCCAGTTTGCAAATGAATTCCAATTCTAAAGTTTCTCATTGGAGTCTGTTTTTGAAGTTTTTTGTTGGAGCATTGAGACTTTGAGCTCTGTAATTGAGTGACCAGGGAGGCTGAAGTGTTCTCCGACTGGTTTTTGAATGTTATAATTCTTGATGTCTGACTTGTATCCATTTATTCTTTTGCGTAGAGACTGTCTGGTTTGGTCAATGTACATGATAGAGCGGCATTGCTGGCACATGATGGCATACATCACATTGGTAGATGTGCAGGTGAATGAGCGCTTGATGGTGTGGCTAATGTGATTAGGTCCTATGATGGTGTCCCCTGAATAGATATGTGGACAGAATTGGCAACGGACTTTGTTGCAAGGATAGGTTCCTGGGTTAGTGTTCTTGTTGTGTGGTTGATTTACCAGTAACACCACCACTATACAAAAGCTGATAAGAAGTGAAAAATAACTGGCCTGATTCTGATTGTATCAGAATGAAGAATCAGACTCAACATGCCCAACTGAATTATTGGAGAAATACTGTGTCCACTAGAATGAAATTAAGTGATAAGTACTTTGGTCAAGATGCCAGGATTAACTAATTGGTAGTAAGGATAAGGGAAGAAAAATGTTCACTTAATTTATTAAAAATAGGATGATCTAACGGTTAAGACACTGGAAAGGGTTTGATTCTCTTCCCACTTAACTAAAAAACATTTATTCATGACTGAATATAGGTGACATCACAAAAGAATTTTGGAAGCCTTCTTGATCCATTGCTAACTTTGAATATTCATCAGATAACCTTCCAGATATTTGCTGCTCACCATGATAACTTTTCATGATAACTTTTTTGGGTTATTTCCATCTCTATGCCTGATGTGACCAAAGTACATAAGTTGACTCAGCTGGCAGAAGTTCGCTTCTCTTCAATAATATTTCTAGCCTAAGCATTCACCTTTTTTTCTGTCCCGGAGACAGATAAGAGTCCTTGTCAACACCACATCGCCAAGGCTTCAATTTTTTTCTGGTCACAGTATTAGTTCCCTCAGCCTCTCCTCATAAGTCATGTGCCCCAGCTCTCTAATAATTTTTGCTTCCTTCTGCTGGACTCTCTCCAATTTGTTCACATCCTTTCTGTAGTGGGAGTCCCAAAACTGATGCAATACTCCAGATGTAGCCTCACCAGTGCCGAATACAGGGGAATAATCACTTCCCTCTATCTACTGTCAATGTTCCAACTAATACAGCCCAATAAGCTGTTCGCCTTCTTGGCAACAAAGGCACACTGTTGTCTCATATCCAACATCTCGTTCATTGTAATTCCCATGTCCTTTCTTGCAGAACTGTCGCTTGGCCAGTCGGTCCCCAGCCTGTAGCAGTGCATGGGATTCTTCTGTCCTAAGTGCAGGACTTCAAACCTGTCCTTGTTGAACCTCATCAGATTTTGTTTGGCCCAATCCTCCAATTTGTCTAGGTCACTCTGGATCCTATTCCTATCCTCCATTGTATCTAATTTTCTCCTCCAGCTTAGTTCTTCCACAAACTTGCTGAGGGTGCAATCCATTTGATCATTTCAGATCATTAATGAAGATGTTGAACAAATCCAGTCCCAGAACAGACCCCTGCTTGATACTGGCTGCCAACTAGACATTGAGCCATTGGTCACTACCCCTTGAGCCTGATGATCTAGCCAGCTTTCTATCCACCTGATAGTCCATTCATCCAAACCATACTTTTTTTAACTTGCTGGAAAGAATACTGTGGGAGACCATATCAAAAGCATCACTAAAGTCAAGATATATCACATCCACCGCTTTCCCAATATCCACAGAGCCAGTTCTCTCATCATAGAAGGCAATCAGGTTGGTCAGGCATGACTTGCTCTTGGTGAATCCATGTTGACTGTTTCTGATCACCTTCCTCTCCGCCAAGTGCTTCAAAATGGATTCCTTGGGACTACAGACCTGGTATTTCTGTGAGTGTTCAGTGGGGAAGAGGCTGGACACAACAGGGGAATGCTTTGAAGAGAACCAGGGACTGGGGTACACAAATTGTTAGCTTGCAAAGCAAAATAATGGCTGGCATAGCCCAGAGACGAGTGATTGCATGTCTAACAGGGTGGATGGTATCAGGTACCCAGAAGCATAAACAAGTCTCCCTCATGCTGGAGGCAAGGTGTAACAAGATGACTCTCAGTCCCGGGTACCCCAATAACCATCACATCTCACCCCTCTCTGAAACCAGTTTGCTGTGGTGGTAGTTCTGCTTCTAAACATTCGCTGCATGAGATCCTGGATTACGTAGAACAGAAATTCGCTTGTGTGCAATATCAGGGAGATAATATGATCGTTACTACACTTGAGTCTCCTTTCTTTGATAAAGACAGAAAGATTCTTTTCATACAGTCACCTGGCCAATTTCAATTCATCCATCCATCACTGCAAATTTTCCACACGAGATCTATGCCATAGTCACCAATCACTTTCAGCAGTTCTGCCGGTATGTTATCTGCTCCTGGTGCTTTCCTATGCTCCATTTTCATAATACTTCACACCACTTCACGAGATTGATGGTTCCAACTCCACATTGTATTCACCTTTCTATTGTCCAGTATTGTAAGTGGCTCTGACAAGGCATATAGATTTCGGTATCAATTTCTCTATTACTATTTGATACTGTCACCTTGAGTAAGAACTCTGCCATCGTGATCTTTTATTATGCTTGATCATGGGGAAAACTTTTTGTAAGAGGCCAGACCACTGTGAATGTACGTTTTGTATTAGGACTTATTATAATTCTCAAGTTCCTCTCCTTATGTCTTGATGCATTCACTCTTGCCTCTCTAGTCTGCCTGCCCAGTTCAGTGTACTCGCATCTATATTCTTCCATCTCCAAGCCATTTTGCATCTTTTTTTTGCCAGTTCAAACACTTTCTTGGCTAACCATGATGCAGTCCCATGCAGACCTTTCACGATGCGTGCTTTTGAAGTTTAAGCATGATAGTTCAATCTTCATTTTATTCCAAAGTTCATTCAGGCTGTTCTCTTTCACCTTGACTTGAACCTTCTTAAACAAATCATTAGAGTAGGAACGTGGACTGTGAAAAGTAGTAAGAAAGGAAGCGTGCCATTGTGACCAAAGAATTGGAAATGTGTAGGAGAGAAATATGTGGAATCTCAGAGCTGTGATGGAATGATAAGGGTCATTTCATGATGCTTGATGGATATGCAGTGTACTACTCATGATCCAAGAAAAAGAAAATATGAGGGATCTAATTTATCTTATCCAAGGAAACATCAAAATGCGTGCTTGGATATAACCCAATCAGCAATGGAACCATAACTATTTGCCTTTCAGCAAAGCCAGTTGATATGTCCATCTTCAGGTTTATGCTCCTACAAACAGCTGATAGTGATGTGATTGATAAGAAAAAAAGGACATGCATACTGGGTCAGGCCAATGGTCCATCTAACTCACTACACTAGAACCTCAGAGTTATGAACACCTTGGGAACGGAGGCTGTTTGTAAGTCTGAACAAAACATTTTGGTTGTTCTTTCAAAAGTTTACAACTGAACAATGACTTAATATAGCTTTGAAACTTTACTATGCAGAAGAAAAATGCTGATTTTAACCATCTTGATTTAAATGAATCAAACACAGGATTAGTTTCCTTATGTTGTCAATTTTTTTTTAACATTCCTTTTTTTTTTTTAGAAGCTTATGTTTAACACAGTACTATATTTGCCTTTTGGGGGGAGGGGATCTCTGCTGCTGCTTGATTGCATACTTCCAGTTCCAAATGAGGTGTGGGGTTCATTGGTCAGTTCATAATTCTGGTGTTCATAACTCTGAGGTTCTACTGTATCTTGTCTTGTGACAGTGGCCAATGCCAGGTGCTTCAGATGGAATGAACAGAATGGGCAACTATTGAGTGATCCATCCTATCGTCCACTCCAAGTTTCTGGCAGTCAGAGACTAGGGTTCCCCGGAGTTTGGGGTTGCATCCCTGACCATCATGGCTAAGAGCCATTGATGGATCTATCTTGCATGAACTTATTTCATTTTTTTTTAACCCTGTTACAGTTTTGGCCTCCACAATATCCCCTGGCAATGAGTTCCACAGGTTGACTGTGCATTGTGTGAAGAGTTCTACAAATGGGTTAAAGAGACACTCATTAAATATCGAGCAAAGATATCACCTTTGTAATGGGAGACTTGAATGTGAAATTTGGATGTGTACACTAGTATAAAGTAGTAATCAGAAACAGTGGTTTGGGTTCACATAGTGAGAGAGTCACCTGGTCGTTACCAATAGCTTTTTCACCAACGTCCTATGTTTATATGCATAGCGATCACACAACAGCATAACAAAAAAAGAAACAGACTATGTAATGATATGGCAAAACTGGAGCTTGAGCGTCCAATGAACAAAGACTTTCCCAACTAGAGACTGCACATTAGACCATTAACTGTTAGCCTCAAACATAAAATTAAAACAGTTAAGACATACAACAGGGCCGTCTCTCTGTGCTTGTCCAGAATCAATTAAACTGTCTGACTTCTTCCCACTTTACTCAAGGGTAAATCCTGAATAGATCCATTGGAGTTTCTCTGATGTAAAACTGGAGATCTGGGTTTGAGTCTCAGCTTTGCCACAGATGCACTTAACTGGTCTATGCCTCCACTGCCCATCTTTATCTATTTAGATTGTAAACTCTTCCTAGGAGGGAGTGTCTCTTATGGCATGTTGTATTGCACCTAGCATAATGGACTCAATCTCAATTTAAGTCTCTAGGTACTATTATAATACAAATAATAATTACTATTAATTATATTATAATAATACACTTCCTTATTTTACAAGGCTATTGTGAGGATTTAACCTTTAGTGTTTGTAAAGAGCTTTGAGATCCTCAGAGGGAAGGACCAACAGGACTGCAAGCTATTATTAATATTGTCATTACATTCTGTGATTTCAGTACAGCAGGGTTAGTGCTGCTTTGTTTTTGCTTTGAGTTGCAGCCTTATGATTAATTTTGGGTGCAAAATGCACTTAGCCACCAAAGAATGAACCTATTATTAGTGACATGAAGCAATTAAATTAAGAAGATGATTGCTGAGAGACACAGACTTTATGAGTTTTATTATACTACAATTAATGTAAGCAATATGTCAGACCTAGAAGGAGGAAAAAAAAAAAAAGCAGCAGAGTCTACATCACATATACTCATGAATCATGGGACTCTGGGTTCACCTTAAGGCGAGATCAATCATTCAGATAGTCACCATTCTGCTTTCCCAAGATCCTGCCGAGGGTTGGGTTTGAGTCCGTTTCAATGCACCCGTTCCTTATACCTATGTATTCCCAAGATCACATATATGGTTAAGTCTTGGCCTCTGGTTCATGTGTCTCATTCCTGCTACCCATTTTGGGGGTTCTGACAACTGTTGTAAGCATTTGCACAGCTAGGAGGTTCTCTGTACAATGTGGTTAAGGAAGTCTAGCTAAATAAAGCCTTTGCACTCTAGACAGTTTCTCACAAGAAATATATTACTAAATCTTCTAACTCAAGGTTACTTACTAACACTAACTTTTAGTAGGCCTAAGGTTACCTTGTGCTATAACCACCACCACTAGGCCTTGAACTAAATACTAGCCTTCAGGCTAACTGCAAAGCTCATTTTAAACAAAATGTTTAAGCGTCTTTGTTTATTCCTATTTCATTATAGTTTTAGTTTCATTTGCATTCATTTTACAAGTATCTTCTTAACTCTAAGATATAAATGATTGTTTACCTGATCATCTGAGCTCAGGTCATGGGTCAAAGGTCAAAGTTTTGCAGGTTCAATCAAATTCAATATTTCAAAGAGAAACTCAGATGAAACGGCTGAATTTCACCTGAGTTCAGTTTTGAAACCTTTTAAAGACAAGCAGTGCTTGTGATATTTGAGCAAAACACCACATCAACTGGGGCTGGTTTGAAGCATGGCACAGGTTTGTCCAAAAGGTCTGTGAGCTTTAAAGAATCTTTTGATTAACTCAGTCTTCACTACTAGAGACTGAATCAAGATCATGGAATCAAACCTGTTCAAATTTAGGGGGTGTTTGAAACCTGGACCATGTCTCCGAACCAATATGTAATGTCACTGGGTGGTTTTGGTACGTGGCTCTTCTCTTTATAAATGAATCATATCACAGATTCCAGTCTAGATCTGAATATCCCTGAACAATGGACTAGTCAAACTCTAGATCTAAATTTTGAACCCATCTGGAAATGGGGAGCTGAAAGCAGGGAAGGTCAATATCAAAACTGTGCATACTTTTTGCACAGTTCAACTTGACACTCCCCACCTCCCCAGTGCTGCTTTATATATATATATATATATATATATATATATATATATATATATATATATATATAGAACCAGAAAAAGGACTCCAATTTTGGTAACTGAATTGCACTGCCAAGTTGCCAGGGCTCCATTTCCCCCACTAAAAGATTCAGCAGTCTTCTATTTGTTCTTCCATATATGGCGCTATGCAAATATTATGAGAGAGTTTAACTCAACATGTGAGCTCCTAATGCTTTCTCTGTCTTCTCTAAGATAGTCTTTAATTAGTCAATAATTGCTTGAAGGCTCCAATTGATTGGCATTATAAACACAGGAAAAGGAAAATGGTCCTTTTATTTCAGAGCTGTATTTAAGGTTTAGTAAAATGTTAGCAGCATATCATTAA
This sequence comes from Gopherus flavomarginatus, assembly GCF_025201925.1. Classification (NCBI taxonomy): domain Eukaryota; kingdom Metazoa; phylum Chordata; order Testudines; family Testudinidae; genus Gopherus; species Gopherus flavomarginatus. Next base: position 18,299,914 of record NC_066619.1, on the reverse strand, counting down.
GCAGAACAGAGCAAAGCAGCCTACAAAGCACATTTAAGGAGCATGACTAAACACCACACTATCCTGCTTTACTTTTCAGATTAGGCTAGTGACAAGAAATAAAATGAGGATTATGCATGTGCAATTCTAGAAGACATCAAAATACTATATTCTGCATTGTCTTGCTTAGAAATACCCTCACACATCAGGGGAATTTGACAAACAGCTGCAAAAGCTCAGCAGGTTTCTGATGTCATTTCTGGTGAGATTTATGCTTTCTTTAGATCCAGAATGCTATGTGTTCATTTTATAAAGGCAGAAATAGGTTTAATCTGTGCTTCTGTGGATTTCATTCATCTGTTGTCAGGGTCTACTGAAATACATTGTAGGCTGGTATTTTTTGAGATGTCAGCCCACATCCATTTCCCAAACCTACACTCTTTTTTTGCCTACTTTTGAGAAACTGTATGTATTGTCTGAAAAATCTTAACACTAGTCAGTGACAACAAATATAGCACAACCCCTTTAAACACTAAGGTAATGCTGAACACCAACACAAATTATATATTCATGAGATGGGTGATTCACAGTAAGCAGAAGGAAAGATTTGGATACTTATTTCCCACACTCTGCCTTAATGTTCAGGTCCCAGCCAGCAACTCACCTGCTAAACCCCTGTAGCACCTTTTAACTGAACCTGCTGGGCTCTGATTGGCTGCTTGTTAAGAGGCCAGTCTAGGAAGGTCAGGAGGACCCACCTTTGCTGCTCTTCTCCTGGGGCATGGTGTAGTAGAGCCTGGGGTCTCCAGCAGGGGAACTCAGAGGGCCAAGCGTACCCTGTCACAGGGTGGAATACATATGTAAGGTTGATACACCACTAAATAGGTGTAAGTGAGACTTTGTCTCACTTGTCTATGTTTAAAACGTTGCAGCGGCTGCGATGCTGTAGCGCTTCAAGGAAGATATTACCTATGGTAACGGGAGGGCTTCTCCCATCAGCATAGGTGATCCATCTCCTTGAGAGGCAGTAGCGAGGTCAATGGGAGAATTCTCCCATTAACCTAGCGCTGACTATACTGGGGGCTACTCTCGATGAAACGCGATAAATCGATCCCCGATAGATCAATTGCTCCCCACCGATCCAGCGGGTAGTGTGGATGTACCCAAGGTGTGTGTCTATCTCTGTCTGCTATGCTGTCTCCCCTCCCCTCCATTCCTGCTGCCTGGTAGAGTGAGAAAGGCTACATTAACAACGTGTTAACTCTTGAGGGCTCAGCCGAGTGCTAGTCCATCATTCAGCAGCAAGGCATTCCCTGGGAAATAGCTGTCCCTCTTCCACCCTCTAAGTTCATCACCTCAACCAAGCTTCACAATCATCATAGCTGTGAACAGTATTAAATTGTTTGTTTAAAACGTATACTGTGTGTGTATATAATATATAGTTTTTTGTCTGGTGAAAAAATTTCCCTGGAACCTAACCCCCCACCCCATTTACATTAATTCTTATAGGGAAATTGGATTTGCTTAACATCATTTCATTTAAAGTCGCATTTTTCAGGAACATAAACTACAATGTTAAATGAGGAGTTACTGTAAAGGTAATGGGAAAAATGCCTTTTATGGCTATTACCATATTATTATTCAAGTCCAGACCAGGGTAATAGTGACCAAAAGGCATTTTCACATGATGGCTATTTGGTAGCCTGTTTGAAATGAGTTGATGCTGGGTGGCACCACAATTCCTAATGGATGGGCATACCTATAATGAAACCATAAACCCCTCAGATGGCAATTTGTCAGCAGGCAGACCACAGAAAGAATGGGCATGGACACTAATTTACTCTCTCAGTGGTGGCCTCTTCTCCAGGCACAGTGAGGACAAAACTTGTGTTTGCTGCTACCCAGATTGTAGCAGGTCTGTGAATAAGTATAGCACTTTCATTTCCAAGGCTGTCAGTTGGGACCCTTTTCACAAACTCTGTAATTCACTCCAAACTAATGATTAGCAATACAATAAAATGCCCACTGTTGCTCTGTTTATGTTAGTATTTCAAAAGTACTAGGGACAGAGGAGTAGCTAGACATTTCTAGAGTAAATCAGAAACCTCACTTTGATATTTTCCTGTGAACTTCTCAGCTGATAAGTGTTTTCTAATTAAATTATTCAAAGCAAACTGGCTCGTAATAACTAAGGTTTAGCTCACTAACATGCCTCATCTGACAGAACCCCAAATAAACTGAAGATTACATTTTTTGGCCAGATTCTAAAGTCTTCCCTGACTAAAAAAAACCATAATCAACTCATTTTGTTGACCATCAGAACGCACCCCAGGCTCTTATCTGAACAAAGGAAAACAGCTAGGTAGGTGGGAGTTTTAACTCCCTAGATCTGGTCACCAGATATTCTGAAAACATGTAAAAAGCATCTGGAACTGCAACAAAACTGGAAAGTCTAAAAAAACTGCAGAGACATCTATATTTGTGGTGCACGCCCATGAATCCTGGATCAGAATCCCACTGACAGCATTTCTAATACACAGCATATTTCCTGCAGAGGCGAACTGCTACAATCTTAGTCTCTACACTGGAATACTCTACTCTAGATGAAACTAGAACCGTGGAATGGCCAAGGCTGGCCTGCATCAGCTGATGTGGGCTCACATTGTGAGGCTAAAAATTGCTGTATGGATGTCAGGACTCGGGCTGGAGGCTGGGCTCTCCACTGATGGTGCTCCCAGATCTTCAGCCCCAGATCAAGCTCAAATGTCTATGCAGTAATTTAAAGTGTTTAATTGCTATGTAGATATACCCTATGTCTTAATTCCCCAAAGCCACACCAGCTAAGATAAGTTCAAGTTCATTGTTTTAAAGGCATCAATCTTGCATCTGCTGTTAGTCCAGCTCTTCTGCCTAGCACTGAGCCAACACTTGCAGGAAGTTTACTTTGCTCAAGAACTGATTAGCAAGCAATTAAGCGTCAATCCCAACTCAAACCCATTTATGAATAAGAATGAGTCAAAGAAGAACTAAATTGTTAAAACTGGTTCCTGGTAGTCGCAATGACATCTACGGTCACTTTATAGTTGGATTAGATAGAAATGGTTATACATGTATCAAGAATAATCTAATAGTTCATTTTATGTGTTTGCTAATGGAACCAAGTAACACCCATGGTTTGACTTCGCTCAACCCAGAAATGTTCTGGTTCTCCCAAGTTTATTATTATACAGCGAACACCATTAAAAGGAGAAATAATTTACTAACAGTTCCCACCTTGTGGTGCATTAGAAGCCACAACATTATATTGTAATTGAACCAAAATACCGTTATGTCTCATACAAAGCCATATACTAATTGGTCATGGATGCATCTTTAAAATGGAAACCACAGCTAAAATAAGACTTTTTGGAGCAGCTAATTTAAAAAACAAATCTTGGCAGCAGTGAGAAGCATAAAGTATATTAATAAATGTAGACACATTGGGCTAGATCAATAATTAGTGTAATTTGGCATGACTACACTGAATTCAGTGGCTCTACATCACTTAATACTATCTGAGTGTCTTGCTCAACCGATGTTTCTATGCAGGTTGATCTAATCTATTGAGTTACAGTAGGCATTTTTGGAGCATGCTTTACTAACGTAATGAGGAATAAACTGTACTGAAGATCTGAAGAAACCAGAAAATGAAGTTCACTAGCTTTCAGATGGCTATATATATATAGTACACATTTTCTCTCTCTCTCACACACTCGCACACACACAGGGACAGATTTTCAGAGGATGGAAATCAGCATAGCTCCATTGACTTCACTGACTTTAATAGAGCCACACCCAATTTACAAGAGCAGAGGATCTAACTCAATAATTGTTTAGTTCTCCATTTATTTTATTTATTTCACATATTCCTAATGGCCCCATCGCTATACAACATGGGCATGCCTCATGTGTTCCACTGTGGTAGGTACAGGAACTAAAGCTAGATGGACCTTTTAGATTTTTTGTCTTCAGAAAACAATTGTTCCACTTATTAACTAGCTAATCTCTTTTTCACAGATGCTGGTTAGACAGGAAAAGCATTCCTGTTCTAAGAACTTCATATGCTATCACGTGCTATTTTGATATGTGGATAGTATCACTGAAGGTAACGGCTTGTCCCAGGTCATTGTTTATCCAGATAATCTCACATAGCATTTATGTATATTTATACAGTAAAAATGCAAACGAGAACCATCTCAGATATGAAGAAAAGCCTCTTACACTGATTTGAAGCCATGCATGAGAAGGTTGGCTCGTGCCAGACATCTAGATGACATGTCAATAATAAATATGGATGCATTAACTCATTGGTTTTTCAGATATGAATCAGGCTGTTGTAAAATTTTGATGGAATATTTGATAGAAAACTGCCTTGCAAAATTACAGGACTAATTGTGTCCGGAGATTAAATTGTGAATGTCATTAAACACAACAAGCTGCCAGTTACTGTGGTTTCCTTAAGCAAGTTAAGTCCAGCCCTCAACTGAGAGATAAGTCCACATTACAGAGAAGCCCCAGAGGGCCTTTTTCAGGGAAATTTCCCTTAATTAGAGGTTTTCCTGTGTCATATGAAAACACAAACAGTATTAATTGGCTAGCATTAAAAATCGTTATTTGTTAATCATCTATCTTTGGAGTTTTTCTCTGAGTCATGGTATAGCATGGCATGAGCGAAATTAGGCTGTGGAATTTCAATGACATTTAAAGTATTTAGGAAACAATGACCATGATTGGGTTGTGGGTTTTTTAATAGCAAGTTAACAGAACAGGCTAAATTTTGGAGACGGCTCAATCAAATGAATTCTCCTGATGTAGAGACACAATGACATTCTGCTTTTCCCCTAAGAGGCAACTTTGATTTCCTAAATACATTTTCATGATTTCTTCCACCTATTGTACCCAAGGAACCATTTTCTCTATATGACAGACACTTTCAAATAATGGCAAGCATCTAGATATACCCCTTGTAATGAAGTAATCCCCCAGATAGTTGTAATGATAATGGAGATTTAAAAAAAAGAATGGAAGGTCAATTTGATAAATACAAAAGGAGGAAAGTGGTGTCACTTCAACTCAAGCTGAAACAGGGCTATTATAGCTAATTGCTTGAAGGCTTTATGATAAATTATGGTCTTGTGGGTAAAACGCAGGACTGGAACTTGGGAGATCTGGATTCTCTTCACAGCTCTGCCTCAGGGTTCCTCTCTAACGCTAGTTAAGTCACTTAGCTGTTCTTTGCCTCAGTTTCCCCATCTGTAAAATAAGAATACTGTTTAATATTTATCTCACAGTGGGCTGTGATGTTCAATTACAGCTACATCATGGCATTTTACGACAGGCCTGAATATGCTGTGACAGTAACACCCTCAGTGTGCCTCATGGGCTACAGGAATTGATATAGAAGTGGTTGGAGGTCATAGCACTGCCTTCTTCCTGCCATTTTTGGAAGCTATGCGTCATTCCCAAGGGGCACAAAGCAATCAGCCCTAGTGCACCCCTTACCTCAGGGACTGCGATAGCCCCTGGCTCTTGCACAGATACACAAGGGGATGAGGCTCTTTGTGACCTATAGCCTATGGGGAAAAGGAACTTCAATATAATAATATTTTTGCCTTTCAAGCCAGGTATCAAAATATTTTACAAACATTAACTCATTACACTACAAAAGACATCCATTATAGTACATATAATGCCTTCTTTTCTATCCAAGGTAATTCTGGCTCTCTTTATTGAAGTATCTGAGCACCTCACAATCTATCTTTAGTGTATATATCTTCACAATGCTCTGGGAACTAGGGAAGTAACGATTATCCCCATTTTACAGATGCGCAACTGAGGTACAGACAGAATAAGAGACTTATCCAAGGTCACACATGAAGCCTGTTACAGAAAAAGGAATTGCACTCAGATTTCCAGCTAGTGCCCTGCCCACTGGGCCATTCTTCCTTCTTTTATCAATAACATTTGTATAAAATATTGTTAAAAAATTTATCCATAGATTTCAAATTGTTCTTTTTTGTCCAAATTTCCATAAGTGGCAGTTTTACCTTTCCTATGTGTCTTTTTATCCAAGAGACCTCGTTACTGATTCTTCACCTGGTTTTTAGCCCATTGCTGTTTTACATCTGGATCCCAAGTCTTGTTCTGATTTCACGTCCAGAGAGCACAATGTATTGTTTTTCAAAAGATGATTTCTAGATTATAGAAAACTACAAAAAATATAAAGTCTGTGAAAGAGCACAAAGTGTGACTCTTTTGTTGCAAACCAGAACCACCTCTGAGAACAAAATGGCTGCTTAGCTTTGTGCAAAGGAAGAATGTGAATGCTTAGAAACATAAAGGTGCAGGGAACACAAAAAAAACAGACATACTAGTTTAATAGCTATAAACACCATACCTGCAATGTATGTAAATATTATATCCACATCCACTTGAAAGATGAGAACATTGAAACAGAGAGATACTAACTGACTTATGCAATGCCACATGAGGCGCAATCAGGATAGCCAGGAGCAAAATGTCTTCACTATCAATCCTTATGTTCAGCCAACTAGACCACATTCCTTTTCAAACTTTTACAGCTCTTGGAGAGTCTATATTAGCCACACTATATTATTAATTTATTGAGACTAGGAGAGTTTGGTAGACACGCTCTGGTAAGTGATCATTCTCATTTTTATTTTTCCAAGGATTTGGCCTTCTGTTTTTACTTGTGCAGGGATAGTCTAAAAATATTATTCTAAGTCACAAACTGTCCCCTGGGAAAACAGCTAGAAGGCAGGCTTATTGCAAGATTCAGGCCTTTTTTCTGGAAGAGTACTTGCACCTCAGGGCAGAGTGAAATTGGCAATATTGTAAAGCTGCAGGAGGAGCCCACAGGTTTCCATTTACATGACAGTTGTGTTCCAACCATCAGGTCAACTGCTGCTCATTACTATAAGGTTGACTGCCTCCCTATTACGATGGTTAGCAACACTGTTAGCCTCTGCAGATGCTCCGATACTCATTTCTCTTTGTAAAGGAAGTTCCTAATGTAATGCCTGCTGGTAACTTTCCCACAACTGACAGCAAAATTTGTTACAGAGCTAGGCAACCTTCCAATACTGGGGCGGGGAGGAAGAGAAAAAAAATTCCTATTCCTTTCTGTGCTGAGCCACAGTTCGGCATTCTTATTTCATTGTTCATACTATAAATGATTTCTGAGCCACAATTACTCACTTGCTTGTACATCAGTAACGACTCTGATCAGTGGCAATTGATTGTCCATACCTGCTTTTGATAGCACGGAACCTGTTCACCACAAAGAAGACTACTGCTGCTGGGCAGTCCTCTTCGAACTGAAGACTACAGGCTGCTTTAAAGGGCTACAAATGGGCTTAGTTTAGACAGTAAACACTAAATAAAAAAAGACAGGTCTTTGTAAAGACCAAGACAATGCATGTGAAAGGCAGGAAAACAGACAATCCAACTACCCATGGAAAATATGAAGCTGTGAAGCCTTACTGTAATGTTACCTTGTCAAAGCAGTATCTGTGCCACTGAGCAGATTGTCATTTTCTCTGTCCTTTGTTTTCTCACTGCTTTGAAGATAGAAAGCACTGCATGAGGAGAACAGAGTGTCGAAGAGATTGTCTTCTGGCTAAAAAAAATGCTACAAAAGTACTGAATATATGCTAGGGATTTTAAATAATTCTCTCAGCTAACCTTTGTCTCAGATTGTCTTAAAAAATTAATTAATATGTGAATGAATATGAAAAAAAATCACATAAGAAGGTTTTTCCCTAACATACTTCGGGTCATGCTACTGAAACACATCCTTCTGTTTTGCACCTTTAAAGCCGTGCGTCCTAATTTGCGTGCCAACTTCTGTGCAACACACTTTTTGTTTGTCCTAAAAGTCAGTTAGAACACCTGATTAACATGAATAAAAATCATGGAATTTGCAAATACTGGATAAGCCAAAATTATTGTCTCAAATGTGAGTGTCAGGTTTCAGAGTAGCAGCCGTGTTAGTCTGTATCAGCAAAAAGAATGAGGAGTCCTTGTGGTACCTTAGGCCATGGCTACACTAGAGAGTTGCAGCGCTGGTGAGGGAGTTACAGCGCTGCAACTTAGGATGTGGCCACACTTGCAAAGCACGGCCAGCGCTGCAACTCCCTGGTTGCAGCGCTGGCTGTACACTCGGTCGAGCCTCGGGTATAGCGATTCCAGCGCTGGTGATCCAGCGCTGGTCAGCAAGTGTGGACCCCACCAGCGCTTTTATTGACCTCCGGGGTATAAGGAGGTATCCCAGAATTCCTGTCCACAACAAACCGGAAGAAAGGGAGAGCTTGGAGTTCAGCCAAACTGCTTATTTAAAAAACAAACACAGCTCCTGTTTGCTGAGCGAGCGGAGGCAGGCAGGGGAATTACTTTGGAATGTTCACAGCTGTTTGCTTGACGAGAGAAACAACACTCTCACACGGCAGAGGGGGAGGGGTTGCTTATCTGGTCTGACGGGTATTTAGGAGTGCATAATTTGCATTTAGTGAATGAGAGAGGAGTGGGGGAAGGGAGTCAGAACTTTTAAAATGATTGAAGGTAGGCACTGTGTCTTCCAATCCTTAGAACTTGCAAGGCAGGGAGCTGAGAACAGTGTCAACTCCAAAAATCCATTCTGTCTGTCTCCTCCACGCTCCCTGTCACATTCCACCCCACCCCCCTCTTTTGAAAAGCACGTTGCAGCCACTTGAATGCTGGGATAGCTGCCCACAATGCACCACTCCCAACGGCGCTGCAAATGTGGCCACACTGCAGCGCTGGTAGCTGTCAGTGTGGCCACACTGCACCCTGGCCCTACACAGCTGTACGAACACAGCTGTAACTACCAGCGCTGCAGAACTGTAAGTGTAGCCATGGCCTTAGAGACTAACAAATTTATTTGGGCATAAGCTTTTGTGCTATTTCGTGCTATGTGGGGGTGCTATTTTGGCCATGCAAATGTAGAGGAAGGTTTTAAAGCTGCTTGCACCTGCACTCTTAAATTGCCCCTGAAAAATACATGCCTGGAAGTACATGTTATAACTGCATATGTATAGAGTAAGATCTGGTGCAGAAGGATGGACCAAAGCCCACTGCAACACTAAGGTCTGTAGCATGGCTGGCCATGAAGGCAGTCCTCTGCAATCCCTATACCATCACATAGATGGACTCTGCCACAATATCCAGTAGGCTAAAGCAGAGAATGGATAGAACAATGGATGTTTGTCCAGGGATCAGTTCTGGGTCCAGTTCCGTTCAATATCTTCATCAATGATTTAGATAATGGCATAGAGTGTACACTTATATAAAGTTTGCGGGCGATACCAAGCTGGGATGGGTTGCCTCATGAAGATAGGATTATAATTCAAAATGATCTGGACAAACTGGAGAAATGGTCAGAAGTAAATAGGATGAAATTCAAGAAGGATAAATGCAAAGTACTCCACTTAGGAAGGAACAGTCAGTTGCACACACACAAAATAGGAAATGATTGCCTAGGAAGGAGTACTGCAGAAAGAGATCTGGGGGTCATAGTGGATCACAAGCAAAATATGAGTCACCAGTGTAACACTGTTTCAAAAAAAATGAACATCATTCTGGGATGTATTAGCAGGAGTGTTGTAAGCAAGACACGAGAAGCAATTCTTTAGTTCTACTCCGCACTGATTAGGCCTCAGCGGAATATTGTGTCCAGTTCTGGGTGCCACATTTCAGTAAAGATGTGGACAAGTTGGAAAAAGTCCAGAGAAGAGAAACAAAAATGATTAAAGGTCTAGAAAACATGACCTATGAGGGAAGATTGAAAAAATTGGGTTTGTTTAGTCTGGAAAAGAGAAGACTGAGAGGGGACATGATAACAATTTTCAAGTACATAAAAGGTTGTTACAAGGAGGAGGGAGAAAAATTGTTTTTCTTAACCTCTAAGGATAGGACAAGAAGCAATGGGCTTCAGTTGCAGCAAGGGTGGTTCAGGTTGGACATTAGGAAAAACTTCCTAATTGTCAGGGTGATTAAGTACTATAATAAATTGCCTAAGGAGGTTGTGGAATCTCCATCATTGGAGATTTTTAAGAGCAGGTTAGACAACGCCTGTCAGGAATGGTCTAGATCAGTGGGGGACAACCTGTGGCCCGTGAGATAGTTTGTTTACACTGACCATCCCGATGGCCACCGGCAGCTCCCATTGGCCAGGAATGGCAAACCAGGGCCACGCCTGTGGACAGTCAACGTAAATAAACTGTCTCACAGCTCACCAGCAGATTACACTGACGGGCCGCAGGTTGCCTACCACTGGTCTAGGTAATACTTAGTCCTGCCATGAGTGCCAGGGATTGGACTAGATGACCTCTTGAAGTCCCTTCCAGTCCTATGATTCTATGTACAACTATATGCATCCTGTAGCGGAGAACACCCTGAGGAGGGCAACAGATACTATTGTAGCCTATGGACTGGAGAAATTCTTCTCAAGTTGCCTGTTCCCAAAGCTGGGAGGTGGATTTCATCCTCCCTGCAGTCTCAGTGCAGAATTGTTGTGGGGGGGAGACCAAATATTTGTTTTATTTGGCACTCACAAATTTCACTCATATGTTGTGAGCACAATCACAAACAGATAGGTCTTTGTAAAGAGGAGGTATCTCTTCCAAGCTGTCCAACACCTATGGAAACTCTGAAGCTCTGCTTTAATGTTATCTTGTTTGAATGGTACCATTAATGTTACCCTAGGCAGCAACTATGTTGGAAAATGTATTCCTTATTGTACAGTACATTATATATAAAGCTGTTGGGGGAACAAGTTGCTAAGACAACACTGACAGTAACTCTCCATATTGAGAAGCCACTTGTCTTTTACTGTATCAGAGCATAATGCAAGAAAAATCGTGGAAGTCCTAGCCTTGGTTCAGTGACTGTAATGGGTAATTACTGAGGGCAAAATTACTCACTTAAAATATGTATTGGCATTTCTAAACTGCTTTAGAATATTGAAATGGAAAATGAAAAGGAAAACTAGGAGGGGAAATCTAATTTACTTCTCACCACTTTTGTCACCCTCAAACTGGTCAGTAAAATCCTTCATTGTTAGCGTAAGTTTCATTTTCTGATTCTTATGAAAAGTGATTAATTATTATTGGCTAAGCACCACCAGCATGCTCAGTTCTCCACAAGACAGATAAATAGAGAGTGAGGGCAGGGAGGACCTAATGCACAAATGGGAATGGAACACCTAACTGCCACGGACGTTCAAAGGGAGCTGAATGTGAAAAGGGTCTTTGTGCCTTTGAAACTGTATCCCCAGTGAGCTTATAATAAAGAGGTGAAATGGAGAAGTAGACACCAACTGAGGAGCCCAGGGAAAGGATTAACTTCCGACACTTTTATTGATCTCTTTAAATTTTGTATGGCATCGCTATTAACATCTATAAATTTTCCATACACATATTAACACATCTTAGTCACAACCTGTATGTTACCTTTAAAATATCCATTTGTGTTCAGCAAACCTCTTATAGCTATCTGTGTATTTATTTTGTTCATTTTCCCAAAATGGTAACCGTACAGTATGAGTGCCACATGATCCCAGTATATAGCTGGTAAGATTTTTTCTATTGAAAGAATTTCCCAAACTTTATTTCTACTCACAACTAATGTTGGAGGAACTGCCCTTTTCCAAAAACACATCTGGTTGCTAGGAGTAATTCAATTTTCAATGGGTCCTTCCTTGCATCAATAACGTCCTCTCAATAGAATTACTATGGGTCCCATATTTTTAAAGAAAGTCTCACTGAGCATCCCAGAAGGAGCAAGTCTTTAGGAAGAACTTTATGAAGCATTACGAGGTTCTCATACCATGCACCGAGAACTGGTTAGTGATGAACAATGGAACCTCAAGATTGGCGGTGGGTAAGATACAACAAGAGACAAGTTGAAAGAGGTAGGCCAGGGCAGAGCTGTGAGGAGCCCTGAAGTTTAACTGTAATGCAAGGGAGAGCATTGGATGGATTCAAAAGAGGGTGGGTGACAAGCTTTTATCAAATACAAGTTACTGGGCTGAATGCAGGTGAAACTGAATTACTCCTGAGGGTATTCTGGGCCAAAAATAAAAAAAAAAATGCACCAAAAAAAATTTAAAACTCTCTGCAGAATATTTTAAAATTCTGCAAAGTTCTGCAAATGTTATTTGTCAAATAAACGTAGAGGTTCCAGCATGACACTAGGGAGCACAGGCCACTGGCTGCACAGAGGTGGAAGATCACTGTGCAGATCCCCACAAGGACACAGACTGAGCAGTGAGGCTACATCCAACCAGGACACAATGCAAGCACCAACCCTGCCCCAGAAACACCCCAGTGCCTTGTTCCTCCATGCTAGGTGCAGGCCAGCAGGATCCAAGTGTAGAGGGGCTTAGTGTGGGGGGATCCAGGTGTGGGCTGAGAGGGTTCTGTGTGGGACAATGTGGGTGTCGGTGGCTCAGCGGGGGATCCACAGGGAGTTGTTGGGGGGGTTCTGAGTGCAACAGTGATGGAACTCTGCAGGAGAGTCCAGGTGAAGGTGTTTGGACCTCAGTGTGTGGGAGATAGAGCTTAGCAGGGAGTATGAGGGGGGACTCAGTGGGAGGTCCAGATGCTGGGGGAGAGGGGCTCAGTGGGGTGGGGATCTAGATGCAGCTGGTTGGGGATTGGTGGGGTAGGAATCCAGGTGTGGGTGACTCACCAGGGTAGTCCACATGCAGGGGGAGTGGGGCTTAAATCGGGGGCGGGGAGGGCACTTGGTCGAAGGATTTGAGTATGAGAATGTCTGGATGCACAGGAGTTGGGTGGATGGCGGGGCAGCTCCCTGTACAGGGAACCCTCCCCCTGCAGCTGAGGAGCGATGGGTGCAGGAAACAAGGAGGAGGGGGAGTTTTCAGAGCTTCCTGTAGCGCAGTGGTGCAAAATTCCCCGAGGAGTAACTGAATGAAATTTTCCAGCCTTTGTTATGCCTGAGGTCAGACTAGATGATCTAACGGTCCTCTGAATCTATGGCCTGACAGATCAGGAAAATCATTTTCATCACTGTTTGCCTTTCTAAGCACTGTGCTAGTGGCCCTAGCTCCCAACAGCAGAAGCCTGGTAGCCTTCCCACAGACAGAATTTGATGGTGGTGGTAGAACCAAAATTACATGTAAGTCTTTTTCCATGGCTTCAGGGACCGCAAGGCCCTGCTGATGGTGGATTTTTTGACATACGGACTTGTCAGCTGGACCGGAGTTGTGAATTTATGCCATGTAAGCTACTTATCTGGATTATATCTGAAATAGCATCTTAGCAGTAAAAGTCTCCATCATCCATTCCTGTATCTCTCTGCTTCACTGACTGTTCACCTTCTATAAATTACATCTGAAATATATCATTCACTATTTTTGTTAGAGCTTTTACTCGATTTTTCCCTTATTTATTGCTTAACTTTGTATGTATATTATTAAACTCTAGAGCATTTGGGGACAGTCTGTATGAATCACAAAAGCATGGAAGCGAGAGATAGGGGAAGACCTAACAGGACATCTAGTTCATTTCCTTGCAACTACAGAATTATTGCTACTTCTCTCTATATTCTCGGTTTCTTTTTTTTTTCCCCTTCACACCATAGTTCTAAGTGTCTCATAAAAAATTAAGCTTCCTCACTCTGTAGAGAGAGGAATAGATCTTACTGTTAAAGACGCTACAAAGAGCAAAATTGCGTTGTATACCATTCATAATTTGCTGATCCATCCCATCCAGCAATGTAAACAAGGCAAAGAAAAGCATGGGCTACATCGTCAGCCAATATAACTCTAGGTCAGGTATTTATAAGTAAGGCCAGGATTTAATCAAGGGTATTTTAAATAAAAGTCATGGGCAGGTAACAAAAAATAACAGCCGTGACCTGTCCACGACTTATACCATAAATACCCCTGATTGAATCTTGGGGGAGGTGGGGCAGTGTGTGTGGGGGAGCCAGTGGCATCAGCTGTTGGGGAGGGGGAGCCCTAGATGCCCAGGCACCAGGTGGGGAGAGAGCCCCAAAAAGCCCACAGCTCTGTCCCCTGCTGGAGGGGGAGCCCCAGAGGCTGCTCCAGCCACCACCAGAGTTGGGGTGGGGGAGAATTGTGATAGTGGACATCTTAGAGATAGTGAAGTGACAGAGAATGTACTGTATCAACACAACTATTTGCTGTTACTAAAGGAAGCCCATTACTGGAGTAGAGGGGTTCACTTTGATTTACTCATTGAAAAGTTGGCATATTTGCCAGTAATACTATTCAAATATGGGAGGTACAGCGTCAGGAAATAGCAGCCCTTCCATGATGTATCGTCTATCCTATTATGAGCTGCATCGTGGAGGAAAAAACGTTAGTCTACTTCCTTGACAGCAAAGGACAAGGTGATTAACTATCGGTTTGTATATTTAAACAGCATGAATCATGACAGAAAGAAAAGCTACAGGGTTGTTTAGGTGAATTCATCCCCTATTCTCAGGCCTTTAGAGTTTTGAGTTTTATAGCATTGAAATATTCTAAATCTGAGAAAGCATTGACTTGGTGGACTGAATTTATTTCCAGGAGATTTCTTGTAATACCTAAATCTGTCCAGTTTTATAATTCACTCCCAGAAATTCTTGAACTCTCCTACATTTTGAATCTTAGTAACCACAGCTCTGCCTAACGATTTATGAAGAAGGTTATAGTATTATGTTCAAATGATGTTAAAGGAAAGGAAGTGTAGCTGAAAAGAATTACTAGCTAAAAAAACGAAGTGACTTGGAAACGTTACAGATGTTATGAATTCTATTGCAGTCAATGTGGTTTCATCTGAAGGCTTGATTTTCATCTATGCCTCAATTCAGCCTCGCTTGATTTTGTGAAGACAATTTTGTCCCCACAAATAACTGCACCACATTTAAGTGCCTGCAGTTAACCATGGACAAAAAGTGCAGCAGTTACATTTGTAGGTGCAAATGGATAATTAACATTATCCTCACACTATAAATAGCAGGTACTAAAATGTGCAGGTAGATGAGTGCATGAAATTAAACATGACACACACACACAAATAAGCCTGTAGTGAAAATGAGTCCTTAAACGCCCCAAATTAAAAATACACATTTCTATTTAATATTATCTCTCTCTCACACACACACAGAGCTATGGTCTTAACTAGGCTGCAGCTTGTGATGGGGTACTGGCAACAGAGTAAGTACATTTTAAAGGCTTGTAATCAGGAACATGTTTTCCCATGGATTTATTAATAGAAGGGGTAGACAATGTGCTGGCCAAAACCATGCAAGCATTAAGTGGATCAGTGACATACATTATTAAATTATATCCTGGAGCAAAAGGATTAATCTTTAGATTATGGTACGCAGCATTCTCCCTATGGGAGCATGACCCTTCACATGCCTTCCTGGAAGAGATCGTACTCCTTCAATTGATCTTCCCTAACTATCTGCTAATTGATCTTGCATGCTGTATATATTTAGCCTCTCTGTCATAACCTATAAAGTATAAACAGAGTCATTCCCATTGAAATAATCCTGCATTGTTGTAATGCCATTTTAACCTATAGTCTTTTCCTACATTTGTATAATGATAACCAGTACCAGGCTAACCAACTTTTGCAGATAATTTATACATTTGAATAATACTTTGCACCTCTACTTAACCTTGCATCTTGTATTAATGGCAACGACTTTTGTCTAAACTCACCCCTGTGAGTTAGGAAACTATCGACTCCATATTGCACAATAGAAAATTGAACTGCAGAAGGTTTGAGGTCCAGAAGCTACACAGGAAGTCTGTTGTACAACCAGAACAGAACACAGATTTTGCTTTTGGTCCTCTGCTTTAACCACAGGACTGCATTTATGTGTATTTATAAGATCCCCCAGGAAACAGACAATTGTTTCTGGACTACTATTGGATATACATTATGTGATTTCTGATTGGCAACAACATTAACAGCTTCCAGGCACCAAATTCACTTTGATTAGTCCCAAGTTGCGAAATGTAGCAAAGTTTTCAGGTCCTCAACTGCCAAAAGCTCAGCAACCAGGGTAGGGAAGGACAGCAGGCATCCTTACCTTTCCTGTAGTGCCCAGTTATTATGAACATCCCTTGGAAGAGATGTTTACTGCCCACCTTCCCCACAAGCAGAAAGATGTATCAAAAAAAACTTCTCCTAAGCTTAGGAGGAAGTTTTATATTGTGAAAAACAAATAGGGTAAAGATGAACTTAGAGGGCTACAATCATCCCTGGAGTAGCACCATTGACTTCAAAACAGCTACAGCAGATATGAATTTGGCCCAGTGTGCCATCTATTTAAAAATAGAAGAGTAAAATGTAGGTCCAGGTCTTTGATAACATCTTTAATGAGCATTTAAAGATCCACACGAAAAATATCATGAGATCTAGCCAGATAGCAGCCAAATTGGCATTCTGAAAGTAACTTCTGCATCATTGTACTGCAAAGAAGCAGTGTACTCAGAAATACCAATGGATAGGATTACTTACAGCTTATTTAACAATAGAATCTCATGCAGACATAAACTACAGTAACATTTGAAATCAATTTGACAGTGTTGCACTTCTCTTTACTTTTGGTATAATAACATTCCTATTTTATACACAAATGGTACTCGGTGCCACCCAACACACTACAGAGTATGTAAGTACTCTTTTGCATGTCATCAGGACAGACCATCAAAAAAGAACAGTTAATCTAATATTTAGGAGATTATATATATATATTATTATATATATTACATATTAATATATAATTATGACTCCCTTGAATTATCCAGTATGCTGTTGGAAGCTCAATGCTAGCCAAGAATATTTTATGGAGTCAATTATTTAAATAAATGTGCTTGATAAATAGCAGTAAAATTAGCAATGTCCCAAGGTAGTCCACTGGGCTGAATTTATTTAACCAAAAAAAACCAAAAAAACAAAACCACACACTGCTTAAAGTGGTTTAATTGGGAATAACTTTTGAAAGTCATATAACTAGAATTAATTTGCAAACTGGACACCATCAGATTAGGCCTGAATAAAGACTGGGAGTGGTTGGGTCATTACAAAACCTAATTTCCCCAATACTAAATTTCCCCCTACTGTTACTCACATCTTCTTGTCTACAGTCTGAAATGGGCCACTCTCATTACCACTTCAAAAGTTATTTTTCCTCCTTTGGTATCCTGCTGTCAATTGAATTGTCTCGTTAGACTGACTTCACACTTGGTAAAGCAAATCACATCTTTTCATGTATTTATACCTGCTCCTGTGTTTTCCACTACATGCATCTAATGAAGTGGGTTCTAGCCCACAAAAACTTATGCCCGAATACATTTGTTAGTCTCTAAGGTGCCACAAGGACTCCTCGTTGTTTTTGCTGATACAGACTAACATGGCTACCACTCTGAAACCCATAACATTGTTTGATTTTCGCTTGCACCAAGCTATGGCTATTGATAATTGCATGCACACCTCAGTTTTCTTCAACTTTTCAATACATTTTGTAAGCTGTGGATATTGGGATCTATTAAGAGACTCTAGCGCACTGAAAACAGCAAAAGGACAAGAAAACATCAAGCATACACACGTGTAGAGAGGAACTAAATCCAGAACCATTTATATTACTCTCAAACTTCAATCCTACATGGTATTTTGGGACTCAGATTAAATTAGATCTGAACCATCCTTGTTTTCTGTTCTGAAAAACTGAAACCTAACCAACATTTTGCA
This sequence comes from Gopherus flavomarginatus, assembly GCF_025201925.1. NCBI lineage: Eukaryota > Metazoa > Chordata > Testudines > Testudinidae > Gopherus > Gopherus flavomarginatus. The sequence continues at coordinate 18,282,119 of NC_066619.1, read as the reverse complement.
AAGTAAGGAGTGGGCCACCCTTCATTTTGCCCAACTTTACAGAAAGTATTTGTGTTATAAAAATGCAACTCCATATCAATGAGTCCCATGAACATCCTGCTGAAGTGCATGGGACTGAACATGTATTGATGTGTCAGGAAAGAACAGCACATTGATAGGGACCTTCACAAGCCTTCACCTTCCCATTGAGCATCGTTCAGGATCAACTGAAACAATAAGAAAACTTTTGGTGTGAGAAATTCTCACACTATTGGTTTCTATTACTACTAATAATATTAATCAATAATCATTTGTGTGTGATGGCACCCAGTGTGCCACTTGTGGGGGGAGGGGTGGCAAATGGGGCTTCTTAAGAAACACAAGACACAGAGAAAAATGGAAGATTTCAGAGGCATAAATGATCTTTCTGTTTCTATGTTTCTGAGAAATGAATAACCAATGGGTCATCCTCATTTTGGACCACTACCTCTGGAATTATGTTAGATGCTATATTTTGCTTTTTTTTTGTTGATCATCATACGTGGTCTTGGACAGTAGCTATTTGGGATGAGTGAGCAAAGAATTGGGGGGGAAAATCAAAGAATGGAAAGTCCACTAAGTGGAAAGGTGTATAGGAAAGAATACAAACTCATTACTTATAAAAAAAACCAACAACAAGGAGTCCGGTGGCACCTTAAAGGCTAACAGATTCATTTGGGCATAAGCGTTTGAGAGTAAAAAACCCACTTTTTCAGATGCATTACTTATAATAATCCTGAATTAAGTATTCAAATTAAACCTGACAGAGTTTGACTTGATCTGTTTAATGATGACCATCCCTCTTAACTGTGCTAGAAGGCTGTTCATTTGGAAAGCATCAGGAGGCACGCCTAGTATTTCTACCAGAATTCAGTGATCTGAACCAGTAGAAGCTGTGACACTGGCATACCAGGTGACAGCTCTTGCCTCAGCCAAGCCATGACAAATTCATTGCTGGAAACCCGTCTCTTTCACCTGTGTGTTAGTATGGTTATTGGACTTATAACAATGTGTTTAATGTTTGGACTTTATGAAATGCACGTTGCTGCTGGGTTAGCTCTTAAAGACTTTCAGACATGACAGATTACTACAACTCTGTCACCTTTTGAAACCACAGACTAACTCATTTTATGTATATTTGTTTGCCTGCTTTAACTTCACAATAACTCTAATTACTTTTCTTAGTTAATAAATCCTTAACAGTTGAATATACGATTGGCTATAAGTGTTGTCTTTGGTGTGAGATCTAAGGTACAAATTCACATGCAGTAAGTGACTGGTTTCTTGGAACGGGGAGCAACCTGAGTATTTTGTGATCTTTGGTGTGTAGCAACCATCTAATCGCTAAGTCCAGCGTGCAAGAATGGCTAGATAAACTGGAATGTCCCAGGAATTCCATGGTAATATTATTACTGCTTTAGGAATTCACATTTGTTACTGGTTGGTGAAATCTAATAACAGAACATGTAACAGTTTGGAGTATCTGCCCTACCTCTCAACAGTCTGCACTGAAGTTGGCAGCTATGGTCGAAAGCCATTCCAGACAGCGTAACAGAAGGGTTTCTCAAACTTACCAACAGACATTCAGCTTGGAATTATTTCTTTAGCAATCAGTCAAAGCTAAAATGTTGTATTTGTTGTATGGCTTTCACGGGTACATGGTAGTAATATTCCAGCACAATCTGTCTTCAGATTTGAATGAAACATGAGCAGCAGGAACGCTGCACCTTTATCTTCATTGTCAGCTAATTTTTACAGACAGAAAACAAGTTTCCTCATTTATTGATTCTGACAACTTGAAAGTTTAAGAACTTTTGCTGCCTTATGATTTCAGCATTACTGTAGCGAGAAAAATTTGAATGACATGACTATATTGGTTGCCAATATTTTTACTTCAGTCAACATTCACTAAATTAGAATTAGAATTCATGGAAATTAGAAATAACAAAAAAGACACAAATATATATATTTCCATCTTCTTTTGTCCTTCGACGATCCTCTTAGTTCAAGCTGACTGCGTTGAGGGAAAATGGTGGAAGCCACACATCTGCATTTGTGCACAATGCAACAGTCCATTTCAATAGCAGGAAAATTATATTTTATTCTAATGCTCATGTCTTAACAGGAATATATTCTATATTCTTTCTGGGAATACATTTTAATTCTTTCTTTTCATTTGTAGGAATTGTCATTTGGGATTCTACTCCACAGCAGACAACCTCCAATTTTAGCCAATCATCTTGTATAATATGATAAACTAAAACACAGAGAACAAATACTTCCTGGAGGAGTAAAATTATTCTCAATGAAAGAGTAATCTTGCTTGCTAAATTTAATTGAGCTCATTATCTTCCCTGCCGATCTATAAGAATCCTAGGCATTTATTTTCACCAGCATCTCCCAGAATGGAATGCCCTGGAATTTCTTGCTTCATTCTGGAACTGTTCTATCTTAAATAAGATAGAGTGACCCCTTCCAAAATACATCGGAACCTCCTATAAAAATCTATTCCAATGATTACCTATTTTTATTACTGACCTCAGAATGAAGCATTCTTCACATTTTGAAATGTTTGGCTTTGTATTTCATGCTCCCAATCGCTTCTTGAAACAAGACTTGGAAGGGTGACAATGTGAAAGAGCCTGTTCTCACAGCATTTCCAGCTGGGACCAGAAGCAGAGTGCCAGATATTTCATCACAAAACTTGAGTCTGCGAGATTTCCAATCCAGTTTTGCAGATCCTTAAAAGTTACAGATATGATTTCACAGATTCAAGGCCAGAAGGGACCATTGTGATCATCTGGTCTGATCTTCTGTATCACACAGGCCAGAGAACTTCCCCAAAATAATTCCTGGAGCAGATATTTCAGAACAATCTAAAGCCTTGTCTACACTTACAAGTTAGAATGCATTAAATCAGCCTTGGGAGCCATAACTCCTGAAGTGTCCACACTAGCAAGGCACTTAGACTCTATCTCAGGAATGTGCCTGGTAATCCACCTTCATGAGAAGCACAGAGCTTTCTGTGCCTGGGCTGATATGCTGGGGTGTCAGTGTGGATGATGTGTTCCATTACTGTGCTGTGATTGGCCTCCAGAAAAATCCCCAAATCCCCTGAAGTCAAGTGGCCACACTGGTCATTGTTTTGAACTCAGCTGCAGGCATGCGGCTATTCCCTTTCAAAGCTCTGTTTCTGACAGCACGCATACTTATCTGCTCCGGGACACAAAGCAAACCATTACTGTGGAATGCTCCTGCTGCAGAGTCAGGCTTGTGTGTGTCTGAGCAAGTGCGTATGGCTGTGAGAGTGTGAGTGTGAGAGGCGGTCAGGGCCATGGGAGCAGAAGTCAGGTTTCCCCCTTCCCCCTACCACTGTCTGAATGTACAAGTGTGACAAAGTTCTCCTCTACCTTGGTGGGTCCTGTGCTTATTGGCGGATTTGCTCGCCTCACAGATTCACCCTGTGGGTTGAGAAACAGCCCAGAGACCTTCCCCTCTGGTAGACGCCACAGTCTAGGTCCATTCCTCCTGCGTTTGATCAGGAGTTGGGAGGTTTAGGGGGAACCCAGACCCGCCCTCTATTCTGGGTTCCAGCCCAGGGCCCTGTGGACTTCAGCTGTCTAGAGTGCCTCCTGGTACAGTTACGCGACAGCTAAAACTACCGGGGCTACTTCCCCATGGCCTCCTCCCAACACCTTCTTTGTCCTCACCACCAAACCTTCCTCCTGATATCTGATAACATTTGGACTTCTCAGTCCTCCAGCAGTATGCCTACTCACTCAGCTTCTTGCACACCTCTTGCTCCCAATTCCTCACATGCACTTCCTCTCCCCTGGCTTCCTTTCTCCTGACTGGAGTGAGCCCTTTTATAGCATCAGAGGGGCCTTAATTAGAGTCAGGTGCTTAACAGCCTCACCTGACTCTTAGCAGGATAATTGGAGTCAGATGTTCTCATTAGCCTGGAGCAGCCCCTGCTCTGGTCACTCAGGGAACAGAAAACTGCTTATGCAGTGGCCAGTATATCTCCCTTATGCTACTCTGCTGTTCCCAACTGGCCTGGGTCTATCACACAAGATAGCATGCTGACATGCTCTACTCCCCAAAACACACTGTCTCTCCCAGCACATACAGACAACACACTTACTGTCACACTTGCCACCCCCTCATTTGAAAAGCAGCTGGCAATCTGGTAGGATACCCATGGAACAATGGGATTGGGAAACCTGCATCACATGATGCTGTGCCTGCCCCATTAGGCATTGCAAACCCTTTCCAAAGCACACTGCAGCCACTTGCACACTGGGATAGCTACCATAATGCACTGCTCCCTGTGGCATTGCAAGAGCTGCTAATATGGACATGCTCCACAGTCAAAAGAGAGCCAGCATCAGACCATTCTGGCATGAGGATACCTAACAAACCCGGACTTGAAGGGATGAACCTAAGAGGAGTACCTTGGAGTGACTGTCTGCAGCGACCACTGTCACTGCAATGCATCATCAATTAGCATATGCAACATCCTAAAATAGCATCTTTGGATGGCCACAAGTTCATGAGTTAGCATAATTTATACAATCGTGGGGTACAACATTACTCCACAAAAGCATTATAGCATATGTAAATTACATTTATGAAAAAAAAAAAAAGCAAATGTGATTAGTGAGGGAGATGTAGTTATCACTATTAAAATACAAGGTACTTTCCCTAGAAGCAAACATGTACATAGAACTGCTAAAAATACAGGGTAACAGTGCAACATGTTTGGAGCACATTTGTAGCCCACATACTTTTTGAAACAGAAAAAAATGTTTTTTTATTCTACATACTTTTTGAGCTCATTTTGTACATGTGGCTAGGTGACAATGTCCTAAAACAGCACAACTGGAAGGCCACTAGTTCATGAGTTATCGTAACATATATGCTCACAGGATACAACATTACCTCACAAACCTGGGTAAGTTAAACAGAATGAGCTCCTGGATTCCATAAGTATATGTTTTCTAATCCTTTAATCATTGCCGTGGCTCTTCTCTGAGCCCTCTCCAATTTATCAACATCCGTCTTGAATTATGGACACCAGAACTGGACACAGTATTCCAGCAGTGGTCGCACCAGGGCCCTATATAGAATACGAATGGGAATTCTTAGATACTGAAGCAGATCAAACTTGAACTCAATCTCTTTTGAGGTTTACTGTGAATAACCACTTGCAAAACCCATGCAAAAAATTTGAAAAGGGTGATGTTACACCCATACACAGTTTAGTGACTTGATATTGCAGAGGTTTGTGCATTTTGGTTAGTTACCATCCACTTGGTATCTTGTACCCTAAGGGCTACTCTGTACTCACAAGGCTAAAGTGTTGCTATGGCAGTGTTTCAGTGTGCCTTGTGTGGCCGTGGTGCAGCGCTCTTAAACAAACAAACAAACAAAAAAAACCACACTTCCACAACAGATGTAGCTCCCAGTGGTGGTGCACTGTCTACACTGGCGCTTTACCGCGCTGAAACTTGCTGCGCTCAGAAAGTTGCAGCATTGTAAATTGCCAGTGTAGACAAGCCCTAAATTTTTATTTCAGATTAGCAATCAAATGATCTCAGAACCGAAGAGAGAGACTCCCTGAAACCTAAGATGAGCTCAGGCAACATTTTGGATTTGATTTTGGATTTTTGAATGCCTAGAAGTTAAAAGATGTTAATCTTCAGAGGTGCATGTGTGCTCACCTCCAGTTGAAACTACTGAGTGCCACCTAGCTTCACAATGACAATATAAAAACATGATTCTGACACAAACTGTAGTGGTCTCAGATGACCCTAAGTCTTTTATTTCTTTGAAATGTTCAAAAACCTCTGTAAGCTTTGTCCGAGTTTTTAGTTTGTGATGAACCTCAAAGACATGGGTGAGATTTCCATGTTTTGGGACTTCAGTGCAAACATTTCATGAGGCCTGTGGAATACAAAATCTGCACCAGTATCCTAATATTCACTCTGCGTAGTGAGTTTTTTAATTATTACAGTGCATCATAAAAAGAATTGCACATCCTGCAAAACTACTGAATCTGCCTTTTGTATTTCTGAGTAGGTGGATTCTTTACTTTACTGGTTTCTTTCTAAGGGAAATTCTTCTATCGGAAAAATAAAAACTAGCAAATTTTTGGCTTCAATAAAATTCTGAGAGTAGAAAGAGGAGAAGTGTCAGAGTTGAAACAGAGCTTATCACAGTGTGTGTGTGTGTGGGGAAATTACGTTTGTGGAGGTGAACATCTTAGAATGACAGAGAAAAAAGGAAGAAAAGTGCTAGAGAAATGAATTGGAAGTGAATGAAAACTTGTTAGAACTTCTTTCTTGCTTCACACATTGAGATGAACTCAGAGTAACTGTGAGAAAGCTTTCTGTTCTGAGAGAACCTAGGTGGTCACAAGAGACTCATGGGACAGTAAATGACAGACAAAACCCCGCAAAGGATGCAAATGAGGACAGAAGCAGGAAAAGAAAGGGCTGAGCCATATGGATGATAGGCAGTGAATGGTAACAGCAGTCTCCAAAGCAAAATGAAAAGAAGAAAAAGAAGAGGTAGAAGAGGTAATACATTATACATCTAGATACCACAGTCATTGGCACCATACAAAGAGCACAGACAGCATCTCCTTCCTTTGCTGTGAGCCCATCCCACACCAGCCTCATCAGAGAGCTCAATGTCCTCCAGAGGTTTGATTACAATTGTGGTGCAAGAGTTCACGTTCATTCTCAGCTGTATCTTCTTAGAGGCCACCAAACTACAATGATGTGAGCACATCATGTTCTCAAACTACAGCATAACAGATTTAGATTAAATCTCAGGAAAAACTTCCTAACTGTAAGAACAGTAGGGCCATGGAACAGACTGTTAGATGACCCTCACAGTCCATTCTACCCATTCAATTCTATTTCTGAAAAAAGAGATCTGTGCCCCTCCTCCAGGCTCTAACATCCTAATAATGCCTGTTGTTTGGGTGTTAGTTGTGTAAGCAGAGTCAGGATGAGCTCTACCTAGACATCTGGTGCTGAATTGTGGTGAGTTGTGGAAAAGAACTTCAGGGGCTGATCTTGTTTGCATAGGCACACCCACCCCACCCAGCATGAGCCCAAATGGTCACTTTAGCTGTTGTGGGATCCCCAGTTTCTCTGTCATTGGGGCAGGAAGAATAAAGTGTTGTTACCCTGATTATGTGAATCAAGGACAATGAAACCCTTTTATGACAGAAGGACTCGCCATCAACTAAGTAGCACTCGCTAGACAAAGGACCTGGGTTCCAACTCCCAGTGAATGGAGAGAGGCTGGGGACAGATATTTGTACTTGATTGCATGGGCCCCCTTTGAGGGCCTGACATACCAACTGCACCTCCTTCTCTCTCCTTATTCAATATCAGAGCTAATTTTAATTCCATTAGGAGTCTAGTTACAGTCTGGTGAGCTGAATTTTCTTTGGGCCAATGGTGCACCAACACTGAGGCTCCCCTACTACAAGCTGAAATCACTAAAGAGCTAAAATTACTATGAGCTGAAATCACTGAGTGCTGTGGAGGTGCCTGAAGATATGTTGCTGAGAAACCGGTGGAGCAGAGCAGTTTGCGGGATAGCTGGTGGAGCGAAGTGATTGGCGCAGTGGAGCAATTCATGAAATGGCTGGAGCGGCTCACGGGATGCCTGGTGGAGCAAAGCAGCTGGTGGCGTGGAGCAGTTCATGGAACAGCTGGAGTGGGTCACGGTGCAGGCTGCAGCAGAACCCCATGGAGAGGTGGAGCAGTCAGCCTCGGACCACATAAGGTGTCCCTTAACACAGCTGTCCCCCACCCCCACCCCCTACCCAGACTGGGAGGTAAAACTCTACAGATAAACTTTTGAACTCTGGGGCAGCACTGACCAGGGACAGAGACTTTTGGGTTGTGTTATGAATCCTGTTTACGGTGCTGCCCCAAAATAATGCTGCATTGTTTCCCTCCTTTATTAAAAGGATTTTGCTACACTCAGACTCTGTGCTTGCGAGAGGGGAAGAATTGCCTCTTTGAGACGTCCAGGGAGTGATACGTAATTGTCCCAGGTCACTGGATGGGGGCTCGAGCTGGTATTGCATTGTGTTATTGAAACAGAACCTCTAGATACTGAACCCAGCCTTTGTTGCTGCCAACTCAGATGGGCAGAAGGGTTACAGTTGTAAACAAAAGAGGAGTACTATAACCATCACGTGCTCCTAATTTACACAGCAAAAACTATGACTGTGACACAGGTTACTGTTTGTAACTCTAGAGAAGTAACCTAACACTTATATAGCACTTTTCATCTGTAGGTCTCAAAGCACTTAGCAAAGGAAATTGGTATCATCCCAATTTTACAGATAGGGAAACTGAGGTAGACAGTTGAAGTGACTTGCTCAAGGTCATCCAGTAGCCCAGTGGCAGGGTCAGGAATGTAACACAGGTCTTCTGAGTCCCAGTGCAGTGCTCTAGCCACCAGGTTAGGCTGCCTCCTAGCAATATGAATGTTTTTCATAGCAAATACGCTTGAGTTGAAGTGAATTGAAATTCACACGTTTCAATGACCTAGACCCATTTGAGACTTGCTTTCTGTTTGATAATTAATAGGATTTTTCTAGACTGCAATATGGATGAAATTCAGTTTGGGATTTTAGCGCTGCAGAAAGCCCTGAGAACCATACAATGTTTCCACCTTGTGGAAAGATTTCATGGTTAAGGAAGCAGACCAGGACTTAGAAGATCTAGGTTTAATTTCTGACTCTAGCATTGTGCTAATCACTTGATGTCTCTGTGCCCTGGGTTCCCCTGCCGTAAACTGGGTATAATCATTTCTTCGTTTAGATTGCAAACTTTTCAGGACAGGGGCTGTCTCTTACCATGTGCATATACAACATCTAGGAGAAGGGGGACCCCAATCTGAATTAAAGCCTCTAATTGCTACTATAATAGAAATAGTGAACACTAATAATACAGTGTGCTGGGGGACAGCTGATGCAAAGCAGGTTCCAGGTGAACTCTCCACTCCCTCTGTGTCATGGAGCTGGGATTCACTCCTACTCTGGATATCCAAGTGTGCACGAAGGTGGGAGTTTCAGCAGACCAAAGGAGAGGCTGTACCTGGTAACTGGATCTGTGATTATGTGGATCCAGTAATTTCTACTGATTCCCAAGCTCCATTTAGTTTTCATTTCTCCTTGTGGCAGATTCAGCTACAGAACCTATTGTTCTGTAATCACCAGTACTGGTAATCAACCCTTAAAATGAAATTTTATTCTAAAGTTGAGGGGCCAGGAGAAGAAACTTGCAGCGTTTGGATAAGTTTTGTCCCTCTGTTTTAAAATCTGGCCCTTTATTTAGATTTTCCAGACCATCCTCCTGGTAGTGCAGGATTGTTGGCTAGAATATATTTTCTAGCACTTTGTCCATTCTAGTTCTAAATTACTTTAATGGTGGTGTTTTGACCTCACTGGAACATTACTCCAGTTTTATAGATCCCTATGATAGTACCACTCCACTGATGCTATCACTAGGCCTATTGCTTTGATCTACATTTGTCTTTCTGATCTGCCTGTTCTGCTGTGTGTATCCTTCTGGAGAGGAGACAGAGTCAGGAAAGCTGTAAGAGGATGGAGCCATTGGAGGAGCATTACCAACCAAAAGCACAGCTTGGATCAGACAGAGATGAGGGGCAGGGGTGAATGACACACTATCTAATTCAAGGCACTCCTAAAATATTAATGGTGGGAGGCCTTTTTCTATTTGCTTGCTTTAGGAGGCGTGAGAGGCACTGCATAGGATGGATGGATGAATGAATGAGTTAAGGAATCCCTGAGCTTACTGATGGGCCCAGAAATTTTTGTGGAGGTCCTGCTACTATCCTTCCCCCTGCTGATTTAATTTCGCTCCTCTGGTACGCAGTAGCCAGCAATAAACCACATGTGTTCTGTCTCTGAGCTCTGCTTCAGTGCCCAATTCCATGAACTTTCACCTATTGCTCAGAGTGATCACAGTAATGAAATTTCCATACAGTACTATCATTCTTGCAAAGATGGCCTCTGTTCACATGTGCAAAGTGAAACTCTCCTCCTCTAACCCCCATCTGTTACTTCACCTTTCTGGATCTGTCCGTGGTCACTCACTTATTACCCAAAGTACTGTAAAAAGGAACGGGGTTTTTAAACTGCTGCACTCGGACAAAACATTAGTTGAATGGCAGGGAATGTTTACAGTCTCCTGTTAAATACAGCAAAACTGTTAAATAGAGCAAAACTACAAGAAGTCTGTAAACCAAATAGGTTGCAGGACTAACCCTTATAAACAATTAGAAGACAGTAACCTCATATTTGCCGAGTGAGGAGAAGGGCATGTAGGATTTTTGAAAAAATAAATGTGGTCCAGTTGGACTAGCAATTAGGACACCTGGTTCATCTGTCCCCAGTTTGGCCACTGACTCCTGCTTTGGCATTGAGCAAATCGACGATGGCTGGTCTACATGAGAAAAATATTCTAATGTAAAGCACTATGACAACTGGGGAATAATTCCCTATCTGGTCACTAGAATTATTCTGGAATACCTAGAGGAAAATTTCCTTCTCAGTGCAGGAATATTGTGAGGCTAAATTCTGTAATGTTTGGAAAGCGCTTGGAATCCTTTGGATGGAAGTTGCTAGAGAACTGCAAAATATTCTTATTTTTCTAAAAAATCCCTTGTTTATTTACCAATCTATAGGTGAGGTGGGGAAACAAAACACTTTCATGTCAAGTCCAAGACAGAAGATCAATTAATTATTTTAAACACCAACGAAAGTTTCCTTGACAACCAGGTGGTGGGGAGAAGGGACAGGCCAGCTAAAAATTCTGTGGAGACTTGTGATTGATGGCAGAAATGCAATACTGATTTGATTTCCTTTAAATAGTGATCTGATAGTTTTAATCAAGATCGAATCAAATGGCAAATAAAAAAATCACAGAGAAGAGCTCACACCTGAATAAATAAACAACAGCTGCTAAGGGTGGAAGGGAGAATAAAAAAGGAAATATTTAAGAAATCTGAAAAGGATTGATGATTGAGGTAAACACCTCAAGTTCTTTCCTATGGCATTTTGGTGATAACAAGGAGATTGTCATGCAGGATGTTAACATATCATAGCCAGGTGCATAGCTTAAATGAATACTGTATACTTCAGGCCAGCTGAGATTCTGCTGCTAATGGTCTCAAGACCTTATAAATCTTGAATGTGGGATAAAAGGATGACAATGTACAAAGAGGGTGGGGGGAAAACCAGAGTCCATTATCAGTGTATATATTCCTATTGCTGTTAGGATACTGGTGATAAACATCAATGATTCTGTCAATGATTCTCCCTCATTATTGCTAATGTGTGACTAGTGTCTCACTGGATTATGAAAACCTGTGTGGCTCGAAAGCCATCACTGCTGCTATCTCAAAAATAAAAGAAAGAATCTTTATAAAAATTTCCATACAGTAATGCCAGCAATCATTCTTGCGTGCAAGCCAAGAGGACGGGGCAGAGGCTGGCAAATTGCTGCATGTGGTTCCTTTCACCCAAGGATCTCGATGTGCATTATGAATATTAATTAATTAAAATCACACATTGCTCCGGGGGCAGGGAAGTGTTACGAGGCCAACTGACAAATAAGCACATTGGGGCACAGAAAGATTCAGGCCAAAGAGCCACATTTTTTTATTTGCATGCAGATTTAGTCTCTCTAGAGCACTTCTCTGGCCACCTGCAGGTATTAGCTGAGCAACTCACAATCTTTGATACACTTTGACTCAGAAGTGCCCTGTGAGGCAGGAAGGTGCTATGGTACCCAGAGCACTTAGGTGAAGAACTCCTACTGATTTAAATGAGAATTCGGTTTTTAAGCCCTTCTAGAAACACCAGTAAGCACCTATCTGCTTCTTCAGGCACCTAAATCAGTGTTTCTCAAATGCAGCCACTGTGGCTGCAGCCGCAGCCTCCTGGGCTGTGACTGGAGGAGGGGAGGCACAGCAGCAGCCCCTCTCCCTCCCTGTTGCTCCTGGATGCACCACCTCAGGGATGCACCCTGCCTCCCTCTGGACCCCCCCCCCCCCCCGCGTATAATGCTTGAGGAGAATACTACTGACTCTGGTCACAGGGCTTCAGGGTCCAGCCCCCTGCTGACTCCTTCACTCCTATCTCCTCTGACCCTCCATCCAGGGCTTAAATTTGTCCCCAGGCTTGCCAGGGCTGAGCAAGTCTGCAGTGAAAAGTGATACTTGTATGTTTGTTAATATCACTTTTCACAACAGACTTACTCACTAGCAGTAAATAAATTACAATGATTTGGATCTGTATCTGGGCATATTTATTTAGTTTTCCTAAAGCTAATTAATTATTTTAAGAAAAATGTGAGCGGGCACCAATGAGAGTTGGTGGCTGCACTATGAAGCCACCAACAAAAATTGTCCTGAGAACCCCGATTCTAAATGCTTTTACAATTCTGTCCCTAAATGACATGTCAAGGGTCACATAGCGAGTTTATGGTGGAGCAGGAACTTGAACTTCTGTTTTCCCTGAGACCCAAACTAGGGTTGCCAGGTCTCTGGTTTTTGACCAGAATGCCTGATAGAAAAGGGACCTAGTAGAAAAGGTTCGGTCGGCAGCGCACTGGGGCTAACTCAGGCTTCCTGCCTGCCATGGCTCCTGGAAGCAGCGACGTGTCCCTCCCTCCATCTCCTATGCATAGAAAGGCTCCGTGCACTGTCCCCACCCCAAGCACCAGCTCTGCAGCGCCCATTGGCCGAGAACCATGGTCAATGGGAGCTATAGAGGAGGCACCTGCAGAGGGGGCAGCGTGCAGAGCTGCCTGGCCACAGCTCCGCATAGGAGCCAGAGGGGGGACATGCTGCTGCTTCCGGGAGCTTCCTGAGATAAACACCACCTGGATCCTGACTCCCTCCTGTGCCCCAACCCTCTGCCCCAGCCCTGATCCCCCTCCTCTTCTCAGAATCCCTCAGTCCAAGCCCAGAGCACCCCCTACACACTCCCTGTACCCCAAACCCCTCATCCCCAGCTCCACCCCAGAGTCCACATCCCCAGCCAGAGCTCTCACCCCTTCTTGCATCCCAACCCACTGCCTCAGTCCAGAGCCCCCTCCCACATCCTGAACTCCTCATTTCTGGCCCCTCCCCAGAGCCCACACTCCAACCCCCTAACTCAGCCGGTGAAAATGAGTGAGTGAGTCTGGGTGGGTAAAGCGAGCAACAGAGGGAGGGGGGAGGATAGAGTAAGCAGGGGGCAGGGCCTCGGAGAAGGGGCAGTGCAAGGTTGTTCAGTTTTGTGCAAGTAGAAAGTTGTCAACCCTAGTCCTAACCAGTGGATCATCCTCTCTCAGCTTCTGACCTCCTTGGTTTTATTTCCTGGTTCTGCCACTGATTTGCTGCACAGCTTCAGGCAAATTAATTTTTAGTTGAAAGTTTTTAAATGTCAAAGTCCTCTACATATAGATATAAGATGCTTAAAGTTAGTCACACACAAGTCAGTGGGAAAGCCAGGAATGGAATCCAGGAGGTCCGGACTGCTCCAAACACCACACACACTTCCCAGATAAAAGGTAGTTTCCTCAGGCTATGTATTGTACAGCTAGTTGTAATTTACAATGACTGCAAGAAGCTACCCTAGTTTTAATCACTGGCCAGTGGCATTGTATCTATCAAACTGGCATTAGCCATATTGCTGGAGGCTACATCTCTCTCACACACGACACAGAACTTCTAATAATTTATAAATAATAATAAAGTATATTAGAAGCACACAGCCAGGTAGATATATTGGGTGAAACTATGGGGATATATTGGGACTCGCACTCCATGGTTTCGTAAATCAGTACGAAATGTGGTTCCTCAGCAGTTTTACTCTTTCATCAGACAGTCAAAAGGAACAGTTTTCCAGTGTGCAGACCTAGTTTATCATAAACTACTCATTATTTTCTGAGACAGTCCTTCTCCCCTGTCTTTTTCATTGTTTGTTTTTGGGATGGTACTCTGCAGAAGAGAAACACGGAGAAAGTCATAGCAAGAAAACGAGAATGCTCTAGTCTCAAGCATTGCATTATTAGACGCCCCGGAGCTGCAACTCTCAGCAGAAAAGATTTCTTCTAATCATACATTTGCCCATAGGCAGCAGATGCTACGAAGAGCCCTGTTTACCTTATTATAACATCAGGGAAAGTTCATGTTGAAAAGACTAATTGCAACATATCCGAATCTAGCATAGACTCGAATGACCTTAATATAGCATTTTCATGCACATATACCATAAATAGGATTTATATACTGTGAAAAAAAGATTCTCAGAACAAAAGTCTGCTGCTTCAGAATGGAAAGCTCAAGAAGATGGTCTTGTTTATTCTAAGTACCTTAGCGTCAAGTTGTTTTCTCTTATGTGCTGAACATAGTCTAGCTTTACTGTGAAGGACCTCTGATGGATGAAGACCAGGACGGGAGAATCACTGGACAGTACAGAGAACCAACCCTATGAAGAGAAAACTCTGTTGTACCGGCAATTATGTAGACTGATAGTGCTTGTGCTGACTGAGTTTATGTTAACTAGGTTCCTGCTAAGCCAGCCAGCCAAACGCAAAAAAATATATATATAAGCACAAGTCTATAACAACATTTGTGAATTATCCCTGAGGAACCAAAATGTGACACTGTCATAACCTTTAGCACATCTATCAAGCTCTCATTTTCAAAGTGCTGTATAGACATTAAGGTGGAAATTTGCAAAGCTTCATAGATCCCGTTAATTCCTACATTCTTAGACATGTTTGAAAATCCCACCATAACCAAATAATTCTCACAGCACCCTGGTGAGGCAGGTGAAATATTAGTCGTCATTTGGCAGATGGAGAAACTGAGACAGAGGGAATCATGAAACTTACTTGGTTCAGCTATTTTGTACCCAGGACAATACTGAAAATTCCAGATCTTGATTCTTTGTCAGATTAGACAGGAATTATGATATTGTTGGATTGCTCAGGAGTGCCTGTCTTGAAACTGTTCTGACTTGCAATACAAATGGTTTTGTAACAGTAACTACACCTCTACCCCCATATAACGCTGTCCTCGGGAGCCAAAAAAATCTTACCGCGGTATAGGTGAAACCACGTTATCTCGAACTTGCTTTGATCCGCCGGAGCGCACAGCCCCCCCCCCCCCCCTTGGAGCACTGTTTTACCACGTTATATCCGAATTCGTGTAATATCGGGTCACGTTATATCGGGGTGGAGGTGTATATACACTCAGTTATTCCAGTGCAAAACCCTAAGATCAATATACGTGGCCAAGTGCCAATTACAAGGTAGAAATAGATCTATGTGCATATTTTTAAATATATATATATCACACACACACACGAGATGATTGTGGTGGCACTGTGAAACCTGTGAGAATGAGAATATGACACTCTCAGCACTCATTTTTCTTTTAAGATAGTAAGTTTGTTTGCCTCGCCCTTTTCCTGGTGAGGCAAACAAAACAGACATTTTTATTTGTCCATCACCATCACAACAAGCACAATTCTGAGAATCTTGATTAACTAACAGCAGCTGAAGAGAAACAGAGAATAAGACATTGTATTTTATAGGATCTACAAAATATGTGGGTATTTTGCTTGAAAACATAAACCGATCACTGATGTAGTGATCCTGAGATCTTTGGTGGTGTATTATAAAAGATCATCTCATTGTCCTGCCCAGAAATCTTTATGCTTGCCCTGTGAATAGCAATGTAACAACAACAGACAGGAGCCATGCATGTGGGGGCAGCAAACCATTGTTATTCAGGCCTGCTCAAAAGTGCTAACGCTGGCTTTGACATTTAGTATATTATTATCCTCCAGCACAATTCAAAGGAAGAATAAGGCCAGTCCTGATGCGCCATACTCAGCTCACTTTGTTGTCACTTTCTTAATTGCTGTTCCAAAATTCTGAAAACATTGCCTAAAAGTTTACGACTGCTTTCATTTTCCAAAACACAAAGAACTGCACAGGGAGCTAAATATGCCTTTTAAAAGTGCCTATAATTTTAAACAGCAGAACAGAGTATCCATATTGAAAGGTGATGTACGATTACTGTCACGAATGGCCTGATTGATTATTGATTGCAATCATCTACTACTTTCCATGATGAAATTGGCTATAACTCCTTATGCAGCTACTGATAACACTGTGTCCCTCCTATACAAAGGCAACATATGCCTGTGCACATGATAAATCACTCAATGCAGGAAAAAAAGCCACCCACCCATTGTAAGACAGCAACTATGGTTTATTAGAGGCACAATGAGGAAGTACACAAAAGGTCTATGGAATTTAACTAAAAGTCCCTATGGGCTAAATTCTGCTCTCAGTATGGAGTCCTGAAGGCATTGCTCCATAGGGAAAGGCTTTCATTTTTCTGTAAAGCATCAGGCACTGTTTTGCATGGTGTAACTCAAGGCAGGATCTGACCCATTGTTTTTAGGAAAACCTGTAAATGGAAGGACAAAATTCTCGCCCTTACGGTAAAATCATCCTTGAAGAATGACTTGCACTGTACAGCATATTCAAAAAGTTATTTTCAGCTTGGTTATTCAGGCCTCAGTCATTCCATGTAGACCCAGACCTGTGTTGGGGTCACTGTGACCAAAATTCTTCAGCATGGTCCAGGGCTGGAGGAGGCCTCTTGCTGAGACACCCTTCTTGGTAGATTTCCCTCAGGGCACTAGATTCACACTGCAAGGTGGAGCAGAAAAGGGGTAGGATCCCCACAATATGCACTCGAGTGCAGTTCCTGCTTTACCATGAGTACAACTCCCATCAATTGTGACAGGCCCTTAAGAAGCGTACACAAGGTAGGTTGAGGCTCCTTTGTTCTCATCTACCCACTTTCCCACCCAGCTAAGAAGCAGTCACTAACAGGCTTCAAGGAACCAAATGTTCTACCCATGTGAAAAGAATGACAAAAGATGTTCAGCTATTTCCTAGCCAGATGTGCAGAGGTTATGATGATATGAACACCTCTAAAAACAGATTTCTATTGTGTGTGTTTTTCCTACCTCTTAACTTCTCACTTCTTTGCTGTACTAAAATGGCTTATAAATAATAATGTTTGCACTTCATTACTACTTCCCATTAGTTGATCTCAAAATGCTTAAGAAACAACTAATTAAATTAACCTTCACAACTCCCTACTCCTCCTCCAGGTGATAGAAAAGTACAAAAACATTAATACACTCATTTTACAGCTGAGGAAACTGAGGCACAGAAGATGAAACTTGGGTGCATGAAAGCACCTGTATGAGTAGACTGGGTTTTAGAAGCTCTGGATGTTCACAGTGAGAGCTGGAGGTGCTCATCTCTGCAAATGAGATCACTTATTTAGATATCTCAAAAGAGAACATTTTGACGTAACTTGCATGAGATCATCAAGTCAGTAGAAAAGCTGGGGCTAGAACTCAGAAGACTGGTGGCATCTAAGTGGGGTTTAATCTCTTGGACCACAACTGCCTTCATAGGAACTAATGTTAAAAAATATGGGGCTTCACCATCTCAACTATGCACTTGCAAGGAGTCAGGGTTTTGTCATGCCATGATATTGCATAAGATAGCTCACTGATTAACCAGGCGTAACAAGCACAGAAACATTGTTTTTCTACTAAAAAATTAAAGTGCTGTGACTTAAAGACTAGACAAAGTGATAACAGTTTATATAGCTGCCACCCTCCAGTTGCAATTGCTCCTGCTGACCAGCAAAGCCAGCAGTCTCTTTCCTGTTTGGGCATCTAATGCAGACTAGGAGGCTGGTCTGACTCCAGTTAAAAGGAACACGTCTGTTTAAGTAAAATACACAGTGAGACATTTAGCCGATTCTTGAAGAGGGATCTCAAATTCACTCAGTGCTTTGTATTTCAGAGCTACAAGAGCAACTTTCACCAACAGGCTAACTATAAATACCAAGCGTCAGACTTTTTTCTAAGGGATTTCGTAAGACAACTGAAGTTAAGACTTCAATGAAATTTCAGTTATAAATTTTGATTTCCACTGACTAAAGGGCACTTTCATACAGCACTTCTTTTGTCATTCTCTCCGTTCATCGTGATATTCATCCCAAAATCTAGACATCATTTTTTCCTCTCTCTCTTCTTATTTTACCATGCATGGAACTGAATTAGCATGGCTGTTAGACTGAACTTCAACATTTAAAGGTTATTTTGTTATATATACAAACATCTTTGTCTAGCACCACTGTCAGCTAGGAATCTTTATTAGCTGACTGCGAGGCAACATAGGAGATGTCTACACAGCAGCTGGCAGTGCACCTCCCAGCTCACGTAGACAGATCACCCACGCTACTGCTGCATGAGCCAGCACATTAAAAATAGCAGTGTGGATATTAAAGAACAGGCAACAGATAAGGCTACATTTATACTACATCTACACTTGGGGCTCGGGGTGGGATTCTCAGCTCATGTAGACATACTCACACTAATGCTCATTGAGCTGGTGCACTAAAAATAATAGTGTTGCCACAGAAGCAGGGGCTGCTGTGAGTGGCTGCACAGGGCGCCCAGCCCACGCCATCACCGCTCAACTACTTTTAGGGTGATCTCTCAATGAGAGCTAGCACTAGTATGTCTACTTGAGTTGGGAATTGCAGCCCTAGCTGCAAGTGTAGACACAGCCTACAAGGGCAACTGTGGTTGTACCTTTAATCTAGCTAGAACAGGTAACAATCGTAGTGAAGACATGGCAGCATGGGCTTATCATGAGCTAACAATTCCAGGACAAGCCCACTGGGGAGTCTGGGTATGCACTCAGGTTGTTAGCCTGCATTAAAGGCCATACCACAGGCCTTCACTACTGTTGTGACCTGTGATAGCTGGACAAAAGCTAGCACAGATAAGCCTACCCATGCTACAGTGACACCTTCATGTCCACAGAGAGCACATGGCATTTTTCTGTAGACCCTAAAAAGGCAATAGTTGCATGGATTTTAGTTTTTAAAAAGTGGCTAAGTGATTTAACACCCGAGTATTATACACAATAAGACTTTGTGCAGATCCCAGTGTAAAATTTGAATCTAAATGGAGCAAAATGAAGCTTTACAGTGTCTCTTGTTGGGTATCCATCATGTGCCCATATATTTGGTTAGGTTGACAGAGCACTGCATGCTGGGAATATAGCCTCCATGGAACATATCTCAGTGTTGACTTATTGGCTTTGTCTTCAGTGGACCCTAAATCATGAGGACAACTGCAGTCTACTCCATTTATGTAAGAAGTAGGCCTTGGGTTACCAACGATTTTTGGTTGAGCATAAGTTCTGCAAACACTCACATAGCAAACCTTGGGAAGATGGTACATTTTTGAAAACACTGCTGATATTAATCAGGTTTAGTGATTAAAAATTAATCTCAGGAAAACTGCCTGAGGCAAAATATTTTCCACTTATGTTGACTCAAAATGATCTTAGATAGATATAGATATAAAGATAATCTAAAGCTACATTTCCTGTTCTTTTCTAAACCCAGGATCTCAAAGGCTTGATCTGGATATCCCTTCACCCATGTGTTGTGTGCATATTAATACATTTAAATTACTACATATTTAAACATTAATATGCTGATTTATCAACTACAGAACTCCAGATTTTCCTATCACATTTATTTTCATTCACACTTCTAACAAACTCTGCAACAAACAATAGCATAATACCCCATCAATTAAGTATAATTAAGCTTAATAATTGTTTAAACTTGTCATCCATAAATCATGACCAGCAAACCATTAGGAATGAATTAATCACTCGTGGCATCATTAGATATTTTTATTTAGTGAGTATTTATAAAATATATAGTAATGATGTGATACAAAAAAATTAATAAGCATGAGTTTGGGTGATTATATTACTCACGAGTGGTGGAGCTATGAGTGAGGTCAGACCAGATGAGTACCCATAAAATCTTTATACAACACCACACTATTCTATATTCTGTTTATGCCAAACTCAGGCACTTGTGAAGCAGGATAAGTCTAACTAACTGATCTAGTCAAAGCTGAAGGGAAAAATTTTAACTAATAAATATTTAGAAACAAACAACAACAAAACCCTTAAAATTTAAATTTGATACATATTATTTACTGATGTAATTAATCATATTGTGGAAGTGCCTCGGGGCCCCAGTCATGTTCCAAGACTCCATTAACTAAGGACTGTACAAGATGTCCAAAAAGGTGGTTCCTTCTCCCAAAAAACTTAATGTCACAGTTAAGAGTGCGGGGCTGAGATTTTCAAAGGAGTCTAAGGAAATTAGGTACCCAAATGCCATTGAAAGTGAATGGGATTTGAGCATCTAATTCCTACTTTTGCTCCTTTGAAAATCCTAGCCAGATAGCATTTTAAGGTCTGAGTTAAATATATCATGTTTCCCACTGGAAAATCTCCTTCTGTATTTGGCCTTAAACTTCTTGCTGATCCAGGACTGAGTATTGCTTCATCTCTGACTTTAGCTATTTTTTTTTTTTAATAAAAGAAAGAAAGGGCAGTTGTTTGAAGGTACTCAGAGGTTCAGAACACGAGTATTACTCCCAGGTGGGGATGGATTGGCAGATAAAGTGGTGAAAGGTGTGTGCAGCAATGCAATTGATAACTTCTCAAGTAGACGTCTCTGTTCAAAAATTTAAACAGGGTCTGCTTGCACGCACACAAAAAAGTTATGAACAGAACAGCAAATCTGTTGATCAACTGGTTCTTGGATACAGGTCTTTTAGTAGAAACCACCAGCCAGTTAAAGGATTCTAATGAAGTCTATATAATTGGTCATTAATATATCTCAGTGGGGTTCATGCCTGTCAATCCTAATATAACAGGCACATTTATAAATGTGCCTATCACCATAGTATCTAAACTCATTTCATCATGGTGGTAGCTACTTGATATTAGATTAACTAAATTATCATTATATACAGTATACTCAGTTTATAATAATTATATTCAGCCTTGGGGCCTGAATCTAGCATGTTTTGAGATCAATGGGAGTTTTGTTTGAGAAAGAATTGCAGAACTGGGCCTTGAGAGTTTAATATTTATTCTTTTATTTTACTAGATAATTTGAAGTCTTCCAGCTCTTCTCCATTAAAATGACAAATGCTTTGTTTAATTTGTGTATGCTAACAACCAATTATTAGTAAATGTTTCTTACATGGGAGAGAGATTTTTTTTTTCTAAAGAGGTCAATATCCGCTCCTCATAGTCAGCCTCCAGGATGCACCATTAACTTACAGTGTAATGATTTTGCACTCTTAAAAGCAATCAATTGTGTGTATGTTGCCCAAAGTTGCAGAACTGTAATTGGCCCCGTGGCTAAAGGATGAGACAGAAAATCTCCACACAGGTCAGCTAAATCTCATAAATGCTATATTATCAGGTGTGGTATGTGGGACTTTAGTTAGAACTCTTGACTACCAAAACTCTATTTATATTGACAGGCGCACTTTACTCTTCTTTGATAATGTATACAATATTGGTATTTTTGTTTAACTATGCCAAAATGTCATCTATTACTTGAAATACAAAATGAAGCATTTGCTATGTGTTAGATCTATAGGAGTTTAATAGTTCAACCAACAAAGGCTATGGAAACTTCTACAGATCATCACTCTCATTACTCTGGTTTAAAAATATATTATATATGTATTTCTCTCTTAATAAAATGGTTCTCCCAATTCCTTGATATTATCAATAAACAAACTTTTAGAAATATAAACGTTACTGATCCAATGCCAAAAAGTTGTCAGTGTTGTGTAAGTTAGCATCAACATATGTTAATACAAAATTCACTATTTGCAACATGGCTTTGTTGAAAAAAAGTGATGAAAATTCATGAAAGAAAGCATGTAGCCAGTGGCATTCATAATGTAAAAGTAACAGTTTAGAATTGCCATATGCATATTTTAAATGTGTATGTTAGACTCTCAAACCCAGATGATGTATACAATGTATTGTGTATATGTAAATAAGAGGTGTGTGTGTATATATTAAACATTTCTACTGTTTCAAAACATTCTACTGTTTTCAGGGATGTTCTCTATCTCTAACGAGGAATTCTGCTAGAAATGATATCACTCTTTCAGAACAATAGACTACTTAAAGTGTGCTTATTGTATACAATATGCAAATATTGGGGCTGAAGAGAAATTGTGTGTCTGTACTGTTTTTAAATGGAAATCTGGATTTTTTATGAGATAAATATTTAACAGAAAATGTCTGCTTCCCACAGAAAATGTTGCCTTTGTCAAAAAACTGATGATAAAACAAAACTTTTCAGTGAAAAACAAAAACAAAAACAAACTTTTTTGAAAAACCAAAAAGTCAAATTTTCTGCATGGGTAAAAATCAGTTACTGCCAGCTCTAGCAAATATATTAGCACACATATGTCTGGTCCTGTGTGTGCGCGTGTGTGTGTGTGTAAATACACGAATGCCAATCCAAATCTCTCAATCTATTCCTCATTCTCCTATGACCACATTATCTAGGTTTCATAAAATATCCGTGGCAGACAGTAAAGCAATGGTCCTCTATCTATTTGGATTTAATATAGTTTGGTGAGGACTCTCTTACACAGATACAGATATAAATACAAACACAACATGCAGCATTTATGCTACACCCAGTGTTCACAAGTGAAATGTATGCACAAATGAACGCTATATGCATGCTGGTTAACACTATTTCTTTAAGGGTAGAGAATGAAAACACAAAGAGGTGTTGTAAAAACAGAACAGCTGTTCAAACGTCAACAGAAAAGCTGTCCTTAGGCACCAGCCTTGGAGTTCATTCAACACATTATCCACACATGAGGACATGGATGCCTTTTTTATTTCAAATTTATCATCAGAAAAAGAAACACATTGTCTTTTTTGCATATACATACAACTGCAAAACTGATCAATTTATTCTATTTTTAGAACAGCCCTGCAGCATTCCCCCCAGAAAATGGATTGCGCTCAATACATTCCACTAGAAATGCAAGTGTTGTCTAATTTCCAGGATTGTGTACTTATTGCAATCTTAAAGGCTCCTTGTAAACTAATTTGAAATAACTTCATTGTTTAGAACTGAAAGTTTTGATTGCATTTGAATTGACCTCACTCAACGATTGATACAAAAGAGAGTTTAGAATCTTTCCAGAAATGATTTACTCATCTCCACTCCAAGCATCCTGTTCACATTGAAGATTCCCCTTTACATTTTCACTGACATCACAAATATTTGCACTCATCAACTCTAAATTTGTGCTCTAAATCAAATCAAACAGGATGCGTTTAGACAAATTTAATTGTGGCTTTGCAAAACGGAGTCCCTAATAACTCCCTTACTGAATTTGGAGCCACAGGTGACTGAAAAGCATCTTTTCATTTTATTTATGGGACAGTGGAGATGGGCTGCATATTTTTAAAGACACATAGAGAATGAATATGAATGAAGCCTAGAATGGATGATTATTCAGACTTACGATATAGTCATACCCACAGGGCCCAATCAAGCCAAAGGCTTACAATGACACAGTCCTTGCCGGGGAGAGCTTACAGTCTCACAAGACAAGGAGGGAGAGGCAATCAGGTAGAAGTTATTGCATTGATAAGCTAGTGAACACAGTTGTCAATTTCCTTTCTATCTGAAGAGGTATCAAAAATTTAAAAAACCAAGGTGAGGGCGGAGGGGAGAAAAATCAGCCCCTCATGGAGAGTACAAGAAAAATAAGCCCTGGGACTTTTCTGAATTTTTCTATTTACATACAAATGTTAAGATTAAAATAGACAGCAAACCTAGCTTTATACTGAAATTTAGCTGCAGCAGCTGTGAGAAACTATAGCAGAACTGTTAAACAGCATGCACACCTTCCTACCCATACAGCACTTACATTTTATGGGCTGGAGCCACATGATACCAGAGGTGATGGCATTACCACTGAGACACATTTAGGGATAAAACATGAATTTTCTCTCTCTTTCTCGCTGGCAGTTTCTGTCCATCACGGTTCACTAGAAGTTCTTCATCTCCAAATCAGGCCCCACTCAGCTGCCAGGCAACCCCCAGCCGGAATGGCAATTAGCCAGATGTCAGCAGTCCTATTATCTCCATTGCTCAGTTCTACATTATTTAGTCACTGCAGGATAACAGCAAGAAAAGAGAGAATTACAGGAGAGTGTCCCACCAGGACTCCACTTTAGAAACCTGCAAGGAACCTGAAGGAGGGCCAGAAGAAATGCCAAAGTGAGGCAAAAGTAGCTAAGTATGCTGTCTTTTTTTCTGTTGTGATTACTGTTGTTTTTTCTCACCTTTAACTCTTTGCTGGAAGAGACAACAGGCCCCTCTGGGCCATGTAGAGTATGACAATATTGCACAGAGTTCTTTTTACTTGGCACGTATCAGCAAAATTCTGTACATAAGTTATCCGTTTTCTCCAAAGCACTGGCTTCTAACATCTGAAAATACGGAGTCTTCAGTATACACACAGCAAAGAAGCAGCTGGAATGGGTCTCATGTTTTATTTTACGAGAGGGAAAATGTGTCTCTTTGGTGGCAGACTAGAGGAAACTATGTTTTACGTAAAACAAAATATCAATCTTGTTTTTTTGCATCCAGCATCTGAAGGGTTATTTTCTTCCATCCCTTTATATTGTAAAGAGGTGATATATCTGCGGGGGGGAGGGACAAAAATGACACAAAAAGTTATAATAATTGTGAAACCTTGGGAAAACTTTTTTTTTACCTACCAGTATGCCTTTGCATTTGAAAAAAGTGTTTCAAACTGAGGGGCATGCTCATTAGTGTTTCTGGGTAATTATACAGGGTCATCAATTAATCAACACTTAAGATGCCCAGGCAGGCAATTAATCAGTGGCCTGAGAGAAAGATAAACCATGGATGAAAAGCAAACATGACAGCAATACTTGGTAAATACTTAAAGTGTGGTTAATGTTTGAAAAGGGACTCTGTAAAAGTGACATTGCAAGGGTCAATATTTATTTTTTGCTTGCATACACATTAGAATCAAAAGGATCTTTTTCTAACCACCAATAACTTAAACACTACCCAGAGGCTGCAAATAAAGATGCCTTCTTTCCACTTCTTGCATTTTTACAACATTTTGCACTTCCATAGCATCTCCCAGCTGAGGAATTCAAAGTGTTTCAGAAACCTTCATGAACTAAGCCTCACAACGCTCCTGTGAAGTAGGTAGGTTTTATTACTATCCCATTTTACAGATGGAGAAACCAAGGCACAGAGACATTAAATGCTTTGCTGAAACTCAAACAGAAGTGGTCTCACTGTGACCAAGGAAGGCGAGGACAAAGCCAGGAGTAGCTATGCCCTAACTGCTGCTAGAAGAATTTAGAAGTCATAAACAGAATTGTAAAGCGATGTTGGTTGATGAGGAGACTGAGGGTACACTGCAATAGAACACCCATGGCTGGCCCACGTCAGCTGACTTGGGCTCACGTGGCTCAGGCTGAAGAGCTATAAAATTGTAGTGGAGACCTTCAGGCTTGGGCTGAAGCCCAGGTTCTGGGATCCTGCGAGGAAGGAGGCTCCAAGCCCGAGCATTTATACTGCAATTGTATAGCCCTCCAACCTGATCCCAAGTTAGCTGACACAGGCCAACTGGGGGTGTTTTATTGCAGTGTAGGCATACCTTGAGTGGCTGTCATGTGACCTTGGCACAGGTATTTTTTTTCCTGCTTGGATCTGTGCTAGCTACTGGATGAGTGATGTAGACTTATAGAAAGTATAGATACATATACTTATGTGTGCCCCCTTTGGGTCAAAAGCTCACTTGACTGTCTCATCTATTTTGAGATTCAGAGGTTCTCTAAGGGAACTATTGGCTTCTGAGGGTAAAGTCAACCGCCGAGTCTACTTTAGGCTGAGAAGTCCAAGTTTTGTGGAATGTACTATAGGGTCCAATCTGAGGACTTTTAGGAGCTTCTGGACTGGGCTAAACCTTGTGATGGGGTCAGGCATGGCTGCCACCTTCCATTCAGAATAAATGTGATGACAACATTGTATTCAGGTGGCTGAAACAATAGCAGTTAGGACCCAAAAACCAAAGGCACATGGAAAAGCCAAACAGCAGCTGAATCAAGTGGCCCACAGTGTTTCAAATGCAGGGGCTAGGGATTTGATTGGTGGACCTGTTTGTGTGTGTGCGCATGTGAGATAGAGACACACCCCAAACAAGCTGATGCACAACAAGGCAAGGAGAAGCTACACAGAAGCAGGGAAAGAAAGCCAAGAAGACATAGCCTGGAAGCACAGTCAGGTAGTCTTGAGATAAAGCAAGGAGGGGAAAAAAGTGTTTTGAGTACAGAGTGTTGGCTGGGAAAGCAGACTTGGAACACGAACAGAGGAACTGCCTCCTGCTAGTTGAGTCCTCTTACTTTCAGAGAAGCAGGACTTGGTATGTTCCTTGTGAATAAACAAGACTGCATCAAAACCAAATATCTGACTCCCCCATCAATTCCTATTCCCAAATGGAACCCCTGCAGGGCTAGCCACTCAGGTCAACAGCATTTCTCTATCAGAAGGGTGGACTAGCAGGCCCTTTTCCAACAGACTCCCTGCAGGGGAGAAAAAAAAAAACAAAAAGAGGAGGCCCTCTGACCCCCAAGGGAAATCTTCAATAGCTGGTCCATGATACCAGATACGCCTACTTCACAGAGGGAATATATATAAATAAGGACCCAAGCAGGTATGTTGGGGGGGGGGCAGCGAGAAGGAAGGAGGCTAAGCATTTAGGATCTTGCTCCACAAGGATAACACAATGAGAGGGCAGTCTCAGACCAAAGCTGGAGGATCTTTGGCAGGGTCCCAAAGCATGGTGCATTCCTCCAGCCTGGCTGAGGCTAAAGCCCAGTGAGCGGATGCCGAGAACTACAGGTCCCACAGCAGAGGAACTGCACACTGCAGTACTCTGAGTGCTCCCCTCATTCCCTGCGTGGGAACTGCTTCGTCTGTAGCTCCTTAGGCTGCTGTTGCTGCTCCAGTTTGATTCTCTCCTGAAGAAAGTCTTAGGCATAAAGAACAGAGGCCTGAGGAAAAGACACGGTGCCTCAGCAAAAGGTACCAGCTGTTCCTCCCCAGAGAGGCAGGGTACAGTTGGGGAGTCTGAGGCACTATTTGGGGAAGGATGTGGGCCTAAAGCCAAAGCTTTTCTCCTGAGTGGATGACACTGGCCTGATGGAGAGCCAAGCTGCAGAAACAACAACAAGGCTCCTTGCAGGAGTGACGGTGCCATCATGAAAGGGGACTCAAACCAACAGTGTGGAGGGACCAGCTGTGGAGTCCCTTCCCAGTGGATATACTTCATTCATTGAGTTTTATTCCTTACCATCTCTGTGGCCTACCAATGCCCTCCCCACTGAGAGGATGAGAAGAAGGAAATTTTGTGAGTTTAACCTTGTGGAGTTTCACGGGCCAATTGTTTCCTCTTGTGGATGTTTCCACGTTTTGGCCCTTGATTTTTTTAAGCTAGCTTCATTATGCCATTATAAATACACCTGTACCCCGATATAACACGAATTCGGATATAACACGGTAAAGCAGTGCTCTGGGGAGGTGATGCTGTGCACTCCGGTGGATTAAAGCAAGTTCAATATAACACAGTTTCACCTATAAACTATAAGATATTTTGGCTCCCAAAGACAGCGTTATATCAAGGTAGAGTTGTATCACAAAACTGGAGAAAGTGTATATCTTACAATATATTAACATGTTTTACAGGTTATTAAAAATAAAACATGGCAAATACATTCTGTGTAGACTGCAGCTAAACCATACCCAAGTTTAGCTGTGATATACATATGTTAAACCTTCCAATACCACTTGACACTAGTCAGATCTTTTGCATTTGAACCTGCTTTCCACTCTCCCGATAGCACAATATTTACAAATACTACGTTAATCTAGATCAGTGTGTTTTGGAATTTAGAAAGTGTTTGGAAAATGACACCTCATTTCCTGTGCTCTTGCTTAGTAGATCTGACATTGTTTGATACAATTAGTTAAACTTGATTGGTTTGTATTAGAAAGGAAGATAGCTAAACCGTAACTAATGATAAGAACATAAGAACGGCCATACCGGGTCAGACCAAAAGGTCCATCTAGTCCAATATCTGTCTACCGACAGTGGCCAATGCCAGGTGCCCCAGAAGGAGTGAACCTAACAGGTAATGATCAAGTGATCTCTCTCCTGCCATCCATCTCCATCCTCTGACAAACAGAGGCTAGGGACACCATTCCTTACCCATCCTGGCTAATAGCCATTTATGGACTTAACCACCATGAATTTATCCAGTTCTCTTTTAAATGCTGTTATAGTCCTAGCCTTCACAACCTCCTCAAGTAAGGAGTTCCACAGGTCGACTGTGTGCTGCGTGAAGAACTTTCTTTTATTTGTTTTAAACCTGCTGCCTATTAAATGATGTTATTAAACAAGTCAGTTGCTTTCTCCAGATACCTGAGCCATGGACATTTTTTGGTCAAGTTTTTTCTTATGCTGAGCAAGCAGTGTACTCTTGTGCTCAGACAGGGGAGTAGGTATCAGGTATTCTGGAGTCAGCCACTGACAAATGGTATAATCTTGATCATGTCTCTTCATCTTTCTGTCACTCCATTTATTAATATATTCTTAATGTTTCTGAAGCAGCTTCAGATCCTGGGGATGAAAAACACTAAAGAAATGCAAAACTATTTTTTCACTGCTTCCAAGTACTTAACCTCTAGGCATACATATTGTGTGTGTGTCTGTCTGTTATATGAGAATCTATATTATGCACATTGCCTAGGCAGCTGGGTTTATTACAGCATTTAAAAACACAAGTGATGCTCACAACATGTGACAAATTAAACTAATCCCACCAGCGGCCACTCCGACCCACCAGCGAACACATTTCACCAACTGCAGCTGCACGGCCAGCAGTCAGGAAAAACTTAAAATAAAAGTAATAATTTGAAAAAAAATGCCCTGAAGACCACCAAATTACTACTCAGCTAGACTGGGAGAGAGAACAAGCAGAGCTGGGGATCTACCTACCTTTCCATCTTTAGGTCCCCTAGATGGAAAGCCTCTCCTGATATATGGAATCCAGCTGTGCATGGAGCCCCACAGTACATCTGGTTTCTCACCCTTGATCAATACAAACCACTGTAGCCTAAACTTTAATGCAATGATCTAAAAGATCAATGATTCACCTACAACTGTCACTTTGGATCATGTATCTAGTGTATTGTTAACGATTGTTCTTTAAATATTTCACTGAAGTGAAGGGTAGAGGGAAAAGTTATACTGATGGCTAGAAAGAGCAAGACAAGATGACAAATTAGCACAGCATTTAATTATGGTAGTATCAACAAGTAGTGCCTAGGTTCTTTCCTGCTGACATTTTTAAAGTGTAAAGGGAAAAGGTGGTCTTTGTTGCTCATGAACATATTTACTGAAAATATGTCACAGAGACTTACACACGATCAATCCAATCCGGTGCAACCACTCAAGTGACCGACAAAACTCAGATACTTAACAAAGAGGGGGCCTTCTCATAAAGGGAGGAGCAAAGCTGAACTCAATGAGCCAGGTCTTCCAGTGGAGTGCGGCTGCTTTGCACCGTACCATTGGCACAACCTGCCACCGATGCCATCTTAAATGCCCTGAGGAAGATTATCCACTATATGAGAAATCCTCCAGTAGTGCACAGAAACTCTTACATCACTCACTCATCATCCTTGCGTGGAGGAAAATGGAGGTCATGTGGAAGGATCCCCTCTACTTTATGGATCCTCAATTGTGTTGTTAGCTTCTATGGTCTCTGCTGTACAGCAAATGTTAGTTCAGCCCTTAGCCTAACAAAGCACAGCAGAAGAGACAATGTGGTACAACAGAGAGAACATTGGAATTGGGGTCAGGAGGGCTAGATTCTATTCCCAGATTTGCCACTGATTCACCATATGCCCTTGGCCAAGTCACTTAACCACTTTTCCTATTTAGAGAAAAAAGGCAGGGGGATAATAATGTCTAGGTGCTGAGATACTACAGTGGTGGGTGGGAGCAGCAGAACCACCAGAATAGGCCTCTGCAAGCCCCTAAGATCAGACAAGTGCACAGGCAAACTTTCAGCCACTGTTGCCTGCTCACTCCAATTTCCATTCTGTACAGTCTGGCAGCACCCTGGAATCTGGCCCCTCTCACAATGGTTTTACACTGTACTGACTTTAGTGAATTTACAGTGGTGCAAGTGAGCAGAAAAATCAATCCCAGTATGTTTGACACTTTCGAGTAGGCAAGGCAGGATGTGATATAAAAAAGCTGATCTGTGGTACAAGTTTTTCTGCATGTGATATTTCTGTCCATGTTTGATTTAGGATGAGTTAAATTTGTTATTAATTATTCCATAAGGAAATGATATTAGTCGTAAGAATGCAGAACCCCAACCTTTGCTGAAAATGTGCTGAGCACACTCAGTGAAATGACGCTTATTACAAATGCTGTCCTCTGCATCCAAAATAATCAGAGACATCCCTCACACTGAATTTGGTTTTATATAGGTAGTAGAATCCTCTTCTAGGAACAAAGCCTGAATCTCTTTACTTAGCTCTTGTTATCAATGGGAATTTTGCTTGAGTAATAACTACAGAGGATTTGGCCCATGGCACAACCATGAGGACAAAGCAAATTGATAGACTTGAGATGGATGTTGTACAGAAAGAAACAGTGGATATGGAGAAACTTAACCCAAAGATATTGAAAACTGTTGTGACGGCACAATTTTTCAGATCTATTTATCCGTGCCCTTGTAATTCCACCAAACACACCACCTGACTCAAACACAGAGTAGCTATGACTGTTGGCTTCACGTCATCCTATGGGAATGTAGCATTGCAAAACACACACAAAAGCCAAGATGCTGTGATCACATTAATACATCTACAGTTCTTATAACCCTGGCAGAAGGTGTGAACAGTGACCCTTTACACCACACCATAGAATGTATACTCCAGTTCTGTTAAAGAGGTCATTAGCAAGTCATTCAAACAAAAGTATCACAGCTGCTTCATAGAAGCTCTCTTGCCTTTTTTTTTTTTTTTAAACTGGAATGGATGACAATTTGGTATTGCCTGTTATGCCTAAGAGAGTTTACAGACTTCTTGTACTGACCATGCAGTCTTTTCAGATCTTTAATGAAATAATACAGCACCTAGCTCTTATATAGTACTTTTTTAAACATACATCTCAACACGCTTTACAAAGGAGTTCAGTATCATCATCTACATTTTAAAGATAGGGAAACTGAGTCATGGAACAAAAGCAACTTGCCCAAGATCACCCAGGAGGTCAATAGCAGAGCCAAGAACAGAACTCAGATCTCCTGAGTCCCCGTTCAGTGCTCTAGATCAAAAAGGAAGTGTTAGAAAATCTCAGCTTTAGTGAGTTGTGTTAAGTTGCTTAACAAGTTGGCCACCAAACTGGCACCTAATGTCTATTGAATTTCAATAGGAGTTGGGCACTGAGGGCTAGGTTTAGAAAAGGACATAAGCACTTAACTGCCACTTTAGGTGCCTAAATTTCAGAACCTGACCCCACTCAGATTCACAAAATTCAAGCTCTGCTGCCACCAAATCACATAGGTCTCTAAACATACTCAGTGTTTCCATTTTTGCAGTGAATTTCCCTTGGTACTTATGTTTCTACCTCTGCACGTGCATCTGGACAGCTATGCTCCAGAACAATGCAGGAACCAAAAGTGTTCGGCTGGCTAACTCCCGTGTGGGGCCCAATGCAGTAAGTGTGCTCAGAGCTTACCTACCAGATTAGGCCCTGAAAGCAAACTTGTACCAAACAGCTAGGGGCAGGGGTGGAGGAGAAGGACTTCCCTCATAACTTTTAGCCTAGTGGTTAGGGTACTCACCTAGGATGTGGGAGACACCCACTTCAGGTTGGGAAGTGGGTAAAATGGATTTGGATGGGGATCTGCCATCTCTCACGTGAGTGCTCTAGCAACTGACCTATGGGATATTCTGATACAGGAGTTCCCACAGCCCCTCCTGTTGAAGATGTTCCACTATGGATAAATAATTTTAAAAGCTATTGGGTCAGAGAGAGGGAGAGCAAGCACAAGAATGGCTGTACCCTGGTGGTTAGAGCACATACCACCCTGGAGACCCAGGCCCCATTCTCCTGAATTTGACAGCATTACTTAGAAATGAGAGAAAGTTTACTGTACCTGCATGAAGCAACTCTGGTGAAGAGCACAGAAAAAAGACATTAGTGAAGGAATTCCCTTGCATACAAGCCACCTGTCAGAAGGTAACTGGCCTTCTGAAGGGATCAAGGGCCCTGCCTATCTCTGGCAGCCTCCACAAGAGGGAATGAGGTAATTCAGATACACCTGGGAGTAGTTAGTTCACTGGGAGGCAGTTAATTAGGCAAGGAAGCACCTGGACTGAAGTTTAAGGAACTCTGTTAGAGAAACTCCTGAGGAGAAAGATAGCTACTAGAAAGATTGAGGGTTTGTAGAGAGGGGAGCCCTCCAGAAGACTGGTGACAAGTGGCTAGGCATAAACCAACACTCCAAAGAGGGAGAAATGGAGGAGGAGGCCAGAGAAAGCTACAGAGATGAGCTCAGGAAACTAAAGAGCCACACTCAGCCAGAAGGGAGTAGTTGGGAGGTGACAGTGCCCCTTCTATACCCAATCTTTGCTCAGATGGTTTCTCTGGCCCTCGGGTACTGATTCTGGGAGCCAGGCAGTATCTCCACCTAACTTAGAAATTACATGGAAAGTAGGGTTTACTTAAGTGATAGGTTCTCAACCACCAGGGAATTGCTCAGCACATGCAAAGAGACACTCCACCTGCATGTTGAGAAAATATAATTATGTATTATATTTAATTTAAACATGGATTTATATAATTTAAACATGGATTTTATTCAACCTTTATTAATAGCAAAGAAATTTTCTTAACAGAAAGAAAAGTGAACCACTTTCACCAGTTTCAGGGAAAATGGCAATAACTTAAACTTCCCTGGCTCTGCTTTACACTCAGGGCAAAAGTCATCCTGCTGTACATCCATCCAAGTCAGTGGTCTTATAGTAGGGATGAATTTGGTCCACAGAGATGAAGCCGAACTCTGCTGTATAATGTGGGGAAATATTAATGTTGTGTCAGATAAATTAGGAGCTATAGTGGACCCCTTAGAAGAAAGATAATTTTTTTCAGAGTATGTGGAAGTTTTCCCAGGCTGTGGTTAAAATGGACATCACATTTGGAATGTGAATGAACTCCGGAGCATCTCAATAAGATTATGTGAGTTATTGAGTTGTGCTGTGTTGTAACCGGGCACAACTCACCACCGCAGCACCTCCTGCTGGTTGTCCTGGGAATTAGCTCAGGTTCCAGTGGAGCGCCCTCTGCAGGCCTTGTTTCCTGCTACAGGCCCTGTGTCCCTCCCTGAACCCCGGTGCCTCTTTTACATAGGGTTCTGCCCCCTGGCAGTAACCCCTTCTCCTTTGGGGTTTCCCCTCCCTGGGAACCCCCCACCCTCTATCCCCACTTTGCCTCAGTGTAGGCTACTGCCAGTCATTGTCTAGCCCCACACCCTGGGGCAGATTGCAGTATCAGCCACTCATCATCAGCAAAGGGGTTTGGACCTGCTGCCTTAGCCTACCCCTGGGTTGCACCATACAACCCCAGTACCTCCTGGCCTAATTCTAGGCCACAGCCTGGGGCTTTCCAGGCAGTAGCTTCCCAGCTCCACTGCCTTTCCCTAGCCCTGCTTTACTCTAGGTACCTTATCAGTTCTATACAGCCAGGCCCTTCTCTCTCTCTGAACACAGAGAGAAACTGTCTGCCCTTGGCTTCCCTGGCCTTCTTATTAGGCCCTGTGGCTCAGTTTGGGGCGTGGCCCCAGCTGCAGCCACTTCCCCCAATCAGCCCAGCCTAAAAGGCTGCTTTCTCCAGTCCCAGCCCTTTTCCAGGGCTGTTTTAACCCTTTCAGGGCCAGAGCAGGGGTCCACCCTGCTACACGTGTATGCAAAACTTCAGGCAATTCCATGACAGTGTAATAAAGTATTTGTCAGGTTCCACATTGGAACAATCAATGAACTGACTATTGGCAATGCTTCTACTGCTACAAGCATAATGCACAAATATTTTGCTATCCTATAAAATAGGCAGAATGTTCAGTCCTCACTGTACAATGGACTGGTATTCCTCATCACTAAGTGGGAATCCTATATTGTGTTAACAGTGCTTAAAATATGATCCTCTGAAGCAGTTGTTTTCAACCTATGGTCTGCAGCCCGCTGGGGGGTCCTCAGACTATGTCTAAGATTTCCAAAGAAGTCCACACCTCCATTTGAAATATTTGTAGGAGTCCACAAATGAAAAAAAGGTTGAAAAGCACTGCTCTAAAGTAACCGTATACAAAGGAAAACATTCCTTCGGGTTTCATATACAGGAATGTGCCCTTAAAAGAGCATTTAACATTTCTGAAGTGCTGAGAACACTTCTGAGAAGTGGGTATTGTATGCAGTCAATGTCAGAGGTGGAAGTAAAGTTAATGAATTCTGGATTCCAAGCTCTCTGCTAAAACAGGTGATCTCACCATTTGAGGTAACTTCAGTTAAAAAAAAAACACATAAAACAAATATGATTGAAAGTGTCTATTATTTTTTCTCAAGGAGACTTGAGCTTCACCTACTAGCTATTTCATGGCACCAAACATCAATTAAACATCCTTTCATGCTCGTAGCTCATTCTTCCTTCCTCTTCCTTAGATAGTATTGCTTCATTGCACTAGGGGCATTAAAATCACTGTTCCTTTATGAAAAGTCCAATAGGAAATGCCATGTTGTTTGTTTTAAAAAGGAAAGTAGTAACGCAATGAAGTCCAGAGCGCCATAAGATCCGCTGTGATCCAGATGGATCAGATACTATTGCACTCAGACATTAAGGTGGTGGTGACAAAATACAATTCTTGCAAACTAGGGATCAGAGTCACCTTTGTTTAGCAGCAATTGGACGTGATTAAAGGACATGGTAGGCTGTTCTAGTGGTAAAACAGCTAGGTACCACACAAAGGATCAGGGTTTGGTAGAGGACTGGAGTATTGCATGTGCAACCTGCTTGGTCCCAGGGTGAAAGGACCACCTTATCTTATTTATTTTCATTGTATGAAGAATACGCAGACAGACATTTTTCTCCAGCAAGATCCATTATGGTATCATCTATAACATCTGTAAAACTGTTTCACTTTATTTTACATTAAGCCTTAAGGGCCTGTACTTCCTTCCCAAAATGATAAATCCTACAAATGAATAGCAAGAGGGAAATTCCTATGTAAAAACTACATCCTAAATTCCTAACACATGACTATCAGTCAGAGGTTCTCTGTTCTCAACCATTTGTAATTCATGCATATTTCACATGCACCGCGGAAGAAGCTCTGCACAGCATTGTTTGCAGACTTTTCCCAGACATCACTGCTTTCACAAAGGAGAAAATAAAAGGTGTTTTACCATTCTGCTGAGTTGGAACACATTCACTCTGTCACCTGTGATGAGGCTCTTCAGCATATAGAGATGGGGAAATGAATGGCATATACATTAGTAGTGTACTCCTGCCATGGGTGAGGACAAACACTATAAGTAGAAGACCTCCTGCTGAAAAGGACCAGAGACTATTGGGAAAATCACCACATGCTTTTACGCAATCTGCATCACCTGGATCATCCCTCTGCCAGGGCAGTATTGTTCCCTCCAATATATTCTTCAGATTTTTGTCTAGCTCGCTTGTAAATATTTCAAGCACTGTGGCATTCACCACTTTGCTTGAGAAAGCTAGCATTAAAGAGTTATGGAATGAGTAAAACAGGACTAGAAAGAGACCACTGTGAATTATTTTCACTTGTGATTCAAGTTACCATCAGAATTTAGATTTTCAGATATCAAAGTCTAGCCACTAACTCACAGCATCACTTCAACATCACTCACATTTCAGTGAAACATGGAACATATGAACTTAATACTGACCACACTATATCAGGCCAATTGTCCATCTAGTTTGCTATCCTATCTCAAATAGCAGCCAGATGCTTCAGAGGAAGGTTCAAACTATTCCTTGAGGAATAGTTATAAAATAAGCTGTGCAGGAGAAACTCCCAAATGAGACCGAGAGTCAACCCACTGCCACCTGCTTTCCTTCAGGGCGAATTCCCATTTCAATGTAGGTGTCTCCCTGTGTGTAAAAGGGTTTGCCAGCTGCGCACCCGTGCGCACACACAGCCTCTGGCAGTTAATCTGGCCCACAATGTATTGTCTATATGTGTATTCCTTATACCTCTTTGGAAGCTCCATGCACTTTTTCTTCACCTGCACCAAATGATTGTTTTGATGTTCTTTTGGCTAATAAAAAACCAATAGTGTCTGCAGCTCTGCACTCAGGAACAGTCCTGCAATAACAAGCCACACTTCACACATGCCATGGAGAAATAAAAAGCTAGATCGCTGATTCAAGGGCAGTTGCTACTAACACCATCAAGCGAAGATATTTAAAACTAATTATTAAAATGCCTTAGGGTCAGTGTATCCCAGTCATTGGTGGGCAGGCTTGAACTGGGGACCTCTGGAGCTTAGTGAATGAGCCTCTACTGCACAAGCTAAAAATCCCCCTGGCTCTTAGCTAAGGCCATGGCTACACTTACAGTTCTGCAGCGCTGGTAGTTACAGCTGTGTTCGTACAGCTGTGTAGGGCCAGCGCTGCAGTGTGGCCACACTGACAGCTACCAGCGCTGCAGTGTGGCCACATTTGCAGCATTTGCAGCGCTGTTGGGAGTGGTGCATTGTGGGCAGCTATCCCAGCATTCAAGTGGCTGCAACGTGCTTTTCAAAAGAGGGGAGTGGGGTGGAATGTGTGACAGGGAGCATGGAGGAGACAGAGAGAGTGGATTTTTGGAGCTGACACTGTTCTCAGCTCCCTGCCTTGCAAGTTCTAAGGACTGGAAGATACACAGTGCCTATCTTCAATCATTTAAAAAGTTTTGACCTTTCCCACACCTGTCTCTTATTCACTAAATGCTAATTATGCACTCCTAAATAGCCATCAGACCACATAAACAGTTGCTCAACATTACCCCTCCCCCCTCTCTCCTCAAGCAAACAGCTTTGAACATTCCAAAGCAATTCTCCTGCCTTCGCTGGCTCGCGCGCTGGAGCACAGAGCAGCTGTGTTTGTTTTTTAGCAAATAGCTACGGGGAGATCGGAGTTCAGCCATTCTTCTGGTTTGTTGTGGACAGGAATTCTGGGATACCTCCTTATACCCCGGAGGCCAATAAAAGCGCTGATGGTGTCCACACTTGCTGACCAGCGCTGCATCACCAGCGCTGGAATCGCTACACCCGAGACAGACCAAGTGTACAGCCAGCGCTGCAACCAGGGAGTTGCAGTGCTGGCTGTGCTTTGCAAGTGTGGCCACATCCTGAGTTGCAGCGCTGTAACCCCCTCACCAGCGCTGCAACTCTCCAGTGTAGCCAAGCCCTAAGACTGCAGAGAAGTCTCATTTTCTCTCTCTAAGTCAGGGGTCCCTAATGCGGCACCCGAGGGGCATCTTAATGCCCCCGCATCCTGGCCCCCGGGAGAGCACCTGCTGAAATGCCGCCAGATTTCAGCGGCATTTCGGTGGGGATGCCTCTTGATGATGACTTTGTCACTAAGTGATGTCATTGAGAGGCATCACCCCCGAAATTCATGAGCGACACCTCTCGATGACGCAACTTGTCGACGGCAAGCAGCAGCATCGAGATGCATTGCTGCCGAAATTTGGGGGCGACGCCTCTCGAGGACGCCTCTTTCCGTTGACAGATGACATCATTGAGAGGCATCGCTCCCGAATTTCGGCGGCATTTCGGCAGGTGCTTCACCGCAGCAGTAGTTCTTCCTCTGGCACCCACCAGAGTAAAAGGTTGGGGACCACTGCTCTAAGTGGTCTCGGCACTACCAGATGGGACAAAACACCACACCCAGGAGGTGTGTGGGTTACACAGAGCTGGCCCACAACATTTTGGCACCTGAGGCGAGGAGCTCAAATGATGGCCTCATTCCACCTCACTTGGGCCAAAACTTTGAAAGGTCTCAATTCTGCCTTCTTCCTGTTCTACTCCTCTCATGGTTCTGCTCTACTATTTACCCTAATAAAGGAGAACTAACAACTTAAAATGCCTTGTTCAAAAATTTTAAATAACACTTAACTTTCAAATGCCTGAACAACAAATGTAACTTTTCTTGTCTGCATATTAAGTGGACCTTGGGAATCAGTGGAGATTACTGGATCCATATAATCACAGATCCAATTACCAGGTACAGCCTTTCCCTTGGTCTGCTGAAACTCCGACCTCCTGCAAACTAAGCTATCCAGAGTAGGAGTGGATCTCAGCTGCATAGCACAGAGTGAGTGGAGAGTTACCCTGGATCCTACTTTGTATCCGCTGTTCCCCCAGCCTGCTGTATTATTAGTGTTAACTATTTTTATTATTGTAGCAATTAGAGGCTTTAATTCAGATTGGGCCCCCCTTCTCCTAGATGCTGTACATACACATGGTAAAAGACAGCCCCTGTCTTGAAAAATTTACAATCTAAACAGACAGAGAAATTATTATACCCATTTTACAGTGGGGGAACCCAGGGCACAGAGACATCAAAGTCACAGAGTCAGGAATTAAACTGAGATCTTCTAAATCCTAGTCTGCTTCCTTAACCATCAGATTTTTCCACAAGGTGGAAACGTTGTGTGGTTCTTGGGGCCTTCTGCAGCACTAAATCCCCAAGCTGAATTTCATCCATATTGCAGTCCAGAAAAATCCCATTCATATCAAACAGAAAGTAAGTCTCAAATGGATCTAGGTCATTGAAATGTGTGAATTCCAATTCACTTCAACTCATGCGAATTTGCTATAAAAAACATTGATATTGCTAGGAGGCAGTGTAACCTGGTGGCTAGAGCACTGCACTGGGACTCAGAAGACCTCTGTTACATTCCTGGCCCCACCACTGAGTTGCTGGCTGACCTTGGGCAAGTCACTTCAACTGTCTGGCTCAGTTTCCCTATCTGTAAAATTGGGACAATGATACCAATTTCCCTTGCTAAGTGCTTTGAGAACTATAGATGAAAAGTGCTATATAAGTGTTAGGTTACTTTCTCTAGAGTTAGAAACAGTAACCTGTACCATAGTCATAGTTTTTGCTGTGTAAGTTAGGAGCACGTGATGGCTATAGTACTCCTCTTTTGATTACACCTAACACCCAAATTACAGGCATTATTAGGATGTCAGAGCCTGGCGAAGGCGTACAGATCTTTTTTTCCAGACATAGAATCATATGATTAAAAGGGACTGCAAGGGTCATCTAGCAGTCTGTTCCATGGTCCTAGTGTTCTTACAGTTAGGAAGTTTTTCCTGAGTTTTAATCTAAATCTGCTATGCTGTAGTTTGAACCCAAACCCTCAATGGAGAGTTTGAGAGCATGGTGTGCTGAGAGCTTTGTAGTTTGGTAGCATCTAAGGAGATACAGCTGAGAATGAACATGAACTGTTGCACCAAAAACGTAATCAAACCTCTGGAGGACATTTAGCTCTCTGAGGAGGATGGCGTGGGATGGGCTCACAGCAAAGGAAGGAGATGCTGTCTGTGCTCTTTGTATGATGCCAATGATTGTGATATCTAGGAGTGTAATATATTTCCTCTTCTACCCCTTCTTTTTCTTCTTTTCATTTTGCTTTGGAGACTGCTGTTACCATTCACTGCCTATCACCCATATGGCTCAGCCCTTTCTTTTCCTGCTTCTGTCCTCATTTGCATCCTTTGCGGGGTTTTTTCTGTCATTTACTGTCCCATGAGTCTCTTGTGACCACCTAGGTTCTCTCAGACAGAAAGTTTCTCACAGTTACTCTGAGTTCATCTCAATATGTGTAGCAAGAAAGAAGCTCTAACAAGTTTTCATCCACTTCCAATTCATTTCTCTAGCCTTTTTTTTCCTTTTTTCCCTCTTTCATTCTAAGATGTTCACCTCCACACACATAATTTCTGCCCCCCCCACACACACACACACACTGTGATAAGCTCTGTTTCAACTCTGACACTTCTCCTCTTTCTACTCAGAATTTCATTGAAGCTAAAAATATGCTAGTTTTTATTTTTCCAACAGGAGGATTTCCCTTAGGAAGAAACCAGCAAAGTAAAGAATCCACCTACCCAGAAATACAAAAGGCAGATTCAGTAGTTCTGCAGTAGATGCAATTCTTTTTATGCAGCACTGCAATAATTAGAAAACACACTAAGCACAGTGAATGTTAGGATACTGGGGGAGATTCTGTATTCCACAGGCATCATGAAATGTTTTCACTGAAGTCCCAAAGCATAGAAATCTCACTCATGTCTTTGAGGTTCATCACAAACTTAAAACTCAGACAAAGCTTACAGAGGTTTTTGAACATTTCAAAGAAATAAAAGACCTAGGGTCATCTGAGACCACTACAGTTTGTGTCAGAATCATGCTTTTATATTGTCATTGTGAAGCTAGGTGACACTCAATGGTTTCAACTGGAGGTGAGCACACATGAAACCTCTGGAGATTAACATCTTTCAATTTATGGGCATTCAAAAATCCAAAATCAAATCCAAAATGTTGCCTGAGCTCATCTTAGGTTTCAGGGAGTCTCTCTCTTAGATTCTGAGATCATTTGAACACTAATCTGAAATAAAAACATAGGGCTTGTCTACACTGGCAATTTACAGTGTTGCAACTTTCTCGCTTAGGGGGGTGAAAAAACACTCCCCTGAGCGCAGCAAGTTTCGGTGCTGTGCACCGCCAGTGTAGACAGTGCACCAGCACTGGGAGTTACACCCCTCATGGGTGCGCCGTGACCACACAAGGCAGGTTAAAGAGCTGCCACAGCAGTGCTTTAGCATTGCCAATATAGAGTAGCCCTTAGGGAGTAAGAAGCCAAGTGGATGGTAACTAACCACAATGCACAACCCTCTGCAAAATCAAGTCACCAAACTGTGTATGGTTGTAGCATCACCCTTTCAATTTTTTTTGCATGATTTTGGCTAGTGGTTATTCACAGTAAACCTCAAAAGAGATTGAGCTGAAGTTTGAACTGCTTCAATATCTAAAAAGTCCCATTCGTTATGTATATGGCCCTGGTGTGACCAGTGCTGGAATACTGCGTCCAGTTCTGGTGCCCATAATTCAAGATGGATGTTGATAAATTGGAGTGGGCTCAGAGATTAAAGGATTAGAAAGCATACCTTACAGTTATGGACTCCAGGAGTTCAATCTATTCAATTTACCCATGTTTGTGAGGTAATGTTGTATCCTGTGAGCATATATGTTATGATAACTCATGAACTAGTGGCCTTCCAGTTGTGCTGTTTTAGGACATTGTCACCTAGCCACATGTACACTATGAGGTGGAAAACATATTTTAGAATTAAAAAAACATTTTTTTTCTGTTTCAAAAAGTATGTGGGCTACAAATGTGCTCCAAACATGTTGCACTGTTATCCTATATTTTTAGCTGGGTTATATCAGCTATATGTGGAAGCCTGAGCAAGGCTGGTGCAAGGGAGAAGGTTGCTGTCCTTTACACCCCTATAGGCTGCTCTCCCTTCCACCAGGGGTTTGTTTTGGCCCCTACAGCAACCTGGAATCCTAGTCAAGCACATCTATGCTGTCTGGCTCAGGAGATGCAGCACAGATTCTGGCCCTTTATTAATTGTATATTGATTGACTCTGAAAGTGTGCTGAGCAGCTGGAAACTCAGACTCACTTTCATGGACCCAATCATGGAAGTCTATGGGAACTTTGCTGTTGACTTCAGTGACAGCAGGATCATGCTCATTGCATACAAGTACTCAACACAATCTCAGCATCAGCTTCCACCCTCTCATTCTCCTTTTTCTTCTGGCAGAAATTATCTGTCTTCTCTCCTTTTTAATATCAAAATATCAAAACAATTGCACATTGGGTTTGGTAAGATGACATTTTCATCATGGAGCTGACATGTACAACCTTAAGAGAAGCCTTTATAGTGAACCGTTTACAAGTAAATATTGGGATTTAAACTGATGAGAAACGGATTGGGTGTTGCCTGTCAAAGCCCCAAAGGCCACATAATAAATGGCTAGGTAACAACAGCTCCAGCTCATTGAAATGCAGACATTATTCACCGAAATTTCATTTGCACAGCTTATTCTCCACTGCCTCCTTAACAAATGTCAATGAATCAGAGATACATGTTCAGTGAAATGAAGTGCAAATA
This sequence comes from Gopherus flavomarginatus, assembly GCF_025201925.1. Taxonomy (NCBI): domain Eukaryota; kingdom Metazoa; phylum Chordata; order Testudines; family Testudinidae; genus Gopherus; species Gopherus flavomarginatus. The sequence goes on along the minus strand of NC_066619.1, from coordinate 18,239,685 downwards.
CCACTGAAAATCAAGAGGAAAGCTAGTGGAGGCACAGAAATGCACATCGGTTCGTGCCAGTGTGTCTGCTCTGCTACCACAGCCATAAAATTCCCTCTTGAGTGTTTGAGGTACCAGTGAGGAAGAGGCAATTAGCCATGATGGGGCAAAAGAATAGCATCCTGTCTCTCTGTGCCACTGTGTCATCAGACCCACAGAGAAGTGTACCCATAATACAACATGAAAAAGTAATGGGCCATTCACAGAATGCTAGAAATTAGATATGGCAAAAGAACTATAAGGTTATTTAGAGCAAAATTTTCAACGGTGAATTAGAAATTTAAGTCCTACTGACTTTCAATGGGCATTAGACTCTTAAATCACCTAGATGCTTTAGAAAATGTTACCCTTACCATATCCCATTGCCAAAGCATGTTTATTCCTATGCTACAGTTAGTACTTACAGGACTCTTCCTTTCGTGCATGAACTGATACGATATACACCGATATACAGAAACTGCTCCAATACATTTAAATGTCCACCTTGATTTACATTAGATATAAACTCATAATAAAACATTTAGAAATGGGACTGTCAGATGTTACAGAGGTTCTGTCAATTTCTAGATATGTGTATATGGAACTTAAAATTCTAGGATTATTTTTGCTATGACAGTGAGTTTTCCCCCTTACACCTGTGTCCCGGCACCAAGCCCCCTGCTCTATGGTAACTCAGTAATTTTTCCTTGTTTGTGGGTCTTTCACACAGCAACAGGGAATAGAAAAATCATGTAATAATATAGGAAAATGGGATGTAAAACCACAACAATTGACAGGGGATGGTGCAGGACCCAAAATACTTTATTAAATGTAATTATTTCTTTAATTGAATTTTAACCCTGATTTTGAAATTGACTATGTTTCAAGGTGATGTGTCCCTTTAAAACACCAACAGTATTAACATTAGAGAGGAAGGGTGGTGGTTAGTACATTATCCTAGAACTTGGGATATGCAGGTTCAATTCTTTAGTCCACCGCAGATTCCCTTGGTGACTTTGGGCAAGTCACATGATCTCTCTGTGCCTCAGTTCCCAAGCTGTAAAAATGGGGATAATATCATTTCTCTACGTCACTCTAACGTTGTAAAGATAAATACATTCAACATAGTGAGGTGCTTGGATAATACAGTGATTGGAGCCACAGAAGTACTTGTGATAGAACACAGGACTTGCCAGATCTGGGCTATAGTGCACCTTGTATGGTATCCTGCCTTAGGCAGTAGCCACTGTCTGATACTTGAGAGGAATGGGAAAAAAAAATCCCTACCAATGACCCTAGCTTTCTGGGCAATCCTGTACATAGAGGTAGGAGACTGCTTCTTACTGACATGTGAGTAGAGCTGGCTAATTTTTTTTTACAACTTTTTTTTTTAATTAAAAAATGGCTTTTCAACTCAAATGAGAATTTTTGCAGACATTATTCACTGAAGTTAACCTTTTCCTACTTTTTAATGAAAAGCAAAAAATGTGCTTTTTGAAAACTGTTCCCTTGCCCTCATGGTTTTTGTCCCTTTTCTCTCCTTTTCCAGTGGAAAAGGGGGAGAGGAAGGCAAGAAGGGAAGAAAATAACAAAAAGAAAAAAAATGTTTTTAAAACCTGAATATGGGAGTGGGGAGGAAGGTTTTTTGTAAACTGTAAACTGAGAACTTTTTCAATTTTCATTTAGACAAAAAAACTGAAAGATTCCAGCAAAAAACATCTACAACATTAACATTTTCCATTTTCTTTTAATTCCCCTCCCTACAAGGCAGTTGCTACAGCCTGAAATAAAAGATTTGCATCCACTTCACTTGCACAATTACCAATGTTATTACTAAGTCTTACATGTTTTCTTACGGGTTATACAAACTTGGGACAGCACCCTGAGAGGTATCTATGAAAGTACAAAACTCAGAGGAGCCCAAATTTGCTGTTCTCCCACACAAAACTATACTAGTTTCACCACATTTATTATGGTAAATTATAAATACAGGACCACAAAATGGACTACAGAAAGTGTTAATTTGGCTACTGAAATGAATAATCAATTATTTAAATCATTCAAGCCAGTTCTATTGTCTGGGAAGAGTATTTGACCATGTAGGCCATCAAAACATTAGGGAGCTCAAAATGCTGAGTGTGTGAGTGAGTGTGCCCTAAGACCTACCAAATATAAATAGCTTCATCACTCAAGAAAGTTCTAAGGGTCCAGTTCTCCCTCAATGTCCCTGCTCCCATATAGATCAATGGCAACATTCCCCACAGACTTCAGTTGAGCAGGACCAGTCCTTTAGTGCCCCTGGAGCTTGAAAGAAAATCATGTGGGGAGAGTATATTGCAGAGAAAAGCACTTCACTAGTCAAAAATAAGAATTGACATCACTGGGGATTTTTAAGAGCAGGTTAAACAAACACCTGTCATAGATGGTCTGGATAATACTTAGTCCTGCCATGAGTGCAAGGGACTAGACTAGATGACCTCTCAAGGTCCCTTCCAGTCCTATGATTCTAGGATTAGAGATTCATAGATTTTTGTTTTAAAGACAGAAGGGACATTTATGATCATCTAGTCTGACATCCCGCAAATCACAGGCCATAAAATGTTGCCACATAATTTCTGCATCAAATCTATGACTTCTTTTTGAGCTATATCCTCTTACCTCAGTGATATCAAAGGTCAATATTAACGAGTCCATAGAGAGCCATCTGAAAAAAATAAGTGGCAGGACACATCTGCAGATCTCTTTGACTTCAACAAGAGCTGTGGATCTTCAGCACTACTTCAGCCATTTATTCAAGTGACTAATTGTTGACTTAGTAGACTGGGGGTACGTCCCGACTACCCGCCGTAACGGCGGGTAGCGATCAATTTTTCAGGGATTGATATATCGCGTCTCATCTAGATGCGATATATAGTTCCCTGAAAGCGCTCCCATCGACTCCGGAACTCCACTGGAGCGAGCGGCAGTAGCGGAGTCGACAGGGAGAGCCGCAGATGTCGATCCCGAGCCGTGAGGACCTGAGGTAAATCGATCTAAGATACTTCAACTTCAGCTATGCTATTCACGTAGCTGAAGTTGCATATCTTAGATCGATTACCACCCCCTACCCAGTGTAGACCAGCCCTGGTTTAGGTTCCTAAGTCTGACAGAGCATTTTACAAAAATTAAGTAGACTAAGATTCAAACAACACCTATGTGACATACCAACAGACATTCTGATCTCCATACCATAGAAGAGGAAATTTAGACAGAGAAGTTAATTGATTTGCCAAAGGCAGTGGCAGTACTCAGAGTAGAACTACTCATGGTGCCTACTCCATCCCAAACAGACGTACATTTACATTTATCTCATGATCTCCTTGCATACTGCGCAGCCTGTCGAAGACTAGATATGGAACAAAGATTCAAGAGCAACAGACAGAAACAATAAATAGTGCTAGTTCAAGGGATTCTACTGCCCTAGGCAAACGGACGTCTTTTTGAATGTTTGCTTTCCCAGAGGAATCCATGCTCATTTTAACAAAGTCCCTTGTTCTTCTTTTGAAGCAAAGAAAAAGATCTTCTGTTAGTGTGAATCTGGAAATTGGTCAGATCCTGCTGTCAGTTATGCTGGTGTAAATCTGGAGGGGCTGCACTGCAGTCGGAGCAGACACTTCGATTTTTACAGATGTAGCAGAGCAGAATCAGAGCCATTTTTCTTCATTCTTAAACCAAGAGATTTACTTGTTGCCACTTTATTCAATGGTCAGAACTGTCAGATATTGGGCTGGGACACTGAACATTCCAAAAGCCGGGGACATTCCCTGATTTCCTTACGATTGCAAAGAGACATCCACTATACTTCTGAGGAAATCAAGAGGACTGTCTGAGTTCAAAGTCTTTGAAGGGGCTATTAACGAACGGTTGCGCTTTAAAAAAGTCAACTAAACTTGGCTGGTTTCATTAGAGATCACATTCTCAGCTTTAATCATGCCTTCTATTATGTCCCACACCTCTGTTACTGGACCATAGATAAACATTTTAGAACAAGGAACAGCTTTGCTCTCTACTCTTTTTTCCCTCTCCCTTTTTTGTCTCCACTGGACTATGACATGCCATTTTTCAACCTTGTTAAAAGCTGCTGTTATATAAATTGCCAGATCTATTAGTATATCTCAATTACTGCATCTTGTGCTACTCTTAGCCTCTTGTGAGGCACAATTGTCATGATTTATACTATAGTAACAATGATATTTTTACATTAGTAAGCAATTAAAGAACTGAACAGCACCCCTGGGAAGTTCAGAAAAGCTTGGAAAATACACCATCATTTTGAGTTATATCTGGTCTAATTGTATTTACAGAAACCTTTCAAAAGAATAAATAACTTGTCAAAATATTTGCAGTGTTCAGAATAAATGTATGTGTAAAGAGTATCATTAATGGCTCAAATTTATTATAGGAGTAAAACAAAGGTGAAGAAAACGGACTCTGGTGAGGTTACACAGGGAAATTGATCACTAGATTTTAGGCTTGTCAGACAGAACCATTCAGAAGAAAATAAAGCAGATTCAAATACTCTTATGGTCTTTGCAAACAGTACAAAGATGACAGGTATGGTCATTAGAGCATATATTCCTTTAAGTTTAATATTACAAAAGTGACAACTGTGCCATGTTAGAAGTTGCAATGCTCTGACTACAAAATATACTTGCCACCACAGATGCAATCAAAGCTGGGTTTTCCCATCAAGGCACACACCACCATGCAGGCATGCTATCTTGTGCAATTGTATGTATCACTCAGTAATTAAAATTAGAAAAGATAGTGAAAGATACATGACTGAACTTGCTTCACCGTCAATGATAAAGTGGTTTCGAATAGCAAGATTTAGGGGGAAAAAAGGCAGGGGGGAATCCTTGACTAGATTCAATGGTATAAAATAGACTATTCCTTTCATTCACCTCCCTAGGGGTCCAGATTCAATCACTGTTGCAAACACTGATAATGCTTTTCTGTACATATAGTCCATTGAATGGCATGAACAAGTACTGCTCAAACCAAGTGTAGGTGGGAGAATTGGGATCTATGTAGCAAGAATCCTGTCTATTTGTTTAATTAAAGAAAGGTTTAAGAACAAAGGTACAGAACCCTGAAGACTTTGGGTACCACTGGCTAGCATAAAAATAACTTCATTGTCCCTTTAAAAGAATTCCACTAGCCTGATCTTCAGAAGTGCTGAGCACAGAGTAGCTTCCGTGGAATCTTCTGGGTGGGTGCTCAGCACTTCTGAAAATCAGCCACAAACAGCTAGTGAAAGGATACCTGGCTCTGACACAACTTCCCCTTCGTTCACGCCTTCTGCTATCAGTGATGTCTCCACCTCACAGCCCTGTCTTCAATAGCCCAGAAGAGAGTTGCAGATTATTCACAGCAAGGCATGCGACATAAAATACTCAACACTACTGCCTTCTTTTACTTTCAAGGTGAAGGTGGGAAATAATTTTCAATCTGAAAACTATCAATATGTCAAGCAGGTGAATATACCTGACTTTATTTCATGAGGTAAGAAATCTGAGACTCTTCTGTCTTTTGAAGTCCTTACTCAGGAAAAATTTCTGTTAAAATCAATAACAGTTTGAGGGCTTTTGCTTTACCAGACCAAGAGCTGTAGGATCTGTCCCTTGTTATGTCCCCAGATGGCCTCACTGGTATGCTGTTTTCACTAAGTCTATTTCTTGTATCCATATGTTGTCTCTCATATACCTTGACTGTTCTCTCTTTGGGGCAGGGACAATCTTTTTGTTATAAGTGTTTAGCAGAATGAGGCCCTGATCCTTCTGTGGTGTTTTTAGGAGTTATCACACTACCAAAAAAACCCAAACCCTAGTATTGTTCTGAAACATCCAGATTGTGTGTCTAAAGTGACTGGAGTGAACAAAAATATGCCCCTTCATATGAGGTTAATGAGGTTATACAAGCACACAGCTCAGGTTGCATTCATATAAATGTAAAACAAGCCATTCACATTGATAGTGAAAATATCACCTCTTGCATGAATTATGCTACACATACTCATACGGTATAGACAGGATAAAAAGACTCTTCCACTGCCCACCTTCACAGATAGTCTACACAGATTCTTTCTATTCCCATATCTTCTACAAATAGAAATAATATATTAAGAGACCTTCATCACAGCTTGGATTTTTTCAGTTATATTTATCAGGGTCTTCATTTTTACACTCTGACATCAATTCAGAGTAAATTTTGAATATACATAGTCCAAAGTTACCTTTTAACTCTCAATTCCTATTAACAAGGCTTTTTCAGATGAATATTCACTAACAGCAATCAAAATAATTGTATATGTGCTATACAACCACATAAATGCTAGTGCAATTAATAGTTGCCCTTTCCTTTTTAGCCTTTATTTTATCCTTTCATCCGTGTCTATGGCAATACAAAATATGGGCTTTTCCTTTCCCATATTACTATATTTCTGTTAGTCAATGGTCTAATATAGCAGTTCTCAAACTGTGGGTCGGGACCCCAAAGTGGGTTACAATCCTATTTTAATGAGGTTGTCAGGGCTGGCGCTAGACTTGCTGGGGCCCACAGTCAAAGCCAAAGACTGAGCCCCAATGCCCAGGGCCAAAGCCCAAAGGCTTCAGCCCTGGGTAGCAGGGCTCAGGCTTTGGTTTCAGCCCTGAGCAGCAGGGCTCAGGTTACAGCTCCCTCTCCCTAGGGCTGAAGCCCTTGGGGTTCGGCTTTGGCTGCCTGGCCTGGGGCAGTGGGGCTCAGACTTCGGTGTCCCCTCCTGAAGTCTTACAGTAATTTTTGTTGTCAGAATGGGGTTGCAGAGCAATGAAGTTTGAGAACTCCTAGTCTAATGGTACACAGGAGCTTAGTGATTCAGAATTGTACTTAATTAGTTTTCTTGCTCCCTCTGCTCTGGAGGTGCTGCTTCAATAAAGCATAGGTTTTAATTATTGAAAATTTCCCCTTTAATTTAATTGGAGTCATAAGTCTGAAATCCTGCATCTCACTCTGCAAAAATTAAGGTTATTGGTTTATTAAAGGAACTGCAGTAAATATCGCAAGGACAAGAAGAAATGTTTTTTATAATTCAATATGCAAGTCAAGGAGAAAAGAAATTGTCCAGGTAGGCACAGTCCTCAATCCTAGGTATTCTAAAATGCATATCAGGGCCGAATCTAACCATCAGTGCTCATGCAAAAATATAATGGATGACAGGTAAAGTTACACTGTTACTGGCAGTACCAAGAATCTCACTACAAAACAATAAAGATCTGAAACTCAGTAGTCATACTTGTGGAAATGGGAAACAAAGCATCATTATATAATGTGATGATATAGTGCCACAGATTATTCAGGTTGGAAGGGACTTCTAGTGAGCAATAAATCTATCTTCTGGCATAACATTCCTAAATTGTCTGAGACACATGGTGTATGAACTTTGCATATCTCAAATTACATGATTATGTCTTGGCAGTTTGATCCTGGTTTTGTTAGTCTTGGGATTCTAAGGTTACACAAATTCTGAAGAAATAAAATCTTTAAGGCCAACTTTTCAAAAACCAGTGTCTACAACTGATTTTCTTTGCAACTAAAATCTTATCTTTGAGTGTGCAAATCTCATTTCTGAGCACACATTTGGTGGTTAGACAACTAAGTGCTTGATCTGCATGCGTACAATGTCTGCACAGGTAAGCTTGAAATTTTATGTGTGCAAACTGCAGCAACATGTGCAAACTGGATATTTGTGCATGTAACTGACTAGTAAAGAGTCTAGATTACATTAGTTAACAAATACACAAATAATATGTGCAGTTATGACAAATCCATGCATTGATTAAGTGTGCAATTGTGTGCCTGACTTTTTCTGAATTATATCTTTAGTGTCCAAAAAGCTTGAAAAAATCAACTATTTTGACTAAGCCCATAATACACTTCAATTGGGTCAGAATTATTGGTAATGACACATGAACAGGAAAGAACATTGCTTGACTTTCAGTCCCCAGAGTGTGTTTGTAGAGCAGACTGTTAGAAAAAACAACAATATTTTCCTCTTGTAAAGAGAGCAAATTTGATCTGGAATCAGTGAGACACAAAAAACATGATTCCAGATTCAGTATTCAGAATAGAACTAAACTTTTAACCTGAAGTCTAACGTCTAGATAATTTATCAGTCAATAATTATAAATAAAAATTGAATGACTTAAGGACACAGCTCCACTGCAAATATAACTTAAAGTGTGTAGTGTTGTAGTCTTGACCCCAAACATGCTACCAACTGAACTAACGCTTTCAATCATGTGCCAGTTACAATATGGCTAAATTCCACCCAGGCTACAAATTTTGAATGTGTTATATCTGGGTGTCCTGCAGTAACTGGTTGTACAGCACAGACAGGCTTTAAAGTGAGGGTACTTAAAAATGTCTTGGGACCTTATTATGGACTCATCTACACTGTGGCAATCTGGATAACTCCGCTAACACAGTGGGGAAACACTGTGCCAAACATGACAAAATGGGAAGTCGTGTGAGGAGTCTGGATTTTGATGCATGTTTGTTTACTAGGTCAGGCCTATTATTACCAATTCTCAGTAACACAACAGAATTGGTTTCTAGCAGAGGAGACCTAGAGTAGGTTTAGAACTTACTTTATAAAAACAGTTGAAAGGAGTTATAGAAATTCGTTGATTCACAGCTACATAAAGCCGGAAGGGACTACAGCAGAACTCCGCTTATCCAATCTAACTGGGACTGGATCCAGATTGGATCATTAACAATTCAGATAATTCGGAGAATGGGAAAATGCGAGGCTGCAGCACCATCTAGCAGCCACAGGAGAGATCACCTGCGTGCTCTGGTTGTTCGGTTAATATAGAGAGCTGTTATGCCACCCAGCTCTGGTTACTACCTCCCCATACCCCAGCACACCCAATGCTGGGAGCAGGAGGATGACTGCAATCAGATTGTCTCCCAGCTCCCACAGCCAATGGGAAGACAATAACAAGTGCAAGATAGCATGAGTGACGGAGAGGTGGCTGGGCCAATGGGTGGCATTGCAACCTGAGCTCCTGCTCCTCTTCCCAGCCTCCACTCTGTACCTCCTACAAGCCTCCTCACTCTCAACACTATGCCTGATGCTCAGATTTGGGTGGGCTGTAGACTAGGTGCTAACTGGGTGAGCTGTGGCCAACCCAGATCCACTCATAGTTACGCCCCTGCTCAGCCACCCCTCCCCCCAAAAAATAATATTTTCAGCAGCCTTGGATGGGCCAAATTAAATGATCAAACCGGCTGCCCATCCCTGCTTTAATCATTCTCATGGCTCTTCTCTGCACTCTCTCCAATTTTTCAGCATCCTTCTTGAATTGTGGACACCAGAATTGAATGCAGTATTCTGGTAGTGGTCACACCTGTGACTAATACAGAAGTAATATGACCTCTCTGCTCCCACTTAGTATTCCCTTGTTTATACAACCAAGCATCATATTAGCCTTTTGGCCACAACATTGCACTGAGAGCTCAGATTCAACTCATTATCTACCAGGACTCCCACATTTTCTTCAGGGCCCCTGTAGCCCAGGATAGAGTTCCACTTTACTTTTGGCCTAATGTACTGATTATAAATAGAGGGGCTGTGGCACTACTGAAGAGGAAAAGAAGATTTTAGCACAACTCCTTTTTAAATTCCTGTGTAATCTTGAAATACTAATAACCAGGAAGTGATTTAAGATCGAGGACATTGGGGTCAAGAACTCTTACCAAATGATCAAGCACAAAATTTTGAAAATGAGAATGATTTTTTTCTGCGGTATTATACACTATGATCTGTATTCAATACAGATTAGAGCTATAGCTGCTAAAGATTCTATATCATGGGTTCAACTGTTATATCCTTTAGAGAACAAATTAGACTTTTTCACCTGTTTTCTATTCATTATTATTTTATAGCTAACACTGGTATTATGGAATGTTGTCATGTGGGAGCCCATTTCCAACATAAACCTGAGCCTACTTTTTCAGCATAATACATTTCCAATTTCATTAGGTAACTTCTTCATTCTTATCCAGCTGGTTTTCAACTCAGACAAGGCCTGTACTGATGAGAGCATTAAAATTGTGACTGTTGTACATCATGCCTACTTTCATCCTCATACACAGGGAAGTGTATTCTTAGCAAGTATGATATTCATTTGACAAAATATCCATCTTTTGAAGAAGTTCAGTGCACAATCATCAACATTTTCAAACTAGAATTCCTTGTTTAGGAGTCTAAACTGATTTAGGAGCCTAAACCAGTTGCTTGGTTTGCAGGGGTGGTGAGCTCTCAAAACTTTATATCTTCATAGTTGAAGGTGCTCAGCATCCGTCAGTATTTTACAGGATTGGGCCCCAGCTGCTGATCACACAAACATTTTGGTTGCTTATCTGAACTACACAAATCTTTAGAGCATGTAAAATTTGGCCAGAAATCTCACAACAGGTTTCTTAAAAGATATCTTTCTTCCAGTCAGATCAGAAATAATGAGAACATTTTTTTTTGTTTTCTTCTTCTTTCTGGCTTGTACAGAAAGTACAAAGGTCAATGGAAAGAGGAAAAAAATAAATGTAATTGATCATTTCACTACTTTGAAGGTTCTAGGAATGGCCAGAAGTTTTGGAGATGGCAGAAGGGAGGATTTTTTTAAACCAATTTGATCACCCCTACTTATAATCCCAGGTACTTTCTCTGCAGCAACAAAACCAAAAACACCTGTGGAAGGAGTGACTGCTTGAATTTTTGACTTGCAGAAACTCAAGGGATTTTGTTTCCTCTATTTTTCCTTTCTGAGATGGATAAGCTGCTGTCTCTTAGGATGGAGAACTAAGTCTTGAAAGCCACTTGATCCTATTTCAGAACTGCACAATAAGAGCTGGTTGGCTGGCTGGGCAACTACACAGCAAAATTTGCAATTTCAACACTTATGCAGAGGATTATGCTGATGTAGCTCATCCTGAGGTGGGCACATTGTATAAGCATTCCTGAAGCCAGCATATCCAGCCCCAAGAGGAACATGCCATGCCATGTGTTCTCATATTGCACATACCATATAATGATCTGTAGCAGGAAGGTCAGATGATCACTTTGCCTAGTGGTCAGCTAATGGCCTTATGGTTTCTGCCGATGTAGTCATCCCAGAAGGGGCCCCAGTTGTGGCCTTAATCAACCCCTTGTGTGCCAACTACTCCCCCAGAGCTCAGTCACTACAAAGCAGCTGTGGGGAGGGAGCAAGGTAGGGGGACCCAGGCCCACCTACTCCATAGGATCTCAGGGGCTAGAGATTAATCAATGTTTCCAGTCCAGTTACTGAGCTACCCAAAACTATATTTCCCCTGGGTCACTTCCCACCAGTCTGGAGCTCCTCAATTTGGAGTGTAGTCATTGGCTTAGCAGACTCTTCTCAGCCTCTTTGTTTCCTGTTCAGTCAGTCAACCTCTCTTAGAGCTTTCAACTCCAAAAGAAGGGGGTCAAATTCCAGACTGGGGACTTCAGTGGAGTTTCACACAACTTTATTCCAGGTCTGAACTTAGCCCCCAATTTGGTTTTTAAAGCCTTGTACATTGAAGTGCATGTTTATTAGAGTAGGAATGAGGATACTAATTGTCCAAAGTCACGTTCTCATTGGCTAGCTACCTGGACCCTTTTCATCATAACTCTCAAAGTTACATGTAGCCCAAACCAAAAAATCCCTATGCCCATTAAGTCCCATTGACTGGGAATGGTGACTCGGGACCACAGGGAAGTGAGGTGCTCCATGCCTGCAGATGCTCCGGGTAAACAAAACATCCCGACCCACCAGTGGCTTACACTGACAGGTTGGGAGCCAAAGTTTTCCAACCCGTGAAATATAGGGTTGGCTTATGAAAGAGTCATACAGTTTTTCCTATTTTTACTTATCCATCTTGGGGAGTCGGCTTATAAATGAATAGGCTAATGAAGAGTATATACGGTAGTTTACAATGTGTGAAATTTATGAGCTATATTCTAATAGCAATAAGCCACTTCAGGGTATGCACTAGTGAGCAAACTGATTCACCTTTTGGATAGCTGAATGCAAGGCCATTCTACCCCAATAGCTTTGTAATGCAGACCCTGTTGCGGCTTATTACTGTACTAATTTCCATTATAGCATATGCACTTAAAAATATTGAGAGATCAGTCCTTCTTTTGTTCCAAAACAAAAAACGGAATCAGGAATAAACTCTATTGATATGACTACTCTACCCTATTGGGGAACTCTTTCAAAATGTAATGAGGCTGAAGCCAATAGGATTCTATGGAAACTTATCAGATTTCTACAGATGTTACTCTTAAAAAAATCCCTGGAGAATTTAATGTAGAATATCATGTCTCTTGCTTTTTGAACAAACACATAGAATTCTATGCCAGAGATTTAATTTCTATTAAATTCTATAGGACAGCCAAGAAAAGTTATCATTCTCCATTGTATTCTATAGGATTTTTCATAAGACTAAGAGGCAATAGAAAGTATCTCCAAGCTATCATGCTGGAATTACCCCAGTTGAAATAATAAATATGATCTTTCTATTCTATGGATTGTATGGATAAGGAGCTATTATAATATTCTAAAAGAAATATTTCCGTGCCATATAATTGATGGACAGTTTGGAACTGAAAAGGATTGCAGCTCTAAAGCCATTTTGTACAACACTGAAGGTCAGTCTCTCTCTCTCTCTCTTATTGATTTTATACTGTAGGCATGTTGGTACAGTAAAGATCAAAGTTAAGTTAACAGAGCATGTTGTTGGCAAGAATCCTTGAACTAGAATTTAATGGATTAGTTAAGGGAAAAAAATCTTTGTAAACATAATTTTGGAATTAGCAGCAGGAGGAGAAGTAACAAACTGAAGTGAAATTAAAGGATCACCAGGAAAACTGGGTAGAATAGGGCTGCAGTTTTTCTGGGATGGATGCCACAGAGTGTATCTTCTCACTAGTCCTGATCTTTCTTGACCCACAGCTTCCCACCATGTGGTATGCCTGTGGAATAGCTTCTATAGCCTCTATGGGAGGGCGAAGCATCTTACAGAGATGCAGCTCACTCTTCCATGGTCCCAACCCTCACCAGTTCAGCACACAGTATCTATCTATAGATCTTAGAGTGTTATATTGCAATTCATCATCACAGTATCTGAGAGCCTACCACACAGGAGGCATCAATGTGGTCAGTGTCATTCTTGCTAAGGTTTCTCAGTGTCTCTTAAAGATGATCAGGCTGGATCTGAATAAACTCCTCTAGAAGTTCACTCCCCCTTGATTGCAAATGCTTTGGTCCCTGCAATTGCATGCTTTGCCCTGGGACTCCCTTCTGCCTGTGTGCATAGGGGGCAGCATCAGGAGCACAGTTACTAACTAGATACACTTTCTTATTCTGATTTCCCCATGCTGCAGTCCTTACCTGTAACTTCACTTCCTTTGGTGGAGTTTGCCAAGGGGAGGACTGCAGGATTTGGCCCTGCAGATCAAGGCCGCCCAGAGGATTCAGGGGGCCTGGGGCAAAGCAATTTCAGGGGCCCCTTCCATAAAAAAAATTGCAACACTATATTTTCATGGGGGCCCCTGCGGGGCCAGGGCAAATTGCCCCACTTGCTCCCCGCCATGGGCAGCCCTGGGAAAAATAAACCTTCCACATCTTGGCACAAACCCAGTTTTGAGAATGCTTCTTTACATTACATTAAAAGGGTTGGACAAATATTTTCCATCAAAACTTTTTTTGTATCGAAAACTAGGGGTTTTTAAAAAGTAGAAAAAAATCACGGAGAATGTCTGCTTTCCTTCAAAATTGTTGTGTTTTTTTTTAATTGAAAAGCTGAAATTAGTCTGCCAAAACCTGAATATGGTTTGGGGTTTCAGAAGTGTGTGGCCAAATATTTGCTGTTTGCTGTGTTTGATTGTTTAAAGAAACAATAAAAAAAATCTGCTTAAAACAAATCCAAAACTTTTGAACCACCTCAGCTTATGACCAAATGCCTGAGCCTATCCACTCAGAGATTTTTCCAGGTTTCTGATACTCTGCTGGCTTCCTTGACTCACATCTGTCTCCATAACTTTGGGTTCATTTAGGTTAGAACATAAGAACAGCTATACTGGGTCAAACCAAAGGTCCATCCACCCAGTATCCTGTCTGCTGACAATGGCCAATGCCAAGTGCCCCAGAGGGAATGAACCTAACAGGTAATGATCAAGTGATCTCTCTCCTGCCATCCATCTCCACCCTCTAACAAACAAAGGCTAGGGACACCATTTCTTACCCATCCTGGCTAATAGCCATTAATAGACTTAACCTCCATGCATTTATCTGTTTCCTAGAGACTGGCTCCATGGGGTCCCTCACAAACTGGAGACGGTTACTCTGGGTTTGTCTTTAGTATAGACTATGTACATACTTCACGAACTGAGCATTTGACTTTGGTCCAGAATCTGGGATGAGCCTATGTTGTGAAAACTGACATGCTCAAAATAGCACATGCATGTGAATGGACACATGGTGCTAAAATTAACCCAGGGGTTCTCAAACTATAGGTCAGGACCCCTCAGGGGGTCACAAGGTTATTACTGGGGGTCATGAGCTGTCAACCTCCACCTCAAACCCCGCTTTGCTTCCAGCATCTATAATAGCGTTAGATATATAAAAAAGTGTTTTCAATTTATAAGGGTGGGAGTTCGCACTCAGAGGTTTCCTATGTGAAAGGGATCACCAGGACAAAAGTTTGAGAACCACTGAATTAACCCCTCTGAAGCCTCAGGGAATGCAGGGGAGGGGAGGTGGGGTCTCCCTTGGTAGGGTTGGGAAGGAGATAGGCGGTGTAGGATATTGCTCTTCTCCCCTGACCGCCCCTCCACCTCTGCCCCCTCCCTATCCCCTGACTGTCCCTGGAACTCCCTGCCCTTATCCACCTCCCTCTCGGTCTTTTACCCCGGCTCCCCCCTCACCCGGAGCCTCAGCGTGTCATATCCAGGAGCGTCCCTGAACAGCTGGACAGTGTGGCTCCGGCGAGGCCTGAGCTTCTTCCAGCTCAGAGCCACGTGGTAAGGAGGCGGGGCTGTGAGCTCCAGCGGGGCCTGAGCTCGCAGCCCCGCCTCCTTACCATGCGGCTCTGAGTGGGGCGGAGCTCAGGCCTCGCCGGAGACACGCTGCCCAGCTGTTCAGGGAGGCTCCTAGATGCGCTGAGGCTCCGAGAGAGGGGCGGAGGCAGGATTGGGCCGGGGTGGGAGCCTCACCCGTTCTCTTGGGGGCCCCTGCGGAGCGCGGGGCCTGGGGCAAATTGCCCTACCTGCCCCCTCCCCCCTTGCGGCCCTGCTGCAGATTGCACAAACCAGAACCTACAGCAGCAATAAAGATGCTTCAAGCCAAAAGATAATGAGGTTTAACCTGCATTCTCTTTAGCAGTGGTGATGCTGCATGAGAAACAAAGAATCCACTTATAATTTTCAGGGTTGGCAGTTAGGATAAACATAGTTACGCTCATAAATAAAATACACTTTATGGAGTCTATGACAGGCAATAAACATAGAACGCAAAATGCCATTTTTTCAGTCACTTTTCAGAGTAGAACCACAGTTCAAACAACATATAATTCAAACCAAAAAAATGAGTAAAGAAACACCCATTCTATGAATTTAAAATGCTAAATTTACAACATATTTTAACTTTAAAATAAATTACTTCTGAAAACTCATCTAGATCTCTTTGTAGTTAACAAACTTGATTTTTAAGTACTTTTACTTGTTCTCCTCTTCCTTCAGAGTGTAGTCTAGTAATGCATTTTAAGGGCTTTCCAAAGGACATTTATGTCTTTGAAAGTTGTATTGAATTGCAAGTAAACGCATATGTGGATTACTTTGGAGGGGAGGGGAGGAACAGTCTTGACAAAACTATGAAATTAAAGTCTCTGTAGAACTATTCAAGAATCAAATTGGGATGAGACAGACTCTCTTTTACCACTTAAAGGATGAGAATTTATTTGAGCATAAGCTTTCATGGGCTAGAACCCACTTCATCAGATGCATGGAGTGGAAAATACAGTAGCAGTATATATGCATAGTACATGAAAAGATGGGAGATGCCATCAGTATAACGAGACAATTCAATTAACAGTAGAATACCAAGGGAGGAAAAATCATTTTTGAAGTGGTAATGAGAGTGGTCCATTTCAAACAGTTGAGAAGATGTGAGTAACAACAGGGGGAAATTAGTATGGGGAAATTAGTTTTTGTAATGACCCATCCACTCCCAGTCTTTATTCAGGCTTAATTTGATGGTGTCCAGTTTGCAAATTAATTCCAGTTCTGCAGTTTTACATTGGAGTCTGTTTCTGAAGTGTTTTTGTTGAAGAATTGCCACTTTTAAGTCTGTTATTGAGTGACCAAGGAGATTGAAGTGTTCTCCTGCTGGTTTTTGAATTTTATAATTCCTGATGTCAGATTTGTGTCCCTTTAATCTTTTGCATAGAAACTGTCCGGTCTGGCCAATGTACATGGCAGAGGTAGCTTTTGCCCATTTCAGGCCTCTGAAACAACTCTACACAAACACAATAATGTCTTATTTATAAATAATGCTCTGTAACAATTTCATCCATCAACTTTCTAGAATTAGAGAGACAATCTGGCTAATTCTCTCTTGTGTTTATATAGCACTTGATCACCAAGTGTTTTGGGACCATACACACAGATTATAGCTATATACACCATATGGTAGTACAGCATATTCTAAAGTGGAACATAGCAGCAATGTTACACAACATTTTAGGACAGGAAATAAATACTATTACATACAGTTGAAATTTTAAGGGAAATTCAGGGTTAAAAAAACACCATATTTGGGGGGTAAAGTATCATAGAACCTTTAACAGTCCCATGTCTTTAATACCTTGGTTTTAAATCTCACTTGAAAGAGCACACTACCTCCTCACATAAATTCAGTAATAACTCAAGGGGAAAGTACCCCCTACCACACTGCCTCCTTTTGAGTATTCATGGAATATTTTCCATTCCAGCAGTGACCAGGCACAATCATACTTAGCTTATAAGTAGGGCTCTGTGTTTGTCACAGAGATTGCAGAAGTCATGGATTCTGTGACTTTCTGAGACCTCCATGACTTCTGCAGCAGCTAGTGTGGCTGACCCCACTGTGGCTCCCCTCCCGGCAGTGGCCGGGGCAGCCGCCGGTCCCCCGGGGCTCCTCCCCCATGGTGACAGCTGGAGCAGCCGCTGGCCCCCTGAGTCTCCCCATCCCTACAGTGGGCCCCCTTGGGAATTTCCCCTGCAGCTAGTGCTGCAGGCTCCCCACCCCCCACCGCCCAATTCAATCAGAGGTATTTATGGTATAAGTCATGGACAGGTCACGGGCTGTGATTTTTTTCTTTCTTGCCCATGACCTGTCCATGACTGTTACTAAAAATACCCATGATTAAACTGTAGCCTTACTTATAAGATAAGATCACAGCTCCAAGTGCTATTGTGACAGGAAGTTAACATGATTAAGTATTTCCTTCCCAGATGGGATATGGAGTTTGCAGTTTTTCACTTATTCATAACACCCACTCAGTTTCTGTGCAATGCATTGTGGAACTCTTGCTAATGGTAGCAGGACAGTTCCGCACCTGTAACAGGGAGAGTAGAGATGCCATACAATGTGTGATGTCTGTTCTGAAAGTGGAAGCATTTCACGATGTGGTCACTGGTGAAGCTTGTCTATTATACCAGTAAGAGGCAGCAATATTGCTTTATTATTGCACAGAAAACTAAAGGGCTATGAACTAGAAAGCAAGGGAAGGATTGTGAATACTGATAGATGACTATCGTTAAACATCTCTTCTTCAATCTTGTTTTTTAAGTGTTTAAAATTCACATCGTGTTTCAACATTAAACAGAAGACAATAGACACAGAGACTACAAACAAAGGGAAAACAAATAGATATAGTGCAAAGTTTTTCTGTATTGTAATATCCTGTAAGTCTTAAAAATTCCACTTTGGCTGTATGCACTGAGCTCTTGTTAAAAATACATATTCTCTTCTCTCAGGATAAGTGAAATATTAGGGCAGCAGTTTTTGTAGGAGTCATCCTTCTTAATTACAATGTGAAAACAGAGAAAGAATTAATTGGCTTCAAGTTAAGTAACATGAATGAAATACTGGCCCCATTGAGTCAAGTAAAACTTCCACTAACTTCAAAGGATCCAGTATTTTACCCGAAATTTCTATGCAGCCAGAAAAGCATCAATTCATAACTATCCAACTGTGGTATTACACCTCTACCCCGATATAACGCTGTCCTCGGGAGTCAAAAAATCTTACCGCGTTATAGGTGAAACAGCGTTATATCAAACTTGCTTTGATCCACAGGAGTGCGCAGCCCCACCCCCTGGAGCGCTGCTTTACTGCATTATATCCGAATTTGTGTTATATCAGGTTGCGTTATATCGGGGTAGAGGTGTACCTAGACACAGTGCTAATAATGAAAAAGTCAACATTTGCCAACAGCCTCTGAGCCACAAAGCTAGCTGTTTATTTTCCTATTCCAAGTAACCAGAGAAAAACTAGTATCTCAGGGATAAAGTGGACACCTTTAAGAACATGCCAGCTGACTTTAGATATTTAAACAACGTTACCTCAGCAAATGCAGTATTCCCCATAGTAAGGACAGAGGAACATAGGGAATATTACAAACAGTAAGTTTATATTATCTATACCTAAAAGAACACTGGCCAGTTTTTGTTAGCACCGACTACACTTGTATTCACTTGCATTCAATGCTTTTAAACAATAAGCACTGTTCTGTATGGTGCCTTTTATTTTCTGAAACAAGATAAAACCTCTGCTGTTTTTCTATCAGTCTAGAAATGCCGTAGTTATTACTAAAACTGTTCATATTTTGTTCTTATTTGCTTTTCAGTTCTCACAAAGGAAAATGTCATCCAATTTTCTTTTAATTTGTTTAAAAATGACTACATCATCTCAAGCCGTGTGACAAACCGAGTCCTGAGTCTGAATTTAAACTCACCCCGTTCAGTACAGAGCTGTGTGTGCTGCAGATTAATTAAGGGCAGAGCCATTACTAGTTTGCATAACAATTTTTTTTTTCACAGACAAATTAAGGGAGCTGAGTCAGTTTATAATGATAGAAACTGAAACCAATCAATAAGAGCTCTCAGAGCTTCAGAGTTGACAAGCTCGGCAACAAACCACCTTCCCCCACACCTCCCCCCCATACCTCCCAGACGGGTTAAATTTTCTGCTCATTTTCATTGTCTGAGATTTAATTTGGCTTCTGCCATGTTAGTGAGGGGCAGGAGGTGGTCACAGCCTCACTGCCTTTCCAGCCACAGCCATGGCACTGATAGCTACCAAGCCAGAGCTACAACAGCTCAGCACTCTGACAGTGAATGAGGCACAGCTAATGCTGTGTGTCAAGAGGCCGTGTGGACTGCCATTAAAATTCATTACCGGCACAAGATTGAAGGCCTAAATTGATGCTTTTGACAAGCCTGAAATCAGCAAATGAGGATGGGAAGGAAAAAAAGGAATGAAAACTTGGCTAATTTTACAGCCTGAATTTTCTTTTCTCCGTCTTCTACTTGTTTCATTTTTCTTTTAAACTAATATAACATTAAATTAACTGCTTTTATTTCCCCCTACTAAGCCTGTTAGGATTTAAATATGGAAAGTTTAAGTAATTTTTTTCCTGCTAAAGTTGTCTTGGTAGTGAAAGGCTGGGCTCCAGCTGTCAGGCCCCCCAGAGGTTCAATAAGATTAATCCTAAAAGATCTTAAGAGTCATTCCAATAGCTGCAACAGCCCTGCTTCTTCAGAGAAAACTATTTTATTGCATCCCGTCAGTCGAGTGTGGGCTCAGAGCTGAATATAGGCAGCTGGGAAACACATAAAGCACTGAAGGCAAGTGAATCCTTCCTGAATGACACACTTCGGCTTTTGCAAAATTTAATCAACTGGCTCTAAATTAGCCCCTCTTTCAACTGGTGCAACTGGTGCTGACTACATTGGACTTACTCCTGAACTATGCTGGCGTAAACAATAGGAGAGTCAGGTCCATGGGATACAAAATTACTTCAAAGGTCAGTGAATATGAGGCCCGATTCTGACATCATGCTAGCATAAATCGGGAGTAACTCCACTGACATCAATGGAATCACACCATTCTTCTTAGCATATGCATACCTCAGGTAGCACGTGACCAGGGTTCATCACCAAATCTGGTCCACTGGTTAGATCATTGGTTTCCCCGGCCTGGGCCAGGTACTGACAGGGAACATGAGGGGGACACAGATTTATAAAGTGCTGACTCTGAATCATGTCCACCATCTCGCTGTTGACATGTTCTTTATCTTTTAGGAGTTAGTGAACATGTGCAAGTGGACCAAAAGCCACTGGTTAGACATGATTTGCGCTTCTATATTACTGTTAATCAAAGGATCTGAAAGTATAATACAAATGTATCTTAAATGCCATATTACCCCGGTGAGGTAGGTAAACATTATTATTCCCATTCTACAGATGAAGGAACTGAGGCATGGAAAGGTCAAGTATCTTCCCTAAAGTCAAAGGAAAAAGTGGCAGAGACAGCACTAGAACTCAGAAGTCCCACACCCATTCTTTGACCATTTACCGTGCCTTTGCTTTCCCATATGCACATAGACTTTGGTTTTCAATCTTGCAATACAGATAAAAGATCCTACCACTCAAGCTCATTAAAAATCGTAAGTTTGGTTACAAAAGAGTGCATATTCCCATATGTTGTTCAGGCATGTCAAAGGGGCTTCTTCAGTTTTAGGCATGAGAGCACTGTGCATGTGAACCTGTGTGTAAGGAAGAGAATTGGGACCCCATTCAGTTGACTGTGTCAAGTTACCCAGAGGATTTCCTTTCTCAATCGCAGGAGTTAAACAGTACCATCAAGGAAACAGCACTTATCTTAGGCAATGAGTGAAGAGAATATAAAGCCTGTTGTAGGATTGTATGCATGACTACCTAATCCTGTCTCATTTAATAATAACCACCAAGCCATTTGGTCAGTACTTAGCACTAAAAAAAATATATATTTTACTGTTCCCCAGAGCTTCTTTTTCATATTGTAGAAGAGAACAGAGAGAGATAAGGCACTAGAATGACCTAAAAAGCACCACAGTGCTCCAAAAACACAGTTCTTAAGGTCAACAGAAAAATTCAACACATGCTGTATGCTTAGTTCCTATTTTACTTCATGAGTGATACACACGCTTTATATTTTCACAAATAACCTAGGAAAACAGTCTCATTTTCAAACATGTCGTTTGTTGTTGGGCCTTTTTTGAAAAAGAAAAAAAAAAGGTGCTCTCTCTCTCTTATTAGGCCTGAAACAAGAATGCAAATTAAATCTCTTAAAAAAAAAAAAAAAAAAAAAAAAAAAAAAAGCTCTTCTACAGTATATACTGGAGAAGGATATTCTTATCTTCTAGTAAGTTGAATACAAACACACACATATATTAAACAGGACTGATGGAAGGATCTCAGTAAATAAATAAGGCAACAGGGCTCGTTCACAAAGGAGCCTGAATGTGTATACCACTTCAAATATGTAGAACAAAAAGTTTCTTTAACAAAGCACTTCAGGAATATGCTAATCTCAATGCTAAACACAAACGAAAGAGTGTGATCAAGGGGACAAGACATGGATGGAAACTCAAGAGACTTGAGTTTTGTTCCTGGCTCTTCCTCTGACCTGCTGTGTGACTCTGAGCACGTCGCTGTGCCTCTGTTTCCCCCTTCTCTGTGTCAGTCTAAATAGCTGTTGGCTCATCAAGACACAAACTTTCTCTCTTTATGAGTTTTTATGATGGGTCCTCTAAGTGCTATTATAACACAAGTAAATAATGGGCATTGAACACTGGCGCACAATGATTTAAAAACACTGATAGTTTCAGGTTTCATACACAACAGAGGAGGCCATTTGAATAGTTGCTGACTTGGAGGACTATTCAAGCTCCATTTTTTTTCAAACTTTCAGAAAAATACTATGCCCAACCCAAAACCTTATGTGCCAAGAAGGTGCACAAATAAAGGTTTATCATGTAATCGCAGAGATTATAAACGAAATCCTGGCCTGTCTGAAGTCAATGGAACAAAAATCCCATTGACTTCAATGGACCTGTTAAATCACTTTTCCCACCTCTAGCCTATGAAGAGCCCTTCATTTTATTTGCCAGTGCTTTACCCAGGCAAGCCACATGCAGCATATGAGACACCCACTGAGGTACTAACGCCCAGTGGTGGGACTTTCAAAAGCACTTAAGAGGGTTAAGTACCCAATTCCCATTGAAAACTAATGGGAGTTAGGTGTATAATTTCCTTAGATGCTTTTAAATACCCTCCCCATCCACATGTGTTTAATGCACCAGAGCAGCCATCTCACTAGGTACAATGCATCTTCCACAGATGACATGTTAACTTTTGTTCTCTGCTACCTTATGATCATTTTTCAAAGGAACAAATGGCCATTAGCTGTGTAACTGCTACTGACTTTCACTGGCGATCATGCTGCGACCTGCCTTTATTTATTTTTAAGTTCACTCCCTACAAAACGAGTTATTTACTATAGCATTCATTGGTGTGATATTATTTCATTTGTATTGCAAATGTAAATGCCTTGAATTATGAAGACATTAACTATTAATAACAACTGAAACTGACCATAGAAAGCAAAGCACTAATACATTACAAGTAAATACTTCATATTAACAACCAGAACTTTTGCTTGAAGGCATCAGTCAAGGTTTCACCAATGAAATTAATTTTTAAAACTAGTACAGAACAAGTTTACTAACCACTGAACAGACTGCAGAGGATTTTCAAGGACCCAGTAAACTTCTTTCAGAAGAAGTCAAGCTACCGAGGGGCCAGAGTTTAAGCATTTTATTTTCATTTTCTGGGCAAATCTTCACAGTCTGATATTGAAATGACTGGTAATTATAAAGTACAATGAGGAGGATCTCAGCTCCCTCTTCAGGGAAAGCCAGGACACTTCTTTGTTTAGCTTTGCAGTAAATCCTTATGGCCCATGTATGATATCTAAAGTTGCAGACTTAGCAAGAACTACATGGAATACTTTGGCCCTGATATTGCCCTCTTTACTCAGGAAAAATCTCTGAATTAATAGGAATTTTGTCTGTAATTAGTTCGGGACCAAAGTCATTGTCTCCATAAGAAATGTGTTAAATAAAGGTCAGCTGTCTTGTATTACTGTATATTTTACACTCATTAAGAGCAGCCATTATTCAGGAAGAACAATTTTAATATTGCTGTTGAGACATATATTAAGAAGCAACTATCAGAAATGTTACAGTCTATGTAAAGATAGAATGTCTAAAGAACCTGGGCCAGACTCTGATCTCCCTTGTATTGGAGTAAATCCAAAGTGATCGTAAGATTGCAAGTTAACTATTTAGGGCCAGATCCTGCTCCCACTGAGGTCAATGGCAAAGCTTCCACTGAAGTCACGGGCTCGATGTAAGGCTCGTAGTCGAGCAATTATGGAATCATTCCAGATTTACACTGTGTAATTGATATCAGAGTATTGAGATAGAAAGATGAGGTGTTTATCTACTCTAAGGTATTTATATTGTGCTCATGACCCTAGTATCTGAGTGCCTTATTATAAATTAGACAGACATCACAGACAGAGACATACAGTTAGGAAATAGAAAATCCATAAAAACAGATTCAGCAAGAGACATAATATTTGCTAAACAAAGAATCAACTTTATTTGATTTTCCTTTCTCAAAGTGTTACATTTGTAGTAAACAACGAAAGTGGCAATTAACAGGACAAGCCTAGCTACAGTGGGCTGAATAGAGCCACTTCAAGCACTAGACCTTAAACAGATGCTTCTTTTGGTAAGATAAAGGGCCCTATGCCTTCTTTAGATAGCTATTGTTGTGTCAAGTTCCCTTGGGGTGGGATCTTTAAAAAGTATGTGCTCACATTGACATGATGTGCCCATTGTGTCTTAATAACTGTGCAGTGGAGGCCTCAGTGTGGAAATGAGGAGGAAGAAAGCAGCGCACCTGGAGTCCTGCCTTCCTTGCAGCAAGGAATCATGGGGAGGCAGTTTGGTGACCAAACGATTTAGTAACAGATGTCTATTCCCAAGCCGGGAGGCCCTCAGCTTGGTACAACTACACAGAGACAGTTAAGTCCCCTGTTGGAATATAGTTTAGCCCTCCCAACAAACGAATTCCTGGTAATTTATTTTACCTACTGCTGTGGCTTGGGGTTTCTCCTGCCTGCAGCGCATATATTATAAAAGCACATTGGACAATCTGCTGGGGTTTAACTGATAGCTTTTTGGAAATTAAGAAAATAAACCCAGTTCTTAGGACTCATGAAAATGTATTTCTTCATGTTTAAATATAAAAAATGAATCCCCTGAATAAGCAAAGGTGTAAAAATCTTTATTAAACCACAAAAAGTTAAATATCACTGTATTATTTAAATAGAAATGTTCATTATGTAAATAGTAAAATTTGCATAGCTAATAGTCTGCTAACAAAAGCTAATGGTGATGACAGAGATAATTCCATATACACAGTGCTGTTAATGCGCCACTGCTAAAGTTTGAAAATATCTGTTAATGTTCAGCTTCACAGTAAAATATTATTATATGGGCTTGCAAGTTGACACAGTTTTTTCATGTATATTTTGCTGTAACAGTAGAATTATAAAATGGGTCATTCTGCACCTAATTTTACATTACAATGACTTATCTGTCTTACAGGCTTTTGATTGAGGGGTTGGGAGACAAAGGAGAGAGCTGATGTTTAGTTTTGATTTTCAGGGTGAAGTCTTAGTTTTCAGTTAACATTGATTAACACCTTGTGGTTTTGCAATAAAACAATGGTATATGCATCAAAAGAGGCAACTGAAAAGGTTCATTTTGTAACCAAAAAATAAAATACATAAATGGAAGCTGTACACAAATTTTGCATGTGCAAATTGTGCATCTATTTGAACTTGCTAAACCCACTTTTCTGCATGCAACCCAATAACTGTACATACAAAAGGATAAATGCGCATGCAAAACAGATAATCGCATGTACAAGCATATGGTTGTGGATGTGCACTCCTCGAGGGGCACTGTTGTGCAGTGGTTGAAGTGTTGGCCTTCAATCTATAAAGGCTCAGTGCTTACACAGCCAAAACACTCATTGATAAGGGCAGACATTCTCTTCCAGTACCTTAAAAACTGTATGAAGGAGAGGAGGGGAGTTAGTATTTTTCACCATCCCTTTGAGCCTACAAAAGTTTCTCTAGGGATCTCTAGGATTAGGGTGCTTTGCCAGACAGAGGAAGGAGAAGGCAAGGTATAGATCCCTGGAAAATCCAGAGAATTTCAGCTGGGAAATACCCACAAGATTTAATGCTGCTTCTTGCAGCTTTACCTCAGTTCTGCTCCTTCTTTCCCTCTCAGAGAAGGGCAAAGTGAATAGGTGGTGACCTAATGGTTGAACAATTACTGAGTGAACGAGGGGGCAGAGATACTGAGGAGCAGCACTGAGGAGCTGTCTATCTGCCAGATGCCCCAAAATACATGAGATTTCACATTAATCAAAGGACATCTGCCCTCCTACTCGATCTGCAGACAAACAAACACCGCCCCCTCTCAGAGGGATATTGTGCCCATACATAATTCCTGAATACATTTTACCATCACATGGGAGATGTTTTAGCCCAGGGAGAAGAATAAGAGCACCAAATTCATTTCCACATCTGCACAGTTCTAATATCACTTTGGTGAGACTGCCTGGGCACTTCAGTGCTTTGCTAGAGTAAGCCACAGTGCTCTGTCTCTTGCAAGACTCTAACTCTACAGCTCAAGTCTCCAAGGAAGAATGATTGCTACACTATCATCACAAGCTCCTGAATCCTGCACAGGATACATTCCAGCAAACAAGTAAATGGTGTGTTTGTTCCATGCAGAACAATAACCCAGTGGTGGGCAACCTGCGGCCTGTCAGGGTAATCCACTGGCGGGCCGCGAGACAGTTTGTTTACATTGACCATCCTCAAGCATGGCCACCTGCAGCTCCCATTGGCCGGGTCTGCAGATGGGCAATGTAAACAAACTGTCTCGCAGCCCGTCAGTGAATTACCCTGATGGGACGCATGTGGCCCATGAGCCCCAGGTTGCCCACCACTGCAATAACCCATTTATTCTTGTAAATTGTAAAGTAATGTATTAATAATTGCTCACCAGAGCTCCATTCCTGCTCCCATTTAGGTCCATAGTAATATTCTAGTCAACTTCAATGGGAACAGGATCATACCCCTACTGTTACGCATAGCTAGCAAATATGTTTGTATAAAGAATGGAGACACGCGAAAAAAGTAGTTGAATAATCTAGGAATAAATTACACATATTAGTTACTTAAATACAATATGTTTCTATATCCTATTTCTTCCACAGGAGGAGACAGGTTGGACAGGAGTTCTTATATCAGCCTTTCACTTTGGTAGGTTATAAAGGAACAGGAATTGTCCAGTTATCTGGAAAAAATATTTCTATCCGAACAAAACTTTTTTATATAGAGTTCCACTAATTATACCAAACCTTACAGTAAAGCTGTATAATACTAGTTCTTCCCCTTAGGACTTTTATTCTGATAACCTGTATTTGTTTTTAATTACAAGAAATCATCTTGTGATTAAAGTTTAAAACAAGCCAGCAGATTTGAAAAAAACTTAATGGAACAGAAGATTTCTCATTTTATACTTTTTCTCTCTGTAGCTTTGTTCCTTAATCACTCTGCCGGACAATAGATGTACTGAAGATATATATTATTCATAAATATTTGTGAAATAGTATCACTAAATTAAAACCCTCAGCTTAATGGACCAGAATTCCATTTAATAACAATAAAAATGCTTGAATTTTAACAAGCTGATTCTTCTTCATCTTGTAGTACCTTTTGTGTTTACCTCAGCTTGCTAACTATTCTCCTGGAGAAATGTGAGGGTTAGCATATCACACACCAGGAGCCAAATTCACTGATGATGTAATACTGATTAAGTCAATGGAGTTACATGGATGAATTTGATCCAGTGTGTTTAAAGTGAACACAACATCCAGGTGTAAACCCCTGAGCACTGCTCACTGAGTCTGGAATTATGAGTGTGATCCATTTATTTATCAACTGTCAGATGAAGCAGGCCCCACCGTTTACTCCTTTAATGTTTGTTCTATAAGCCACACCTTGGGATTCCAATGCTTTCTCATAGACTTTAAGATCAAAAGGGACTATCATGATAGTCTAGTCTGACTTCCTGCACATTGCCGGCCACAGAACCTCACTCACCTACTCCTGTAATAGACCCTTAAACTCTGGCTGAATAACTGAAGTCCTCATAGCATGATGTAAAGACTTCAAATTACTGAGAATCCACCATTTACACTAGTTTAAACCTGCGAGTGCCCCCATGCTTTAGAGTAAGGTAAAACCCTCACAGGGTCTCTGTCAATCTGACCCAAGGAAAATTCCTTCCTGACCCCAAATATGCCAACCAGTTAGACCTGAACACATAGGTAAGATCCACCAGCCAGACACCTGCAAAATAATTCTGTGTAGTAAATCAGAGCCCTCCCCATCTCATGTCTCTTCATTGGAGATATCTGCTGCTAGCAGCAGCAGATCGGCTACATGCCATTGTAAGCAGCCTCATCATACCATACGTGTTCACTCTCCCTGGTATGATTGTGTCCTAGTTATTATAATTAAACATGATGCCTGTTATGATTTGTAATTCATAACTCTAAACTAGTTCTTGAGGTTAGATCTCAATGAAAAGAATACCAGCAATGAACAGTAAACTTCCTTTTTCATACTGTGCAGGATGTTTCATTTCCATGTAACAGAATGAACTCTGCACACTTTCACATAAATCAAGCACTAAATAAAGGGGAAACATACTGACACATACTTTGAGAAAGTAAAATGCAATATGAATTTTCTGTGGAGGAAACGGTACCGAGGATTCTACTCTGTGTACGCTCTATAAAGGATACCAAATTTTTTTACCACCAGTCACTCCTGTCACTGGCATCTGCATCCATTTTTCACACATTACAAAAACACTTGAGTGGGAAGAGGAAATGTCTTATGAAAGTCTATTTCTTGTCATTTTTTTAACAAAGGATGAAAATTATAATGTTTATATGCATATTTCTTATATATAATAAATTGTCTGTCTTGTGTATTTAGATTGTAAGTTTTTTGGAGGAGACAATGTGTCTCATTGTACAATGCCTAGCACAATGGGCCCCATCCACAGTCAGTCTCTCGGCACTACCATAATAAGCAAACATAATAATCTGATAGACACAGCTTGATCCATAAAAGAAGGATGAAACAAAAATTACCTTTATAGAGAAGGCTTATAGAGTTAAAAGGGATGAAACTAAAAAGGTTCTATAGAAAATACTCTAAACTCCTATAGAACTGAACAGAGAATGATCTCTTCCACAGGTTTTTTTTTTTTTTGAACAATCCTATAGGCTTGCGCAGCAGGAATATAGTTCCCTGTTAAATTGTGTTGGATGGTTATCTTTTTAAATATCTTTTGTTATTAAATTCTATTTTTAAGTGCTCAAACACTACATTTTTCTATTTGTGATATGTGCTGAGAGATACTTTGGGAGGATAGAGTCTGATATGACACTCCGGTGTTACAACGTTGCCACACATATACCTACAACATGAAGGACCCAGTGTGTGTCTAGGGAATTTATAAGCTTGTTTGGGAGTTTATCTGACATTTTGAACAGTTTGGTTCACAACCCTGCTGCAAACAGGAAGAAAAAAATGGTTATACCAATAGTACATTTTCAGTGCTGTCACATAATCTGCATTCTAGGTAATAAATTGCATTATTTGGTTCATTTAATTTCAGACATACCAAAGTTACAGTATACTGCGTGTAAGCTATTGAAAAGAGAAAAGCTAAAAGCATAGACCTTCTATTAATTGTCTCCATTAAATGAAATCCAAGTGAATTAAATTATAAATAAAATGTTAAGATGCGAAACTGCAGGGTCTATGTATTCAAACATAATAGGGACTTCTTGCTACCAGCTAGGAAAATCAAGTCCTAAAGGTACAATAATAGGAAGCAGCCAAAGATTTATTGTTAAACATGTCCAAATGAAAATGTGTGTAAGCCAGTGTTGTGCAGTCTGAAGACTTGAATTCAGTATTTGCCTCTGTTACTGACCTACTGGGTGACTTTGGGCAAGTTCTTTCACCTCTCTGTGCCTCAGTTTGTCCACATAACTACTTGCCTTCTGATACTTACTATGCTATGTTTATAAAAGGCTGTGAGAGCTATAGGTGAAAAGCACTATGTTGAGAGCTTATTATTATGTAGGGTCTCGTTACAGAGCCAGTGACCTTCCAGGGAGAATCAGGGCCTAGCTGACCCATGATGATCCTGTAAATTACACCTGGGAGCAGGTGGTGGCTCGTTAGCCAATTAGAAAGGGAGCAGCTGAGTTCTATAAGACTGCCTGAGCAGTACAAGCAGAAAGCTGCTCAGTTAGGAAAGATGATCCTAGGTGAGAGGAAGAAGAGTTCCCTCCCTGGGGAAGGCCTGGGACTGCAGGCTAGGAGGAGCCTACAAGAAGCAATACAGGGTCCTGTAAGGGAGGAACTCTGATTTAGGGCGTGGAGGTAACTGGGAGAGTCCCAAAAGAAGACTGATAGAGCCCTGAGGAAGGGAGACCTCTGGTTATTAGCTCAGGGAAGAGAGCTGGTGGGTGCCTTTGAAACAGCCCGGCAGTTAGGCTGTAGCAGGAGAGCTGAGCTGCAGGAGAACTGAGCCACAGGAGTAGTGCTAATTTCTATCGTGGACTCCAGGAGCAAGGGGCCAGGTGTTGAGAGAGGGGGACAGGGAACAGGAAACAGAAGACACTCACAGGGTGCAGGGTAGGCTCCTGAGGAGGAGCCCTGAACTGGCTCTGAAACAGGGGATAAAAGAAAGGCCCAGAGGGGGCAGAGCACCCGTTTATGTTGGATTTGGACTCCCGGCAGGGAAAAGCCTGGGGAGTCACAACTCTGATACGACTGAGAAAGAACTGTGAGTTGAGCTTTAGATCTTTTTTTTCCCCCTTCTATCCTTCTTAGCCCCTTTTTCCCAGTGACTGAAGTGATGGCAACCAGAGAGCTGGGAGACTAGGTAACGGTCTCATCCGCCTACGTTATACTGATTGTAAAAGACAGAAGAGTGCACCATCTGGGTTAAACACAGTGCTTTCTCATCCAGCACCAAGGCTCTTATCTGGGGCTATAACACACTCATATTCTCTGTGGATTGGGCACAGATGGGATCTGTAACACCCACTCAGCAGTGGTTACATTTGTACTTTCCCTAGAACAGGGGTCGGCAACCTTTCAGAAGTGGTGTGCTGAGTCTTCATTTATTCACTCTAATTTAAGGTTTCTCGTGCCAGTAATACATTTTAACGTTTTTAGAAGGTCTCTTTCTATAAGTCTATAATATATAACTAAACTATTGTTGTTTATAAAGTAAATAAGTTTTTTAAAATGTTTAAGAAGCTTCATTTAAAATTAAATTAAAATGCAGAGCCCCCCTGGATTGGTGGCCAGGACCTGGGCAGTGTGAGTGCCACTGAAAATCAGCTCGCATGCCGCCTTCGGCACACATGCCATAGGTTGCCTATCCCAGCCCTAGAACAAACAGCTGCAGATATATGGTGACATTGCTTAATGCAATGCTAGAAAGCGAGCAGATACTACAGCAATGAACACAATATAAGAGCTTCTATAGACTAGAATAGAGTAATGGGGCCCTGATTAGGACCTGTAGGCTCTTCTGCAATATAAATTATAAATAAATCATACAGAAATAATAATTGGTCCTCCTGAATGCAATGAAGATAGCAAACACAGGTAATAGTGTCTACAGGTGGGTTTTGTATGTTCTATCAACTGCACATACACACGGATCCTGCTGCAAAATGAATACTGACACATTTGCATGTCCACAATCTTATGCACACACACACAGTTGTCAGATGAAGGCCCCTTTTGAAAATTTGCCCTCAAAGAACAGCTCATGTCAGGTAGAACTTGTCATATTGTATCAACTACAGAATTCCAGATTGTTCCTCAGATCATTCATAAAATTATCCAGGAAAAGCTCTATTATGTTCAGTGGAACATATTCCTTGCATGTTAGTGCCATGGAATTAATATTAGATAAAGGGATCATTAATAAAACTTGGTGAAGCATCATTGATCTATGAAGGTTTAATGACAATTGCAAATGATATAGCATAGAACATTGATACATCTCTCCATCATCATGCAGGTTTTCACTGTTCATGATGGATTCAACTGGAAAGCAAAGTCTTATCTTCATTAATGGCTACATGTAAAAGCTTTTCATTACAAAATAGACTATTATGGCCTTGATTTATTAATTAGGCAAGCATTTTTGTAGCCCTGAATAATTTAACCAAAAGGGCAGTAGCTTTTTACTCCAATCTCTTAATGGTTCAGAGAAAGGGCCCACTTGTCTCTTTGGCACATTGAAAACCTGCAGCCATTTAATTGGAATTATAGCTAATTACTGCAAGTGAATGAAAACCAACAGTTCATCTATACTAAGTATTGTGCAGCTAGCCAAACTGCTCTCTCTTCCTTATCAATGACATCTTTCTGGGACTACTACTGCAGAACAACAACAAAGTCTAATCTGAATGCTAGGGGAACAGGTGGCAGTGAAAAGCAACAGTTATGTCAATGAGATGAAGTGTTGTACCTCTTGAGGGAAGTTCTGCCTAGAAGCAATGTTGCATCATACCGTCTACTGACTTTTAATTTAGCAGTTTTCTAAATGACCTCTTTTTCTCCAGCACCTCTTCCCTTTGTGGCGGGTCCAGTTAACAAAATGTCCAGTTAACAATGAAACTTCCATTTATTACAGACAACTTCAGTGGAATATGTAACAGATTTTGGTAGAATCCGTTCAGAGCTCAGAATTTCTCCTGGCTAGGAATTATTAGGTTGTCAGAATCTCTTTAGTTACTCTTTCAATAAGCGGCAAGCTCTTTGGGGGATATTAGATGCAGGAGGATGGTTGTATGGTGAAAGCACAGGAGTAGGAGTGGCCATGGCTACACTGGCGCTTTACAGCGCTGCAACTTTCGCGCTCAGGGATGTGAAAAAAACACACCCCTGAGGGCTGCAAGATACAGCGCTGTAAAGCCTCAGTGGAAACAGTGCCGCAGCTCTGGGAGTGCGGCTCCCAGCGCTGCAAGCTACACCCGTAGAGGATGTGGAGTACGTGCAGCGCTGGGAGAGCTCTCTCCCAGCGCTGGCGCTGCGACCACACGCGAAACTTCAAAGCGCTGCCGCGGCAGCGCTTTGAAGTGCAAGTGTAGCCATACTCAAAATATTTTCAGCTCTTCTTTCAGTTCAGCTCCTCTTTATGCTGCTCTAAATGACATTAAGACCTGCATAAAATTGGCCTCAGCGTCAAAGAGCTACAACACCACCTTTGCAGGGAAGATCTGTAAGCTGAATACAATGAAACTTGGGCACACTGGAGAATCTGACCCTGGGCCTGTGCTTTCTTATCTGTAAGTGGGGACTCTGCCTACTGAAATAGGTGTCATGACCAGAGCTGGGTAAATAATTGATGTTTTTTTGTTTTCTGGCAATTCCAAAATAATAATTTGAAAAAAATGTTTCAGGCTGTACCAAAAACAATTCTTTAAAAACAAATGTCACCTAATTGAAAAGTCACAAATATTTCAATCTGGGTCAAACCAAAATATTTTGTTTCAACCAGACTTTTTGTCTGTTTTGATTTTAGGCATTTTAGCAAAAGCTAAGAGAACTAGATTCACAAAACACAGGGGAAGGTCTGAGGGGGAGAAGCAGTATAACCCTACCTATAATCCTTAGCCCAGTGTTTTGGGGTATCTTGTAAGCGTTTCACCATTCAAGATTGTAGGAAATTCATCACAACTATGGATACTATGAAAGTTTCACTACTTGGAATTGAAAGGCCATTATGTGCCTGATTTGGTTAGAATCCAGAATCCCAACCCTCTCACTAATCAGGATCTAAATCTGAATTTTGGCTCATCTATATCGTGTCTATAATTTTCATTCCTATTTGAATGATTTTGTTGTAGTTAATTTGAAGGAAAGTTAACAGAAAGGCTATGGAAAGGTCTGCCACAGTCTGCTTACTATATAGAATATTAAGACACAATGAAATAAAATGTCTCAAAAGAAGGGAATGCTTGCTTGTGTTAATCGTCTTACTCTAGCTTTGATTTCACATAATTATTGTTAATCATAGATAGTATCTTTAAATAATGTAGGGATTCTTCTTATATTAGTACAATTTTTAGAATGTTTCTCATCTTCTTTCATTTTTTTATCCCAACACAAATTTTTCTATGTGATTTAAGTCCTACCCCTTATTAACCAATTTTAAAGGATGAGTCCCACCATGAAGTACTGCAATCTTGCAAACATTAGGAACCAAGATTTTCATTATTTTTTATACCAGACATAAATATTTGCCTGGGTAGATTTAAGCTTAACTTGTGCATAATGAGACAGCCCAGGGATGCTGTGACCATTTGGAATTTTGCACACTTAGAGCCCACTCATCCAGTATGCACACTGAATCAACTTCATCCTAGTGCAGAGGGAACAGCACCAGGCCAATCTGTCGCTTAAGTTCCACCATTTTGTTTTACTGCTACTTGCTGATTTACTTGTACTAATACAGTGATATCAGACACCTATGTAGACCTAAAAGAATATGGTCAGTTTCCTTTGTACATTTTCTTTGCCTTTGTCTCCCAAATCCAAAGAACTAAAGCTTTTTTACATTATCCTCTCCTTGATTCTCTCCAGGGACCTCATCTATAACATTAGAGTCAATCTTCTTATCAGAGGCTCAAATAGGAAAAGAACAAATTAAAAATTACTTAGACAAGTCAAGTCACTGGGGGCCTGGTGAAATACATCCCGGAATACTCAAGGAGCTGACTGAAGAAATATCTGAGCCATTAGTGACTATTTTCGAAAAGTCATGGCAAATGGGAGACAGGATTGGAAAAGAACAAATATAGTGCCAATCTATAAAAAGGGAAATAAGGACAACCCAGAAATTACAGACCAGTCCGCTTAACTTCAGTACCTGGAAAGAAAATGGAGCAAATAATTAAGCAATCCATTTGCAAACACCTAGAAGATAATAAGGTGATGAGTAACAATCAGCATGGATTTGTCAAGAACAAATACTGTCAAACCAATCTAATAGCTTTCTTTAACAGGATAATCAGCCTCATGGATGGGGGGAAGTGGTAGATGTGGTATATATTGACTTTAGTAAGGTTTTTGATACTGTCTCACATGACTTTCTCATAAACAAACAAGGGAAATACAACCTAGATAGAGTTACTACAAGGTGGGTGCATGACTGGTTGGAAAACCATTCCCAGAGAGTAGTTATCAGTGGTTCACAGTCAAGCTGGAAGGGCATATCGAGTGGAGTCCCGCGGGGATCAGTTCTGGGTCCAGTTCTGTTCAATATCTTCATCAATGATTTAGCATAGAGAGTACACTTATAAAGTTTGTAGATGATCTCACATTGGGAGGAGTTGCAAGTGCTTTGGACAATAGGATTAACATTTAAAATGATCTGGAAAAACTGGAGAAATTGCCTGAAGTAAATAAGATGAAATTCAATAAGGAAAAATGCAAAGTACTCCACTTAGGAAGGAACAATCAGTTGCACATATACAAAATGGGAAATGACTCCCTAGGAAGGAGTACTGCAGAAAGATATCTGGGGGTCATAGTGGATCACAAACTACATATGAGTCAACAGTATAACACTGTTGCAAAAAAGGCAAACATCATTCTGGGATGTATTAGCACAAGTGTTGTAAGCAAGACATTAGAAGTAATTCTTCCGCTCTCTTCCATGATGGTTAGGCCTCAACTCGAGTATTGTGTCCAGTTCTGGTTGCCACATTTCAGGAAAGATGTGGACAGATTGGAGAAAGTCCAGAGAAGAGCAACAAAAATGATTAAAGGTCTAGAAAATGTGATCTATGCAGGAAGATTGAAAAAATTGGGTTTGTTTAGTGTGTGGAAGAGAAGACTGAGGGGCAACGTGGTAACAGTTTTCAAATACGTAAAAGGCTGTTACAAGGTAGGAGAAAGGAAAATTGTTCTTCTTAACCTCTAACAATAGGCAAGAAGCAATGGGCTTAAATTGCAGCAAGGGAGGTTTAGATTGGACATTAGAAAAAACTTTCTAACTGTCAAGGTGGTTAAGCATTGTCATAAATTTACTAGGGAGGTTGTGGAATCTCCATCATTGGAGATTTTTAAGAACAAGTTAGACAAATGCCTGTCAAGGATCATCTAGATAATACTTAGTCCTGCCATGAGTGCAAGGAACTGGACTAGATGACCTCTCAAGGTTCCTTCTAGTCCTATGATTCTTATCTCTCTTAAGGCTTCACAAAACTCCACCCCTCCACCATCTGAACTAGTCTCTTAGCACACTGACCCAGCCCCTTCGCTAATGAGGCCAGCCTTGATGTCCCATTTGTCCGTTTCTCCCACAGCTGTATTTATGCCTACTTCTCTGCACTGCCATGCCAGGAACACTCTTAGTGAGCAATTCTACTGATCAGCTACCATTTCTCCATTCAAATCTAGCCTAAAGATCCACATCTACCCAAATCTAGCCTAAAGACCCACATCTACTGTGATGACTACAAGAAACTGACTGACTGATAATGGCAAAGGATAAAGGTTAAAGATAACTGGGAACAGTCTGTATGTATTTTTTAAAGAAAAAGATGAAGTATATTACCACGACATGACCTATCACCAGCTTCAACACTTCATTTGCACATGGTAACCCTTAATCTTAACCATTGTATGTATTGTATTTTTAGATTGTAAACTCTGTAGAACAGGGACCATGCTCTCTATAATGCTTGTACAGTCCCTAGCATATCAAGAGCACTGTCAGTAAGCAAATAAAAGGACCACTATAAACAACCGAGAATAGGTCACCCTTCCCTGTTGCTACTTCTCACCCAGTTCTGCCACAAGTAGAGATATGTTTTTGCTAATTAAAAAAACAAAGTTGGAATATTTACTTAAAGGTCTAGTCTTGCAAGGTGTAAACCAGTGGTTCCCAAACTTGTTCTGCTGCTTGCGCAGGGAAAGCCCCTAGAGAGTCGGGCTGGTTTGTTTTCTTGCCATGTCTGCAGGTTTAGCCAATCGCGACTCCCGGTGGCTGCGGTTGGCAGCTCCAGGCCAATGGGAGCTGCTGGAAGTGGTGCAGGCCAAGGGACATACTGGCACCTGCTTCCAACTGCAGCCACTGGGAGCCGCAATCGGCCAAACCTGCGGACGTGGCAGGTACACAAACCGGCCCGGCCCACCAGAGGCTTTCCCTGCACAAGCAGTGGAACAAGTTTGAGACCCCTGGTGTAGACTGTCTCATGTAACCAACTGAGTACCTTCAACTCTCATTGACTTCCATGGGAGTGGAGGGAATCTCACCATTTTACGGGATTAGGCCTCCATGAAACAATTATTAAATAATAATACAATATATATTTTAAGCTATTTTAGCTTTTGGCTGCATCAGCCACGACAGTATCCCTTTAACCATGATGCAAACATGATGTCTTTTAAAAGTGTATTGATTACAAAGGGGAAAGCCATTGTGGCAAATGCATAACAAACAGCTGCATTTGAAGAGCTGACACATGGCATGTGCGTTGTTCCATTGCAAATGCAATCAGAAGTGCAAAAAAGATTATTGCAGTGTGGCTCTGCAGAAAGAACCCTGTTTGTACCATGTCATGAGAAGTAAAGAAAACTGTAAAGATTAAACATTATAATAATCAAGACAATCTATATTTTTCATACCCTGTGCATTTGTCAAGTCTTCTTTATTCTCTTAACAGTTGATTGGGGGAGAGAGGGGAAAGTCACTTGAAAGACTCTTATTTATTAAAAATGCCTCCTTTCAAACCAAAAGAAAGAGATTTGTGCTATCCGTAAAAGCAAATGAGCCATTTTTTCCCAGCTTTCATCATCAAAACCTCAGAAGCCTGTGTACAAGCTACCTTCAGTATCTACTTCCAAAGTTCTATTTGCACAAGGAGTCGTCAATTGAGCCAGAATCACTGTAATCCCAGATCTCACCAGCACTTCCTCTGGGCCAAATTCTACATTCTTTGCTCAAGATTTACTAAGCTAAAGCTCTCACTGATGTTAATGGAAATTCAGCCTGAGCAATTCATCAATGAGGATTCCAGGATTTGGTTCGATACCACTTTGGTAAAGAACTTAAAAGGTATGTGTACAAAATAACCATTGGAGAACATTCCATTTTCCAAAGCTGCATGGCATTACATTGATTTTGGGCATACACATCATAGTGGAACCTGCTATCATTAAGGTTGTTTACAGGTTACAAGTGCATCAGAGAAACTCAATGAAGTTCTCCATTTCAGTACATTGGCTCTCCTGCAGGCACGTCACCACTGCCAACTTCATTAAATCAACACAGTGCAGTGGAGATTCAAGTCCCACTATTTAATTCTAAATTGATAGCTATCATGTCAAAATATGTATACTCCATTGCACCAGGGATTAATCAAAAGCCTGCCCATATTTCCCCGCCATTTAGCTAAATGGTTTCCTCAGTAGGCTCACTGCACTTAAAACAGTGTATTTACTTCAAAAAGTGAAAAGAAATGGTAAGAACATCACATGCCATGGGTTGAAAAAGGAATCACATTAACATTTCTGATCCTCTTCTAAGGACCTTTGAAGGGATTAAGCTGCACTGGGGAAACTGGTGACATAAGTTTCAACGTGTTAATGTTCTTCAGCTAAAACGTTGGGATTGGTCTATAAAATAAGTACACTGTCCCCATTTACAGCTCTCCAGCACATATCTTTCTTCACACCACAAGAAACTAGCTGATTAAGCTGCGTGAGTGTTATTTTCTGAAGAAAAATCCCAACACCTCCTATATTTTCATGTGGTGTGCTAGCTTTTGCTTAGTTTCTCCTTAATCTTTGTGATTATGCCCATGTCTTTACTCCCAACCCTTACTGTCCTTGTTATCCATGCATTGTTTCTCAGTTTATAAACTCTTCAGGACAGGAATAATATCTTATTTGTATAGAGAGAGACACCTGATTTTCACCCGGATGCTGTTAAAATACTAAATAATAATAATGAGGGAATAATATGAAGTGGCTTAGTACCAAGGAACAGATAGTTACAAACAAGTTCTAGAGAATTCTATTGCGCGCCAGGAAATTAACTCACCCATGCCAATGTAGGATCAATGAAATCCAAGTAGCTTTAGACACTCCAAAAGAAGTCTAATGGTAGGAAGAATTGAAATGTCTCCATTTTGGTAGGGCAGGATTACAAATGATAAAATAGCTCGATATATCCAAAAGCATAAGAATGTATTAGCTCTGTGATCACGAGAACATTCCATTTAGGGATATACTTTTCTGTACGAACAGCCATCCCTTTCAATATCCCCTTACATTCACAGTGCACAAGACCTTGTGTGAATCAATCGTAAAATGCAAACATCATCTACTATGCAAAAATACATTGAAAAAGCCAACTAACGCTTACAATTTGGCGCTTGAGCAGAAAATACTATTTAAAGACATCTCAGCATCTGAACTTTGTTTCAGATTTTATATTTGCAGTGCATGACATACACAAATATACAGAGCTGCTTGGAAATTTTCCAACAGATCATTTATCTCATCAGAAACTGTGAATTTATTGATATCTTACTGACCTCAGAACCATACCCATTTTGCCAAAATTCTGATGAAAACCAGACAGGACTCCATTTCTGACAACTCACCTGCCCAGCAACTTAGTACCCTGCCTTGATCCAAGGCTTATGGGTCCTCAGCAGCCTGGAAGACTTGGCTCCCTGTGCTCTCCAGCTCCCAGAGCTCCCTGGAGAACCTCAGGGACATTTTGAAATTCTCTTTTCAAAATTGAATGTGTTCTATTTCCGAACAATTTTTTTATTTCTCATAGAATGAGAATTCCAGATTCCAGCCAGCTCTCCAAATATGTATATATCAAGTTTTCTACTGTTGGTTTCTCTCTACTACTGTATTCATTATTTCCCTGTAAAGAGGAAGGCAAGTAAATACATATAGGATGTAAGATTATTCATTGACTAAAATCCCTCTCCTTTTATTAGGAAAAAAGTCAAGCTGTTTTAAAAACCTGACATTTTTATATGACTCATCAGAAGAAAATAATCTGATGCATTGGTGGGACTAGACACTAATAACGTCTAGTAACTTTTGATGTCTAATAGCAGGGATTTTTTTTCATACTCCACAGGGCATGGTCTATTCTATATTGTTTCCAAATGGATGGGGTATGTTGAATAGATTCTACTGTACTATACAGAATGTTGGGAGGTTTTCTGAAGAACTATAAAAGAAAATGCAGATTTTGTTGGAACTGATCACCATTTAGCTTTCAACTTAACCCACAAATCAAACAAAGCTATCAAATAGTTTTAATATCCACATAAAAGACAGATCAGGAGTTCAAACTCAAGAGCGTGAGGGTCTTTTCAACAGCAATTCTGCAGGATGTCACATACGGATTCCAGGTTTAAGGAACAAGTAAATCATACGAAAAATAAATAATCCACGATTACTATGACACTAGAACAAGTAACAAAATATTTTAACCTTTGTCTCATGGGGTTAATAAACATTAATTTAGTTGTTCTAATCTCAGAGGTAAAGAAAAATACAAAAAAAAAAACCCCATCAGGTTAGCAGGTCTTGGAGAAAGATGGTTCTTTTATCTCATCAATTTTATTTAAGGCAAAGGCACTTTAAGGCAAAGTAATGCTACTGACACTGCTTAATAACTATCCAGCTGCCTTTCCTCAGTGTGAGTCAAATGCTCGTTATTGCAAAACTAAATTTTGGAGAGGTTCCTTTCTTGTTGTGACTTTTAACTTCTGGTCCTTGCAGACTTTAGTTT
Organism: Gopherus flavomarginatus; assembly: GCF_025201925.1. Taxonomy (NCBI): domain Eukaryota; kingdom Metazoa; phylum Chordata; order Testudines; family Testudinidae; genus Gopherus; species Gopherus flavomarginatus. The sequence goes on along the minus strand of NC_066619.1, from coordinate 18,199,455 downwards.
GCAAAGTGATTTGGCAGTTTCTGAAGAGAGAAGAGTAAGATCTGCCAGTCATTTTGAACAGCGCCCTATGAGGCATCAACTGAAAACTTACCATTGCTAATCCCATTGGAGGATGCCCTCATTAAAATAAATGTCTGAGATGGATCAAGATTTAGATATTTGAAAAAGCCTTATTTTTAATGAAATCTAAAAGACCAATATTTCTGTACCTCAACACAACAAAACACCCACTCAAGTCAATGGACTAGATTTATATCTCAGCATAAATCTGGAATAACGCCACTCTGTTATACTCTGTATTTATAGCAATGTCAGACCAGACTCTGGCTCTGGTAGAGCATTTTGGAAGAAGTAATATAGGATTGGACTTAGTTGTACTGTCGGAGGGCAGGTGTAAATTCACCTTCTTCTACACTAATGTGGCTGAAGTGCAAAATGATGATTTGACCAGTATAATCTGGGCTCTGCCATATCCTGAGCATACACAGAAGTATTCTCTGTGCTCTGATTTCTTCTAAAAGTGGAAACACTGGCTCATGTTTCATTAATAGCAAAGAGACCATGAACCCAGATTTTAATGCAGCGCCATTTAGTTGCAATGCTTGCCATTTAAAGAATGCCAGAAGCATTAATAACTCTTCTTGACAGGCTAAAATCAGGATGAGATCTCCTTTTATAACTAAGATTATTAGCATTACATCTGACATGTCCATTTTTGCATTATAGGTTAGTCTTCAGAAAGGGCAATGACATGAATAAATATCACATATTGTTACCATGTTCTCCTCTTTCCACCCCTCCACCCAAAGGACAGACTAATACCAAGCTCTAATATTGCTCATTCGATTGACTCTGCCCAAACAGCCTTTTATCGGGCACAAGCTACTTCTTTATGATGGATGGCTACAGTTTATGGCATAACTGTCATTTGCAGGCACCGTTTAGAAATTCTCCTTCATGGGCAGAATTCTGATGAAGCCCACAGCATCATTATCGCATGCTAAACTCATTAGAGTGAACGGAAGGAGATGGTGGGCTGGGATTTCTGAAGTATCCACTAATCTTGTTGTGTCAGAAAATAAATTCAATTTTTCTCTGTGGGACCTGACCCAACTTGAACTTTTGTTTCCTATTAGCCACCAGCTTCACTTAGAGATTGCAAACCCACAAGGATGTTTGGAATATTTCATTTTACATTTTTAAGGTTAAGGAAGGACGAGGAAACTCAGACCTGGCTGAGAAATATGCACTCAGAAACAAACTTAGCTGCATTGATTATGTCAGTGTAAAGCAGATGAAAAATATTCTGCTAGCAAAAGATATCTGCATCAAGTATACTTGCTTAGGAAAAACAATATGTAAGCATGCATAGATAATTGGTCCTTGAGATCTCTCTCCCTCTCTCAGATTATGGTAAAACACAAACACCCACACCAATGTGGAGATTTAAGTGTTTCTAATAAACAAGAGGGAATTGTAGCAACAATTAATTGAGCAGAGGGAAGGAGTCAAGATGGGGAAAACTTACACAGCAATGCATTTTGAATTGTTGGATCAATAGAAACATCGCTCGACTCTAATGCGTTTGCTTCATGTCCCATTTTCACAGCCCTCCTACATCATGTCATCCTCATTTTGGATTCCATATCATACTGTAAAGCATTACTGATCCTCTAACAAATGGCCTTGGACAAACATGTGCTTCTCCTGCTCAGCTCCATCACTTCAAAATTCCAGTGATAAGAGAGAGTGCCTCTAACAGGTCATTGATATAATTAATTGTAAGGAGAAGTTATCAGCTGTTTGCTAAATCAGCAAATCAAGCAAAGCCAAGGTTGGTTAATACACTAACAAACCTTTCACTAATTTACAAACAGCCTCTGAAGTATTTTCTACCTAAAGATACTTTTTTAGTAGTCTGTAATAGCAGCAGCATATTTTAAATTATTTTGTTTCCTGCTTGTGGTCATTCAATACAGAGCATCTGTGAGTTTGGCTCAGAGGTGTTCATGCAACCATTTCTCTGCATTTCAATAAATACAAACTTTCAAAACAAAACTCAACTGAAATCAGAACGTTTTGCCTATGTTGTCTGAAACTATGCAAAATCACTGAGTATTCTCTAGATTCCACCCAAAACCATACCTTGGCCAGGGGATCTCTGTCCAGAGTCACTAAAGATTCGTGAGCCCTATCAAATTGTTGGTGAACTCGGTTTTTGCGTTTGTAACCAGGTTTCAAGTTTCATTGCTCCTGTTTCACCCGACCCAAAATACACACCGTAAATAGAAGTGCCAGTAAAAGTACTGGTGTCATCAAAATCATTCTGTACTACCATCATCACAAATCTATCACAGATTGTTACCAACAGCTAACAAAGGCTGGTTTTCCCAGAAAGCAACGGTGCTTAAGTAAAATGAACACTTCAACCCTGCAATTTAGAATCCTACTAATATATCAGCTATTTTTTTAAAAAAAAGCAAAAATCTCTCCCCATTCTGTGAAACATTAACCATGCACTAGCCCTTTCTTCAATCTCTTCTCCCCAATGTGCAGAGAAGAAGCAGCTGGCAGAGGAACTGCACTATTAAATGTCAGCACTATAATTCAAATTCAAAATGCAGGCAAAATGTCCCACTTACAGGTCTGCTTAACATCGACACATATAATGATTATGAATCTTGCCAGTCTCTTGGATTCACCCATTTAAAAAAGCCTCTCGGTGCATCCTATAGTGTTTATAAAATCTGGCACTAGTGACTAATTCATCACGTCTGACAGTTTAGGATGAAATGTCTTTACTATAAGGACGGTAAATCAGGACAAGCCTGAAAATTTAGTTGGTTGCTTTAAGATTTAGGCTGGGATTTTCAAAGGCTCCAGTCCTAAATCATTTAGGAGCACAAGTCCCATTGACTTTCAGTGGGGCTTGTGCTTAGGGTTGCTAACCCTCCAGGATTGTCCCAGAGTGTCCAGGAATGAAAGATTAATTAAGTCTATTACTCTGGCAAGCGAGGACTATGTGAAAACTGAGGGACCGGATCATGTCATCAATCATAGTATGAAATGGCCTTGACTAAAGTGTCTCTGCATTTGAGCCTAACTTATTTGAGCCTAACTCATGATCTGGTCTCTCAATTTTCACCTGGTCCATGCTTGCCAAGGTAATAGTCCTTATTTTTAAAGTGACCTAGTTCCTGTGTTGCTTTAATCTGAACACCATGCCATTGGAAAGCTCTATTTTTGTTTATTTCAGCATGAGATTGAAAAAACCGATCTTTTCTTTAAAGGGATTTCTGTGTTGTAATATATGTTTCATTGTACCATATGACTAAATGTTGCAGATTTTCCAGGTGGGAAGAGGCTACATGAGCTAAGTAACATTGTGTTAATGTGCAAAATTAATAAAGTTCTCCTTCATAGGTCCAGAAGGGTGCCTAGTACCTAAACTACCCTTTTACAACACCTCAAGAAACCCTTGCTAACATCTGTTTGAACACCATATGCATAAGAAACGTTTTAGGGTTCTGTTGATTAAAGTCGAGAGATCAAATGGAAGACTAGAATTTCAGGATGATTGCATTAATTTTGCATGCAGTCAAGGTGTGATTGCACCTCATGCAGACTGCATTTTGAGCACAGTGGAACAGGAGGCAGTGAAGAAACAGTAGGATTAAGTAAGTGAAAACTAATTCCAAATCCTTCTGTAACTGGGTAATCTTGATGGAAGAAACCATGCATTTTAATACTCTATTTCATGTGCTAAATTGTCTTCCTGAAAGACATACTTTTTTGTCAGATCTAAATGGTAATGTTACCAAAGGAGGTGGAGGTTCTAAGATAGTTAATCTAGCTGGAATGTGTAACAAGGTAAGTGGAAGTTGTAGAAGCCCCATCACTTGGGATACTTAAAATTGAATGAAACAAAGCACTAAAAATGTTTTCCAAGTGGCAACAAACCTGAACTTGTAGGTGGGGTGGATGCCCAAAATATTTTTTGCATCTCTAATTTATATTGTTCTCTCACTATCAAGAACAGTCCAAATTCCTATCCCAGGAAAAGATGGGTCTGCTTTGTTGTTGAAAACGGCAAGCACAACTGATTTTTATTATCCCAGTATCTCTTTTTGACAGTGTTCCTTAGATGGTAATGTGAATAGCTTATTGAAAGATACAAGACAAAGGGTGTACTGAGGGCAGGATGGGAATCAAAGGTGGGCAGATGATATTGCTCTCATCTCTAGTGCAGAGAGAGTAACATTCATTTTAGAGACTGTGTCTATAAATGCCAAAATAATCTGGGTCATAGGGAAAGGTACGTATCAATCTAAGCAACAGATACAATGAAAGCATAGCCTAGGAGGAGGTTAGTAAAGTGGATTGCTATCATTATGTTGATGAATGGGAAATTCTCTTCAACTCTACGAGTGGAGAATGGGAATCAGCTCGCTCATTTCTAGCATCCCAGGTAAAGCTTTGCATGGTGCTTAACACTGACAAGTCTGTAAAGATGCTCCAGCCAGTTTCCACAGCCCTATCTAACTGCGGACTTCAACAGAGAGTTGATGTTTAAGTGCTTTCATCTTCTTTGCCCCTGTGAAAAAGACAGCATGGAAACCAAACAAACATTTCAACTGCTGCATGTGCAATGGACGCTCTTTGGAGAATACAGCAAATGAAGCAGAGGTATTTTTCTTACCCACACACATACATAGGTTTCTACTGGCAATCTGGAGTGGCAGTTTCTGCAGGGTCAAGTACAGAAAAGCAATAAGCAAGTGAGTTGAGACAACTGTTGGAGGAACAATATTATAAATGGGAAGGCCAAGTCGGGTCAACCAGCAACTAGGTTAGCAGATTACAGAAAGGACTGAAAAAAACTTCATCACTAATATTGAGCCTTGGGTGATGATAACAATGAAAAAAAAGAGCAGAGTAAACACCTATGTGAGAGGAGAAGGAAAGATGAGCTGGTTGTAATCCCTTGTTCACCAAGGAACAGGAAGTAGAACAACAATTACACAGGCAGATTCAGATTCTGGGATTCAAATCTGAACCTCTGCACGATCGGAAAGGGTTGGGAGAGGACATTTCAATTCTGGCCAGTCTCTGCTAACTCTGCTAACTAATAACTCTCAGCATAGATTTAGATTTATACACTATATCTGGCTCCCTCCATACCTGCATTTGGAGCCAAATGCTTACACCTTTACTCAGGCAAACCTCCTACTGAAATCAGTGAGAGATCTAAAATCAATGGGAGTAAAGGATGGGGAAAACAGCATTTGGTCCTTTGCAGAGTGAGATCAAATAGTCCTGTTCTGTACATGTTGTGCTCTGGATCAAGAAAAGATGGGGCATCTCACATAAAATTTAAAAAAAAATGAAATAAAGAATAAAAATAGATTACTACAAAAAGGTCAAGAGGAGACTTTCTCAAGAAATGAACAAATCCTTAGGACTTCTTTTTTATTTTTCTCCCTGTGTTCTCCTGTAGTGAAGAAATAATTTATTCCAGTGTCACAAAAGGTGAGACACACAAAGCACTTCCTGTAGATCCTACAGACAATAATATTCTGTCTTTGCAGCATTGCATTCTTGCCTTTGCCAAATTATATCATACACCTTCCAATAAGAGGATAGTTTTATTAATGCCGTTAGAGAGCACTTAGGTAACATAAATTAGATGCAAGTGGAGGGGAAACATTTCTTTATTTTGTTCCTCTTTCTTCTTCAAAGGAAAATAGCACATAGACATCAGAATAATAACGTGCATCAAGTATCTAAAGCCTGCTGATGAACAGCATATGTGTTAATATATCAAAGGAGTCAGAGCCAATAGGGTAAACCACTGTCTTAGTGTAGCAACAAGGACATCTCTATACCAGATCATGAGAGCAAATGCATTATTAAAGAAAGAATAACAATAATCATGCAACATGTTGAAGATAAGCGGTGGTCAATGAAATCCTGAGAAGGGTACAAGGATCAGCTAAAAGGAGATACAATGCTTTCAAAGCTCGGACAGCAGTGGAGAAAGCAGCCTGTCAAGTAGAGAAAGATAAAAGTGGTAAACAGTGCAGCAAAGGTGAACCACAGATAAAATAGGGAAAAGGGGAAATCAACAAAGGCAGTTCTGACATTTCTGACGTTCTGCTGCAATGCACTTAGGTTTCCAGAGTGTCAAGGGCTGAAGATATTTTCCACAGCAAAGCTTACAAGGATCATGCCATGAGAGAAAGAAGGCTGAATTCTAGCTCACCTTCAAATGTTTTGCCAAGTAAAAGATTCATCAAATGATTCCAGATATTCAGATGCATGGCCATCTGGGAAGGAACTTCAGATGGAGAGGAAATCTGTCCAGTTAAGGTAGAGTTTAAGGCCCTACTCCCTTTTCACTGTTGTATGTGTGTATGTCGTATGAAAATGTTCTCCATGTATTTAATTAGGGTAATGATGTCCTAAGAACTCAAGCAAAGCCTCTCCATGTCATGAAATAGAAGGGTCATAAATGTTACTAAAACAACGATAGACAAGAACATAAAGCACTACCATAACTGATAAACACTGTAACAGTCAAATCAGATCTGCATTGCTAAGAATAGTTCTTTTGTTCCGAAATACTGTAATTCTGAAACTTTTTCCATCTGCTTTACTAACGCTAGTTTACATCAAGTCTTACAGGACTCAAACCTTGCTCAAGTGAGTATTTTTAACAGTACCATTCATGCTGAGTAGGAGTGTACCATCCTAAATCCTGCAGATTTTACTAGTTTCTAACAGAGACCCATCGGAAGCTCAGGGCAGCCATTGTAAGCCTGAATCAGATACACCAGCATATTTACCTACTGCTGTAAATCAGCCCTTGCATCTTTACATGTCAGTTTTGCCTACCCATCTCAGTCAACAGTCAACATTGCCATTTTCTCCAATGGGAGTTACACCTCAGTAGGAACTATAGGATTTGGCAAACAAAAAGAGCGTAAAGAAAAGCAAATGTATTCCACCCAACAGTCTCCCTCACGCAATGCAAGTTGCGACGGCAGCATTCTCAGCCACCCCCAACTAAACTGAGTTGTTACTTTTGTTATTTCAGATCTAATTAAGTCTTCCAATGTTTAAAAGCCTTTGTGCTACATCCAAACCCCTCTCTGAAGTAATTGATTAAGAATATAATGGAATGCAGCTTTCTAGTGCTGCAGGATATGATCCTGAGCCTGGTTCAAACCAAGAAGGTTGAGAAACGAGACAAGAAACTTTGTCATACCATTCACAGTGAGTTTGAAAGGCCTTGGGAAGGTCAGAAAGGGCATACATGCAGATGGGAGGTCTGGGATTTATTGAGGACAACCAGCAGTAAATCAGAAAAATCTTCAGCTTTGGAAGATAAGATGAATCAACAGTGTGCCCTTGTTGCCAGGAAGGCAGGGGTGCCGGCCTGGTGCCTGGGGCTTTGCTCCTGGCCCTGCACCTGGGGTCCTGACTCCCAGCTGCAGAACCCACACCCGGGACTGTGTTCTCAGCCCTGCACCCAGGGCTCTGCACACAGGGTCCTGGCCCCACACTCAGGGGCTCAGCTCCTGGTTGCTGCCAGCCCCGCACCCAGGGCTCTGTTCATGGCCCCGCACCTGGATTCCACATGTGAGGTCCCAGTTGCCATCGGCCCTGCACCAGGGCTCTGCTCCTGGCCCCGTACGTGGGGTCCCAGCCTTGGATCCCATACCCCTGTCCGTGTCCCTGCCCTGAGCCAGGGCCCTGCTCCTGGCCCCAGCTCCGGGAGGTGTGTGTGGGGGGCATGGATAGGAGTAAGGGGCGTGAGGTAAAAAGTTTGGGGTGTTGACCACTGGTTTTCAGCACCTCCACTGTAAAAAATGTTCCAGCACCACCGGTGTTCAGTTGGGAGTCCTGATGCCCATGTTTCGTATTGCCTCACCCTACTAATGTTGGGATGCCCTTCTCCATAGGTTATTAATCCTTTTCCCTCAAGTTTATTAGCATATACATGAATTAGTTACCATGGCATTCTTGTGGTCAGACATCTGCTGATAGTCCTAACTAAAAATATCCCAAGCTGCTATAAACTAGCATTTTGTGATTGACTACCAGCAATTTAGTCCTTACATCATTCTGTCTTGTGATAGCTTATGAGCTTGGTTAGCTACTCCTGCTAAGGCTTTTTGGACCTCATGCCGTAATTAGTTTAACTAAGCTATTGTCTTACAGGCGTTGAGGCTTGCAGGCTCATTGCGTTATTGCCTTAACTTATACCTAAGCTTCACTTAGCAAATATACCTATAGGCTACATACCACATTATAGTTGAACATGTTAGTGATTGCTACTGACATCAAAGACATACTATCAAGATTAAAACAGAGACATGCTATAAGTATACTACTCAGAGGAATAAAATAATTAGATTTCCCCAAGCCTGAAGAGCTGTCCTCATTGGACGCACTAGCACCAACAACTTCACATAACAACTCGAGTGCTCTTGAGTATGGAATCACACTGGATTCTGAGATCAGAACCTGGTGCAATACGTGTTGCAGTGGCCCTTAGGCTGCTGATTTATTGTGAACTTAAATCAATCATGGAGGAAAATGAAACTTTACAAACGGTATGCTTTAAAGGGCCTGGAGCCACTGCCGCGGGGCTCCAGCAGCAGGGCTTGGGGAGCCGCTGCGGGGAGCCCCGGACCCTTTAAAGCACCACCCAAGCCCTGCTGCCAAAGCCTAGGGACAGCGGCGGCAGGGCTTGGGCAAGGATTTAAGGGCCCCTGGCCCTTTAAAGTGCTGCCCGAGCACCATAGTGGCAGAAGCCCTGGGCCCTTTAAATCACCAGCCGGTCTGGTCCAGCACAGTGTACTGGGTTACTTTCACCTCTGTCCTAAGGAGGCAGCCCCTTTGTCCATTCTGGCCCTTTTATGCAGTGTAAAGGGGCTGGAGCAATAGGGACTGAAGATCTCACCCAGAATGTCTGGAGACTGGGTCAGAAATAACCATGGCCTCTAATGGGCCAGAGGAGGATTATTTTTATGTAGGGGTTGTTTCTGCTCTTCCCACTCCCACCCCCCGACCCTCATCAAGCCACTTCTGCCCTTCTGAATGACTTAAAGGATCTCTTTTCAGTAACTTAAGAAGGTGCTTACAGACCCTTTTTTAGAGGCAATGCATTAAATATCTCATCTAATCCGTTCTCATTTTTCTGTGTTTTCTATCCTGTACCTTAAAATAAATATGTGTTTGGTTTTAGCTAATATAGAAGGAATCTATTTGGGGAAACACACCTCTACTATCCTGGAAAAGGGTAGAATTCACCTTCTTTCAATTCAAAACGAAGGCAATGGAGGTATGTGGGTGGGGATGCCAGGTCATTTCACAGAAAATATTCTGGTAGAACCTACAATAGGTTCGGCAGGGGATTAAAAGAGATACAGACCAAGAGTGCAAGAGTGGTTAAGCCTTTGCAGAGTGATCTTTCCCAGCTGACTTAATGCAGCTTTTACAGTACTTAGCCTTTGGCTTGGAAGGTGAAATACATGGAATCTCTTGAAACCACAGAATATGGTTGTCACTCCACCTTTTGCAGGGATATTTCAAGCTGTAAAATTCCTAACCCAGCACTAATGCATTGATTTTCAAAATCCTCCCAGGATTGCCATGGTACATCCATCCCATTGGGTATCACCACTAATATTATTAATGTGATGGGAGATGGGAAAATGACTACCTGGTAAGTTAGATTGTCCTTCATTCCCTTTTTCTCCCCTTCCTGTGATGGAAAAATTCCAGACAACTGCCTGCTGCCAGGAAGCAAGGAGATAAAAGTCAGTGGATCAGTCAGTTTCCTAGCTAACAGCTCACAGTCAAGATGGGATCCTCCACAACATCAATGGGAGAGATGCATGAGGCGAGGCAAGGAGGGACTCTGACAAATTTAATTACTGCTTAGTATTTTTCCTTGTTTTCTATTCCCTCTCTCCCTCTTTCCATCAGCTGGATTGGGGGAAGCTGATTGGTAAACTCTGTTAGCTATACTTGCCTCTGCCATTTATGTCCACTCGGTAGTGGGTAATGAACATGTGAGTCAAGGACAATGAAGCAGCCATGTGAGTTTCCAGTGCAGTGCTTTCAACGTAGGAAGTGGAAATACTCCCAGTAAACTGGCCCTTCATTAGTGGAGGTGGAATTTTCCCATCTTTTTCCCTGGTCAGGTTCGTGAAGGATGTTAGCTAAGTGCTGACTGACTGTCAAAAGAAGTCAAAAACCCTATCTTAGGTCTGAAGGGTATTTTTCCTTCCAAAGAGCTGCATATGATGCAGATAAAACATAATGTCTCCCCTTATACCCAGAAAATACAACCTCTTCTCTAGCGGAGAGGAAGGACTTGAGTAGAGCGCTGGCAGGGTCATGAGTTGGTTGGTAGGGGAAGCAGAAGTGGGTGACAACCTGGGCAGCAGTGACCAGGAGATGGTTGAGTTCAGGATCCTGACAAAAGGATACTGAGGGAGTTGGCTGATGTGACTGCAGAGCCATTGAGCATTATCTTTGAAAACTTGTGGCGAATCAGGAGAGGTCCCAGATGACTGTAAAAAGACACATATAGTGCCCATCTTTTAAAAAGAGAAGAATGAGAATCTGGGGAACCATAGACCAGTCAGCCTCACCTCACTCCCTGGAATAATCATGGAGCAGGTCCTCAAGGAATCAATTTTGAAGCATTTAGAGGGGAGAAAGGTGATCAGGTAAAGTCAACATGGATTCAACAAGAGCAAGTCATGCCTGACCAACCTGATTGCCTTCTATGGTGAAATAACTGGCTGTGTGGATGTGGAGAAAGCAGTGGACATGATATACCTTGATTTAGCAAAGCTTTTGATATATTTCCCACAGTATTTTTGCCAGCAAGTTAAAGAAGTATGGACTGGATGAATTGACTATAAGGTGGATAGAAAGCTGGCTAGATCATTGGATTCAATGGGTAGTGATCAATGGCTCGATGTCTAGTTGGAAGCCAGTATCAAGCGGAGTGCCACAGAGGTCAGTCCTGAGGCCGGTTTTGTTCAACATCTTCATTAATGATCTGGATGGTGGGATGGATTGCACCCTCAGCAAGTTCATGGATGACACTAAGCTGAGAGGGAGAGGTAGATACGCTTGAGGGTAGGAATAGAGTCCAGAGTGACCTAGACAAATTGGAGGCAAAAAGAAATCTGATGACTTTCAACAAGGACAAGTACAGAGTCCTGCACTTAGGATGGAAGAATCCCATGCCCTGCTACAGACTGGTGACTGACCTTTTCTGCAGAAAAGGACCTGAAGATTACAGGGATCGAAAAGCTGGATATGAATCAACAGTGTGCCCTTGTTGCCAAGGAGGCTAATAGATTGGGCTTCATTAGTAGGAGCGTTGCCAGAAGATCCAGGGAAATGATTATTCCCCTCTATTCAGCACTGATGAGGCTGCATCTGGAGTATTGCATCCAGTTTTGCATTAGAAAGAGTCCAGTGGAAGGCAATGGAAATTATTAGGGGGCTGTGGCACATGACTTATGAGGAGAGGCTGAGGGCATTGGGCTTATTTAGTCTGCAGAAGAGAACGACGATGGGGGATTTAACAGCAACCTTCAACTACCTTAAGGGGGAGTGATTTCAAAGAGGATGAATCTAGGCTGTTCTCAGTGGTGGCAGATGACAGAACAAGGAGCAGTGGTCTCAAGTTGCAATGCAGGAGGTTCAGGTTGGATATTAGGAAAAACTATTTCACCAGGAGGGTGGTGAAGCACTGGAATGGGTTACCTATGGAGGTGGTGGAATCTCCATCCTTAGAGGTTTTTAAGACCCAGCTTGACAAAGTCATGGTTAGGATGAGTTAGTTGGTCCTGCTTTGAGCAGGGTACAAAAGGTACAAAAGTCCAAAATCAAATGAGGAAAACTCCTCTAATCCCAGAAGGAAGAAGTTGAAGGCCAAACAGCAGAATCTGAAGGCCTTCACATAGATCTGGAGTCCAACCAACTCACCACAGGGGTTCCCCACTGGGAGCAGAGAGAGGACATCTCCTAATGTAAGCCGTGTTCCCTCTCCTAGGATAAGGAAATGTAAATCACCTCTGGGGGATCCACTTCTCTATATTTTTTTCTGTTATGGGAGGGAAGCAGGGAAGGAAGCTAACTGATAAAAAGAAAAAGTGTAGAAGATTGAGGCATAAGACTGTACTCCATGTTTCTGTGATGAAGGATGTTTCAAATCAGGGCCACTTCAAAAGATTGTGATACCACAGCCTGCACACAAACAAATTCTAATGAATGATTAGTGGGCTCTATCCTTACCTCTTCACAGCAGCAATAGGAGGCATAACTCAATAATTAGTGAAGTTCTTTGAAGTTCTAGGATAGAAGCTGTTGTATTAACCACAAAATTATTATGTGTTGCTTTTGTCATAACACAGAGAAAAGCAGGTAGCTGTCCAGGACTGAAAAGTCAAGAGTATAGCAGAATTTTACAAATGCAGAATCCAAGAGCTGGACTTGTAACAAATGCAGTGACAGCAGCAATTCTAAGGGTCACTACTGAGATCTCAATAACCTCTTGAAGGGAACATTCACTACCTAACTCAGAAGCAGAGGGGAGCCCTGTCTTAGATACTTCAAACATATTAGCTGTATAGATATGGAGCACAGGCTATTAGGGGAGAAGCTTTAGAGAGAAGATGTCTGTCAGCTGGGCCCCATTACTGAGCTGTAACATCCTATGTGGAGTGAAGGTCACATTGCTGAGTTGAGTCGTTCTCTTAAAAATATTCATCCCTGGTTCTGACTGGAATCTCCACCCCAAATGTGGCTAGCAAGCTAAAGATGATATATTCCTGGGGTTCTGCAGAAGAGAAATTGGATGGAAATCTGTTACTGAGGAGCAGTGTAGTCATTGTTTGGTGAGGGAAGGCAGAGACCCGAATTCCAGTGTCCAGCAATTACAGTTTCCTGAAGATCAGAATCCAAAGCCAGCACTGCCAGCCCTGAGGAGCTAGGGACAGTGAACACATTCAGCCCTACGAGGTGATTGCTGGGCTGCATCAGAAGGTTTAACATTCATATTTTGGCGAAATCCCAAAGACCAGAAAAATCTAGGCATCCACCACCACACACTCCAGTACCCTCCGAAAGAAAACTAATAGTAATATATGAATGCAGAATGTACTAGGTGCACATACTTTCCTTTCTCTGCCATTTAAAACTAATTTCAATGAGTGAGGTTACCCCCTCCCCAAGCACAAGCGGCAGGAGGGCCAGAGGTGGGGGGGATGAAATGAGATCCCCTCAAAATTTCTATGCCATCATCTCAATAGGTAAGAGACACATCACAGAACAGGCTACTGGAATACCATGCCCCCAAAACTCACTGGGTCCCAGAGGATTTGCAGAAAGCCAGAGCCACCTGCAGATGGTCCTGTTCATCCACTGAAGATCTCACCCCGCACCGTGTTATGTGCTCCCTACCAGAGACTCCACCTGATCACAACTGCCCTGGAGATATCTTAAAAAGAGGGAGCCTCACTCACAGTAGAGGAGCTCTGCAAGAAAGATAATACAGCTGCACTTTTTTATCTGTAACCTGCAGGAGGCCAATAAGCAGGATGTGCACCCTCATAACCACACTCCCAATCCACTCATTCTTCCCTGATCCCCTCCACTCCCTGCCCCTCACTATGCAAGTCTCTAGCATGCCCTCAGTGCATGTGGAAGAAAGAGACAGGGCTGATGTTGGGAAGGTGGCTGAGGAGAGGCAAGATCTATGTATAACCCACACACCTCCTGGGTGTGGTATTCTGTCCCATCTAGTGGCACCAAGACCACTTAGAGAGAGATTAATGACTCTGCTCTACAGTCTTTGCTAAGGGCCATATGGCTTTTAGCTCATGCAGTACAGGCTCATGCATTTAGTTCCAGAGGCGGGCCCAGGTTCGATCCTGCCCACCAATCACCGGGGTCTGTCAGTGTTACATATGCATGGAGGGTCACATGAAGATCAGTGTGGTGGACATGATGCTGCACATGCATACAGTTAGGAAAATGAACTTGACTATAGTACTACCTGCTGACGTATTCAATATGCCGGATAAAGAGACATGAACTTACAAATAGCTGCCTGAAGATGGTTTGATTCCTCCCATCCTGTGCACCCACTTTGGTAAGTACAATATCCTTCCTCTGTACATCTTGTCCATTGAATATTCTAGTCAAATATTAGTTTTAATCAACAATTCTCTTAGCTTTATTATTTTAAACCCCTTTATTCTAAAAAAAAACCCCAAAGTATCTTTAGAGTATGTGGGGGGGTTATTTTTCAAATGATTTTTACAAAATAAAAAAGGAATAAGAAGCAAACACGGTAAGTAGGCAAGCATTATTTAATTAAAGCAATTTCTGCCCAGATGAGACTCACACAATAGCAATTCTTAATAAGGTTCTGGGTGTTATCAGGCAGAAAAATTAGACAGCTAATAACTATGCAGGGAAGTGTGCCGGGTGGTAGTAAAGCTTGTGGAGGGATGATGGTTCATGGATAGAGGACAAAAGATACGTAAAAGTGGATAAAAAAGGAGATAAGGAAGGTAGCATTTAAAATGCAAGGCCAGGGAAGTAGTAAAGACGCATGCCAAGACACCAGGAAAGACAATTGAGTCTCAGGGACGTGACAAGAATGAACAGCAGACAGACTTGTGGAAGATTTTTCTCCTGGTTCCAGATCAGTAGTGTGAAAGATTAGTCTGTTTGTCTCATAACATGTTAAAGAAATCCTTCAGCCAACTTCTGCTGATAAAAACTATTCATTGAGAAAGGAGAGGGGGGAGACAAGTGGGCTCGTGGACAGTAGAGGCAGATCAGGAATTAAAACAGCAAGGATATTCAAATATGGGAAAAAGAAGTGATTATTCAACTAAGTGAGTTATCAGTGTCTGCAAATAAGTGGAATTATCCTTCCTTACACAAGATAAATTATCAACTCAAAGCAGATAATTGCTTTGAGTATGATCCATGTCCTTCCTATGCCTACTATCTTCGATGTGGTATAGTCATACTGATAATGCAGCCAGATCAGGTTTGCATGCCAGCTGAGAGTTTACATTCAGTTCTTTTTGTGCAACATTAGTGGCTCTGATCTCCCTTTGATCCACATTGGGGAAAAAGTTTTCAGTCAAGGAAAATAGAAGACAACTATATTGCGTATAGCGGTGGTGGATGGAAAGAAGGGCATGTTAGCAATTGATCAAAGTTCACACACGCACGCACGCGCGCACACACACTTTGCAACCTGTTTTCATCTGCAGAGATGATGGTGCTGACACTTTGTTTCAAGTGCCAGTTGACAACTGAAGCAAAATACATAGAAAGTGAAAGCCAGTACTACTTCACAACATCTGGTGCTATAGATCCATCCTTTGCAGAGACAATTGTGTCCTTAAAACAAATAGATAAATGAAGGTCCATATATGGCGCACAGATAGCACAGCTTTCCAGTGATGACACATAGTAAATAAGACTCTTAGATCCAAATTTTCTCCTGTTGTGTAAAGGGAAAAAATGGGGGTTAGGTTGGAGTGAAAGCTAGACCTCAAACGCTTTCATAATAGAAAAATGTTCATTGTGTCCTGTTCTCTCATCAAAGCAGGGGAGCTTGATATCTGGGAACAGCAATCAGCAAGGGTAGCCAAGGAATGTGCCATTGTCAGGGAGAAGCAACATTTACCCTAAATGCATTTGGATTTATGGCACCTGGGACCCAAAACACATCAGATTGCCAGTAACCACAGAAATCAACTCTTCTGTTTGAAATCCCTACTATACTAAACACGGAAGTAGTATAAGGCTCTGCTGGTTTTATTGGCTACAATGGGAAACAGATTATACTAGCTGTAAAACTAGTTTACAGGGAAATCAATATAATGTATTTACTACTTGTGATAGGAAAATAATTTTACTAGCTATTATATGTTCGCAATAAACCCATTATACCAACTGCCACGTGGAACAACTTTTCTGTTATAAATACACCTCTACCCCATTATAACGCAAATTGGGATATAACGTGGTAAAGCAGCACTCGGGGAAGGAGGGGCTGTGCGCTCCAGCAGATCAAATTAAGTTTGATATAACACAGTTTCACCTGTAATGCGGTAAGACTTTTTGGCTCCCGAGGACAGCGTTATATTGAGGTAGAAGTGTACTATACTAGTTTCCCAATATACAAGTATATCTAATAATGACGAGTTACCATTATAGTTAGTACAGTGGCTTCCATTAAAGTTTTGCTACTTTTGCCTTTGCAGTTCAGATAATATTAGCATTGTACCTGCAGTATTCCTTAAAATATCCCTATTATTGGAACAGGAAATACTACATAGGAATCGACACACAGGATTGGATCTATGGTTCATCTATTCCAGTATCTTGTTTCTAACAGTGGCCAGCACCAGATGCTTCAGAGGAAATTACAAGTAACTCCACTGTGGTCACATGAAAGCAAGCAGACATATCTCTCAGTGTCCTGCATTGAGGGAACAAGCCTAGTAACTGCATCCCCTGCAGGATGGGGTAGAAAACACCTATTGGCCACTGGGCACATTCAAACGCTGAAGGGGCTGTTGAGAAATCAGAGCATAAGCAATTGCTTTGTCTGCTTTTCTTTCACCGTGGCTCTTTTCCCTTCTCTTTCACTATGTGCTTATATTATTTAGGTAGTTGTTCATATATACTGACCAGACAATGACATGGAACTGGGGAATTGAAAGTACTTATGCTTATGCGTGTATTTATAAATACATAAATACTATTTCCACAGCAAAAGTATATTTCTACTTATAAGCACTTCAGTAATGGTGTGCTTGGCACTTATATGTAAGTCCTTTTTATAACTACTTACATCAACACTGGCTCATATCCACATCAAACAAATTATGGACACTCTCCCCCCATAGTAATGTAAAACCAAGCGATAGATAGCACATATCCCCAAATTACATACATTGCACAAGACACACACTGAGAGATCATTAGGATAACGATGTCACAAACAAGCAAATTTCAATTTTTTACTGGTCTGTTAGGCAACTACTCACTGTCTCCACAAAAAGCAATGATCCCCCAACCAACACCAGAACGAGATGTGAGGAAGGGAATGGGAGCATGTATGTCTGTCTTGCTTTCAGTGCTTATTTCTTTCTCACTTTTTACCTTGATATTGGAGGGGAGTATTTGATCCTGACCCCCTCTTCTTATATAGAAGGGCTACATCCATTTTTTCTGCAGAGAGTCTAAAAAGTGAGCAAAAGCAAATCACGTGCTCTGCATTACCCTTTCTGTTGCTAAGGTTAGGAGAACAGTGCAGCTTGCTTTGTTGTAACTAATGACCTTTGAGAAAATTGATTGTAACTAAGGCTGTCAATTAATTGCAGTTAACTCAAGTGATTAACTCAAAACAAATTAACTCCATAAAAAAATTAATTGTGATTAATCACAGTTTTAATTGCACTTTTAAACAATAATGGAATACCAATTTAAATTATTCATAAATATTTTTGAATGTTTATCCACATTTTCAAATATATTGTGACAGACCCAGGCCAGTGGGGTGCAGGAGTCTGGTAGAGGGCAAATATACTGGTCATTGGGTGAGTAGTTTTCTGTTCCCTGAGTGACCAGAGCAGGGTCTGCACTAGAGTAGTCAGGAACTTGCTAGAACCAATTAAGGCAGACAGGCTGATTAGAACACCTGCAGCCAATCAAGGCAGGCTAATCAGGGCACCTGGGTTTTAAAAGGAGCTCTGTCCAGTCAGATGGGGAGGAGCCAGAGGAGAGGAAGTGCGTGTGAGGAGCTGGGAGCAAGAGACACAAGGAGCTGAGACTGAGAGGGTGTGCTGCTGGAGGACTAAGGAGTACAAGCATTATCAGACACGAGGAGGAAGGTCCTGTGGTGAGGATAAAAACGGTGTTTGGAGGAGGCCTTGGGGAAGTAGCCCAGGGAGGTGTAGCTGTCACACAGCTGTTATAAGAGACACTATAGACAGCTGCAAATCCATAGGCCCTGGGCTGGAAACTGGAGTAGAGGGCGGGCCTGGCTTCCCCCCAAACCTCCCAACTCCTGATCAGACACAGGAGGAGTTGATCCAGACTGTGAGGAAGATCATTGAGGTGAGCAAAATCTGCCAATAAGCGCAGGACCCACCAAGGTAGAGGAGGAACTTTGTCACAATATATATTGATTTAAATTACAACACAGAATACAAAGTGTACAGTGCTCACTTTATATTATTTTTATTACAAATATTTGCACTGTAAAAAAGATAAACAAAATAAATAGTATTTTTCAGTTCACCTCATACAAGAACTGTAGCTCAATCTCTTTATCACGAAAGTGCGACTTACAAATGTAGATTTTTGTTACATAACTGAACTCCAAAACAAAACAATGTAAAACTTTAGAGCCCTACAAGTCCACTCAGACCTACTTCTTGTTCAGCCAATCGCAAAGAGAAACAAGTTTGTTTACATTTACTGGAGAAAATACTGCCTGCTTATTTATAATGTCTCCTGAAAGTGAGAACAGGCATTTGCATGGTACTTTTGTAGCTAGCTTTGCAAGGTATTTACATGTCAGACATGCTAAACAATCGTATGCCTCTTCATGCTTCACCCACCACTCCAGAGCACATGCTTCCATGCTGATGACGCTCGTTAAAAAAGTACATGCATTAAGTTTGTGACTGAATTCCTCAGGGAGAATTAGATTTTTGCCCACATTCTGCCATACATTTGTGTTATGGCAGTCTCGGATGATGACCCAGCGTATGTTGTTTGATTTAAGAACACACTCATTGCAGATTTGACAAAATGCAAAAAAGGTACCAATGTGAGATTTCTAAAGATAGCTACAGCACTCAACCCAAGGTTTAAGAGTCTGAAGTGCCTTCCAAAATCTGAGAGGGACAAGGTGTGGAACATGCTGTCAGCAGTTTTAAAAGAGCAACATTCCAATTCGGAAACTACAGAACCCGAACCACCAAAAAAGAAAATCAACCTTCCATCGGTGGCATCTGACTCAGATGATGAAAATGAACATGCATTATTCTGCCTGCACTGCTTTGGATCATTATCAGTCAGAACCCAACATCAGCATAGAAGCATGTCCTCTCGAAAGGTGGTCAAAGCATGAAAGAGCATACAAATGGTTAGCATATCTGGCACATAAATACCTTGTGATGCTGGCTACAACACTTTCAGGTGACATTGTAAATAAGAAACGGTTAGCATTATCTCCCATAAATGTAAACAAACTTGCTTGTCTTAGTGATTGGCTGAACAAGAAGTAAGACTGAATAGACTTGTAGGCTCTAAAGTTTTAGAGTTAAAGTGAGTGCAGTTAAAAACATCTGCATTTGTTAACTTTCAGTTTTATGATAAAAGAGATTGCACTACAGTACTTGTGTGAGAGGAATTAAAATTTTTTAATTATTTTATCTTTTTTACTGTACAAGTATTTGTAATAAAAAATAATACACTGTACACTTGTACAGTGTACACTTTGTATTCTGTGTTGTAACTGAAATCAATTTATTTGAAAAAAGTAGAAAACATCCAAAATATTTAAATAAAATGGTATTCTATTATTAACAGTGCAATTAAAACCGATTGTGATTTTTTTTAATCTCATGATTAATCATTAATATTTTAATAATTTGACAGCCCTGAAATGAACATAACTAAGTAGGTTGGTAGATAGAACATTTGCTCTTTATCTCTGAAATAGATTACCTTTATGTATAACCTTGTGTCATACGGGAAGCAAACTTTTCAGGTCTCAAAGTGTAATGCCTATAAAATCATTCATCTAAGCAACTGTGGAATACAGAAAACCGACACTCCATAAACTGCTTAGTGGATCTTTAGAATACTCAGGGGCTTTCCTGAATTTGATCTTTTTATAATCAATAAAACTGAACCATCAATAAGTTACATATGTATACAAACAAAATACAACAAAATATCTTTTGGGAACTGCATTATAAATATAAAAGCAAACACAATGAAATGGATTATTTTTAAAAAATCCACACATTCAAATGCCCTGTCCCAAACAAGATACCGGTATATATGAAATTTCCCATATGCAGAGCCTTCTATAGATAGAGTACCAGCTACAGTTCAGGAGTCTGCAAGTAGGTTACTACGGTGAGCGAATAAGCTCTCTTCACTGACATATTGCTGAGTTCATTGACAAAGCAATGAGGGCAAACCTGCATTGTAGCTCTCTGCAGTATGACCGGCCTACAACACTGCAGTTTGCCGTGCTGCCAACTGCTTAGTTTTTACTGCAGAAATAATTCCTTAAAGTCTAAAAAAAAATGGACCACCACCAGGATTAGTTGATTGCTATCCTTCAGACAGACTGTAGGGAAGTTACTGAAAGATATTCTTAACTAACTTCCCTACTTTCAATAGCCCTCATTTTGAACAATAAAAAGTAATATTATCTATATACCAAACTCTCCAGTCCAACGAAAGTTTTGCTTGAGTCAGAAATTCAGGATTTGGTCATGTACCAAGAATAGGAAAATAAAACTGCAGTCTGAATTGCAAGAATTTCCTTTGAAGATACTGAAAGGTCTGTAAAATACCGAGAAACTGTAATTTCTAACAAAGTTGTCTGGGGAATCAGGTGGCTAAAGGCCAGTATTGCTATCAGAATATACTGAACAGCCTTTCCCCTTTATGTGGCTGGCTCAAATTCAGTCCTCATTTGTACTGGCTGAAAGTTATGTGGATACTGTAGATTAAACACATTCAAGGAAAAAAAAATTTTTTTTAATTGCAAAACAAAACAGAACACCAGATTCTCAGCTGCTGTCAGTCAGTGCACCTCCATAGACTGCAGTGGAGCTTCGATCTTTAGTGAAAGATCTGGGCCTATATTTGCAAAAAGGCATTCTAAGTGCCATTGCTTTCTGGGCCAGGACAACCTTTGTTACTCCTACATATGCTAATATGATTCTAAATTATGTGAAATGAACACAAGGCTCGCCAGCCGCCAGAAGCAAAACTGCCACAGTGGGTAATGTAACCCAACCTATAATCTACTGATCTTTGACAGCTCACTCACACAGGCAAGCCACAATTGGTCACATTTCTGATCTTGATTATGTGTGCTGCGTTGAGTATTTGGTATTCTATACCAAGTTGCTCATAAGATGAGTGTCAACCTTTTTATATGTTTTTTAACTGGCTATCTGCCTCAGCATGCAGCTTAAAATGAAAAGTGAAGGTAACCCACAGAACGTGAAATTTACAATGCAGAAACCGTGCGGTTTCCAATAACTGTTGTATTTTTCTTCTCATTTCACATCTACAGTGCTAATATTACATGTAGGTTTGGCTAGACCCAGTACTACAAAGTAGCTGCAGTCATTTTCTCATGTGACACCTAGAAAAAGAAAAAAGGACCTTATTAGATCACCTCACTTGCACAGGAATTGAAAAAAAATGCAAAGGAATTATTTGAATTTATGATAGGATTCAAAGCACATTAGGTTAAATCCAGATTGTTCATTTGTATGTGATTTTATTTTACCTTTTCTCCCACTAAACATCTTCATGACCTTTCACCTAGAATATTAATGGTTGCATGACAATTTTGCTTTTGTGCATAGAGATAGATTTAATAATAGCTTTATAATTTGTTTTGTCGTTGGCTGTATGGTCTTAATCTTCATACTTTAAAAAATTACAAACAAAGAAAATGTCTGAATGAGGTTTCACTCTGTGAATACTCAGAGCCTTCAAGATGTGCGTTTGTTTATCTTGTTCTATATTTGCTGATCTGACCTTTAATTTGTCATTAATATAATAATGTTTGAAATTATTATTTTAAGAACACAGAAGTGGTGACTATTTTCAGAGGACATGATCTGAAGGAAAAGATTTTATTGGAATGAATTATGTTCAGTCCACCATTACAATAAGCCACTGCAAAATATAAAATTATATAGGAATTTTCCTTCCAAAGTGTTTTCTCCTTTCACAACTGCTGCTGCCCTCAACATTATTAATAGCGCATCCATCCAGTACAGTACAGCCCAAAGGAGGCTTCAGCATGATTACCAGTAAGAAGGTACAGTAATGTTTGAAGAGTTTTTTTTTTCCAAATTGACTTTACATTTCAAAGAATGACATGTGCGGTGTTGGTTCCCTACACTGTGCATTGTTCTGTCTTTCTAAATCACCATCAGGTTAGTTTGCTTTGCATATCATTTTCCCTCTTGGAGTTCCAAAGACATCATCATAGGTGATGGATGTATTCCAAAGTGTCTCACTGCCACGAAAAACAGAGGAACTGCTGCCACATTGAACTCCAAAATTATCTACCCATCATAAATTATAATTGGTAATATTTCAGATGCCTCATGCCTTTTTACAGCAGATGAGATGACATTTGGGGAGGGGAAAAATAAAGACAGCTACGAGTCCAGATGGCTTGAAACTTACAACAAGGATGAAAAACTGACAGAACTGTGGAAAAAGAAAAAAAGGGGAAGAATGAAAGGAAAAAACAAAGTGCCCCCATTTGGGTGAGTATTCCATAGTGTGAAGAAAACCCCTCATCTGTAGCATGTTGAGTAGCAGAATTCCACCTACCCATACACACTTCTAAACTCACATTTGCAATTTGCAGCTAAAAGTAACAAAAAGACTAATCTGTTGGTGTTAAAATCTTCTGCAATCTCTGCAAGCCAACTGGTATCCCTGTCTCTTGCAGTGCAAGATCGTGCTTGAGAGAAACATAAACCAATTAAATGTCGAGAGCAATTAACTTCTGCATTTTTCATGTAGCACAGAATGGGAACATTTTATAGAGCTTCTATAATTAAAGTTAATAAAAATGAATACACAAAGCCCCAAGGACCTGTAATCATAGAAGTTTTTCTGATCACAAAATACCAGTATTAGCCACCCTGCACAGTTATTCCAACATCCAATGAAGCACCAGAGAACCTCTTGTTCTATACCTTGCATCTCATGAAGATTTTGTATTGTGTTGTTTGAGTCATACTGGAAACTATGTCTGAGTGAAATGCAGTGCAAAAATAGTTTGCTCTTCATCAGTGAATTACCCTTTATTAGCTCTGTAATTGCAATGAACCATAGGTGGAAAAAACATTATCATGGCTTGTGTTGATAAGCTCAGTAGGTAGATGAATGACAAAGAGTAGGAGGCATTTTGTGGCAGGGTATATGGAGCAAGGTTAGTTTTTGTTCTATGTTCATAGTACATGGACTGGTTCAAGCCAGAACAAGAAGTAATGGTCTCAAGTTGTAGTGGAAGAGGTCTAGGGTGGATACTAGGAAACACTATTTCACTAGGAGGGTGGTGAAGCATTGGAATGGGTTACCTAGGGAGATGGTGGAATCTCCATCCTTAGAGGTTTTTAAGGCCCGGCTTGACAAAACCTTGGCTAGGATGATTTAGTTGGTGTTGGTCCTGCTTTGAGCAGGGGGTTGGACTAGATGACCTCCTGAGGTCTCTTCCAACCTTAATCTTCTATGATTCTAAGACAGAAGTATGTCTTCATTAGATAGAGATGAGGCCTGACAGTCAATAATCTACCTGGGTTCGCTGCCCAGTTCTACATATGACACTGACTCACTGTGTGATCTTGGACACATCACTTAACCTTTACGTACCTCAATTTGATCTCCTTAACATAGGTACACCAATTCACCTGCTTATAGCTGTAAAGCACTTTGAGATCTTTGGAAGTGCAACGTTAGTATATAGTTTTGGTGGAGAAAACATTAAATATTATATCGCATGGAACAATCCTACACACAGGATGGGGTTTCCAGGTAACCCAACATTCAATTCCTAATTCCTCTGATTTATTATTTTTTAAAAGCACTCAAACATACACATTATGTATGTATGTATCTTAGAGTTGGGTCTGAATCAAATCCCTATCCCTAATACCCTTGAACTTTAGAAATGTTTGTCCCCAAGACAGAAAACCAGAGCCAAACATCTCCAAACTTTGGGAAAGTTTGAATCTTGACACAAACTTTACACCTCAGACGACTCTGTAATATACAGGGATAGACAAATGCATACTAAAGAATTGTTATAAGTCAGGGAGACCATAATACTCAGAATCCATAAGCCAGCTGTAGTAATTCTGCATGTTAAGTAATATTTTTACATTTCAGTGTCCAGACTGTTACAGAGTCTGTGAGTGCTTATGTTTTGGTTCGTTTCCTCCTCCTCAGCATTATTGTAAGACTTGTTGTTCTCAGTGCACAATAATTGCAGGAAAGTCGCATTCTTTCTATTTCCACCAGAAGATGGGAACAATGAAGGAAATGGCCGAAAACTCCACTTGCTAAGCATATTTGCAATGCCATCCATGGCTCTGCTGAGAAAACTCTTGCTCAGTTGAATTATGTCATATAATCCCACTGAACAAAATTAATCCCTGGAACAGTGGAATTACACCAGGGATTAACCCAACCCACTAACTACCGAATAAGAAATCCATACAACCTCTCTGTTATACTGGGTGCTCACCAGCTTGCCAATTTGAAAACGAAAGCCATTTTGGATATCTGCTGATCATGAGTTTTCACACATGGTGTACAGCCTGTTCTCATTAGATTAGTAGGTAGAAAAATGTTTATCAACATTTAGAGAGTTCTCTGGATAAGAACTTTATTAAAAGAAGACAGAAAGACGCACAGAAATCTATTTTTAGTGTGCTTTGATTATTCATTGGTGATGCAGTCCACATGGAAGCAGTATGCCCTTAAGTAGTATGCCATCAAATGCCATTGGTCCAGACAGCATTACAAGCAACATACATAAGGTCACATGGCTTACTGCCTCTGCTCCAGCATATTTTAGAAGCAAGAGACATGAGTAAACCAGTTTGCATTGCAACATCTATTATTAATTCCTTTTTGTGTGTGTTTGTTTTAACAATTGTTAATAAAAATATTGAACAGGCAAGAGTTTTCAAAAGGTTTTGAGGACCACAGCCTGCAGCATCCTTGTAAAGGGAAGTTGTTTCATATGAATCTAATTCAGAGATAAAAATCTCAATTGGATTCAAACCTGGCCCTTGAATTACTCGTGTTTTGAATAAACACGTTGATGTCACACATTAGCTGGATGGGTTAGCAGAATGGCCGGAAGTAAATTCTACTCTCGTGTGACTTGCAGAGCTCAGATCATCCCTGTGGAATAAAACAAGCTGGTCTGGCTTAATCTCATTCACGGGGTGATTACATATAAGGGAAATAATATAAGGCCTGAATCTGATCTCCCTTAGGCTATGTCTACACTATAGAGCTTACAGTGGCACAACTGTACCGATGCAGCTGCACTGCTGTAAGATCTCTTGTGTGGCCACTCTGTGCTGATGGAAGACAATTCTGCCGTCTACATTATTAAACCACCCGCAGTGAGCAGCAGTAGCTATATTAGCGGGAGAAGCTCTCCTGCCGACATAGCGCTGTCCACACTGACTCTTATGTAGGTCTAATTTATGTTGCTTAGGGGTGGCTTTTTTTCACATCCCAGAGCGACATAGGTTATGCTGTAAAAAGCGACAGAGTCCTGTAGCACCTTATAGACTCATAGAAGAATTGGAGCATGAGCTTTCATGAGTGAATACTCACTTCGTCAGACGCATGTGGTGGAAATTTCCAGAGGCAGGTATAAATATGCAGGCAAGTCTCAGTCTAGAGATAATGAGGTTAGTCCAATACTGACATGACTGGTAGTATAGACAGTCTTACACTGGTTTTACAGTGGCATAACACCAGTGGAGTTACTCCTACTTTATGCTGGGTGTGAGACTATTAACAGGTGCATAGAAGTCACGAAGTATATTAGGGCTGAAAATTAGCAGCTGCTTCCAAGGACAAAGCTCTGCCGTTTCTCATGCTGCCCTAGAAGAGACAGTATAAACTGACCTCTTATGGGAGTTGTAGTTATGTAAGAGTACCCATACACTGAAGTGCATCCCAACACTTCTTAATTTACACTTCAACCACTTCAAAAACCTCTCCTCTATATTCTTTGCAAGACAAGGTTTGTACCAATTTCTAACTACTCTGCAATTATAGGTTTCAGAGTAGCAGCCGTGTTAGTCTGTATCTGCAAAAAGAGCAGGAGTACTTATGGCACCTTAGAGACTAACAAATTTATTTCAGCATGAGCATCCGAAGTGAGCTATAGCTCACGAAAGCTCATGCTGAAATAAATTTGTTAGTCTCTAAGATGCCACAAGTACTCCTGTTCTTTGTGCAATTATAATATACTATATATATAAAATGAGAGCCTAGTAATCACACACTGAGCCCTAGTCTACTCTACAAACTTACGCTGGTATAACTACATTGCTCAGAGGTGTTGAAAATCCACACCTCTGAGCAACGCAGTTATGCTGACCTAACTCCCAGTGTAGACAGTGCTATTGATGACAGGGCTTCTCCTGTTGACGTAGCTACCAGCTCTCAGGGAGGAGTCCCATGCTGACAGGACAACCTCTCCTCTCGGCGTAGGTAGCTTCTTTACCAACTGCTACCAAGTGCACAGAAGCACCAGGGCAGCTACGCTGCTGCAGTGCTGTAAGTGTAGGCAAACCCTGAGTCAGGGATGGATTAGGTATCCTCTGCCAAGAAAGAACTTCAAACCAAAACAGTGTATGCAGCAGTACTAAAAATTGTAGTTACTGAAAATCTCATGAACTCTTAGCATCATACAGATATAGAAAAGCAATCGAAATATTGAGGCAAACTAGAATCTTTACAGAAATAGTACATGAAAAACACTTATTCAGGTGCTTTGAAAGACATTGACCTTATTGTGCTTCAGTTTGTATGTTAATTTTAATAATTTCAAGCCAAAATGTGGATGCGTTTTAGTTATTGGGCGATACTTTTCTAAACAAATTCCAATGCTCTTTTAATAGTATTACATACCGACAGGACCGGCGCTAGGGTTTCTCGCGCCCTAGGCTCACGGCCATTTTGCCGCCCCTCGCGCTGATCCCACGGCTCTGGTGGAGCTGCCACAGTCATTCCTGTGGAGGGTCCGTTGGTCTGTGGCTCCGGTGGAGCTGCCGCAGTCGTGCCTGCGGGAGGTCCACCGGAGCCCCACGAGCAGCCAACTGTCCGCAAGCACGACTGTGGCAGCTCCACCGGAGCCGCGGAGCAACGGACCCTCCGCAGGCACCATTGCGGCAGGTCAACCGGAGCCGTCTGCCACCCCCTCCGGCAAAGTGCCACCCCCCGAATAATCTTGGCGCCCTAGGCGACTGCCTAAGTCGCCTAAATGCTAGCGCTGGCCCTGCATACCAAGGTATACACTGTCCCACAGAAAGAGCCATAACAATCTTTCAGGAGTCAACAGGAGAAAAGATCTCTGATCTTTACAGGAACATTTTAGCAAAGCACATTTTAAAGTTAATGATTTTAAAATTAAAAAGTGAATCTCTTATGTATTTGGCAAAACATAAGAACATAAGAACGGCCGTACTGAGTCAGATCAAAGGTCCATCTAGCCTAGTATCTGTCTACCAACAGTGGCCAATGCCAGGTGCCCCAGAGGGAGTGAACCTAACAGGCAATGATCAAGTGATCTCTCTCCTGCCATCCATCTCCATCCTCTGATGAACAGAGGCTAAGGACACCATTCTTTACCCTTCCTGGCTAATAGTCATTTATGGACTTAGCCACCATGAATTTATCCAGTTCCCTTTTAAACATTGTTATAGTCCCAGCCTTCACAACCTCCTCAGGTAAGGAGTTCCACAAGTTAACTGTGTGCTGTGTGAAGAAGAACTTTCTTTTATTTGTTTTAAACCTGCTACCTATTAATTTCATTTGGTGACCCCTAGTTCTCATATTATGGGAATAAGTAAATAACTTTTCCTTATCCACTTTCTCTACATCACTCATGATTTTATATACCTCTATCATATCCCGCTTTAGTCTCCTCTTTTCCAAGCTGAAGAGGCCTAGCCTCTTTAATCTTTCCTCATATGGGACCCTCTCCAAACCCCTAATCATTTTAGTTGCCCTTTTCTGAACCTTTTCTAGTGCTAGAATATCTTTTTTGAGGTGAAGAGACCACATCTGTACACAGTATTTGAGATGTGGGCGTACCATGGATTTATACAAGGGTAATAAGATATTCTCTGTCTTATTCTCTATCCTCTTTTTAATGATTCCTAACACTCTGTTCACTTTTTTGACTGCCTCTGCGCACTGCGTGGATATCTTCAGAGAACTATCCACGATGACGCCAAGATCTTTTTCCTGACTCGTTGTAGCTAAATTAGCCCCCATCATATTGTATGTATAGTGGGGTTATTTTTTCCAATGTGCATTACTTTACATTTATCCACATTAAATTTCATTTGCCGTTTTGTTGCCCAATCACTTCGTTTTGTGAGATCTTTTTGAAGTTCTTCACAATCTGCTTTGGTCGTAACTATCTTGAGTAGTTTAGTATCATCTGCAAACTTTGCCACCTCACTGTTTACCCCTTTCTCCAGATCATTTATGAATAAATTGAATAGGATTGGTCCTAGGACTGACCCCTGGGGAACACCACTAGTTACCCCTTTCCATTCTGAGAATTTACCATTAATTCCTACCCTTTGTTCCCTGTCTTTTAACCAGTTCTCAATCCATGAAAGGACCTTCCCTTTTATCCCATGATAGCTTAATTTATGTAAGAGCCTTTGGTGAGGGACCTTACCAAAGGCTTTCAGGAAATCTAAGTACACTATGTCCACTGGATCCCCCTTGTCCACATGTTTGTTGACCCCTTCAAAGAACTCTAATAGATTAGTAAGACACGATTTCCCTTTACAGAAACCATGTTGACTATTGCTCAACAGTTTATGTTTTTCTATGTGTCTGACAATTTTGTTCTTAACTATTGTTTCAACTAATTTGCCCGGTACGGACGTTAGACTTACCGGTCTGTAATTTCCGAGATCACCTCTACAGCCCTTTTTAAATATTAGCGTTACATTAGCTAACTTCCAGTCATTGGGTACTGAAGCTGATTTAAAGGACAGGTTACAAACCTTAGTTAATAGTTCTGCAACTTCACATTTGAGTTCTTTCAGAACTCTTGGGTGAATGCCATCTGGTCCCGGTGACTCGTTAATGTTGAGTTTATCAATTAATTCCAAAACCTCCTCTAGTGACACTTCAATCTTTGACAGTTCCTCAGATTTGTCACCTACAAAAGCTGGCTCAGATTTGGGAATCTCCCTAACATCCTCAGCCGTGAAGACTGAAGCAAAAAATCCATTTAGTTTCTCTGCAATGACTTTATCGTCTTTAAGCGCTTCTTTTGTATTTCGATCGTCAAGGGGCCCCACTGGTTGTTTAGCAGGCTTCCTGTTTCTGATGTACTTAAAAAACATTTTGTTATTACCTTTGGAGTTTTTGACTAGCCGTTCTTCAAACTCCTCTTTGGCTCTTCTTATTACACTCTCGCACTTAAGCTGGAAGTGTTTGTGCTCTTTTCTTTTTGCCTCACTAGGATTTGACTTCCACTTTTTAAAGGAAGTCTTTTTATCTCTCACTGCTTCTTTTACATGGTTGTTAAGCCACGGTGGCTCTTTTTTAGTCCTTTTACTGTGTTTCTTAATTTGAGGTATACATTGAAGTTTGGCTTCTATTATGGTGTCTTTAAAAAGGGCCCATGCAACTTGCAGGGATTTCACTTTAGTCACTGTACCTTTTAACTTTTGTTTAACTAACCTCCTCATTTTTGTATAGTTCCCTCTTTTGAAATTAAATGCCACAGTGTTGGGCTGTTGAGGTGTTCTTCCTCCCACAGGGATGTTGAATGCTATTGTAAAACCTACTGAATATTCTGAATGAGTTATCCCTTGCCTTCTTTTCTCCCCAAGTATCAGCTTCTGCCCTGAAGCATGAGATCTTATTACCATTATTTTAACTAAAAAAGTTATTTTATACACAGAACTTTCAAACTGTACTGAATTACATCTTATGCATTATAATCTTATACAGTTATAGTTCTATTTCTGCTATAGCAAAACTTTCCAGTTCCTTCCTACAGCAAATACTCTTATACTGCAGGTTAGATGACTCCCAGAAAGCGTCTCTTTGATCTGTGGGCAATCACAAACCTCAAGGAAAATGTTGGGAACACTAGCTGCTTTCCATTCAGGCTAAATGAGGGAACAATTAAATGTGCCTTCGTTTCAGTATACCTGAAACAATAGAAGTCACCAACTAAAGACTAGACTGAGGCCTGGTCCACAGTACGCAGTTAAATCGATTTAAACAGTATTAAATCGATTTAATGCTGTACCCGTCCACACTACAACACACTTTAAATCGATTTTAAGGGCTCTTAAAATCGATTTCTGTACTCCTCCCCAACAAGAGGAGTAACACTAAAATCGATATTACTATATCGATTTAGGGTTAGTGTGGACGGAAATCGAAGTTATTGGCCTCATCATTTTACAGTAGCTACCCACAGTGCACCGCTCCAGAAATCGATGCTAGCCTCGGACCATGGATGCACACCACCGAATTAATGTGCCCTAGTGTGGACGCATAAAATCGATTTTATAATATCGGTTTTATAAAACCGGTTTTAGTTATTTCGATTTTATGCTGTAGTGTAGACATAGGCTGAATGTAAACACAGGGGCTGCGGATTGATTTGATTGTAGCTGCTTGTGCGTGTGAGGCAAAGAAGCAGAAGCAGCCTTCAGGGAGAAAGAAGCAGACAATCAGGACACAGCAAGAGAGGCAGCTTGGTGTCCCTGAGAGAAAAACCAACAATATGTACTTTTTGGACAGAGTGCTGGATGAAAAGAGGCATGGAACAAATAAACTGAGGCAAGTAAAAGAGGCAAGTAAACTGTCTCTGGTTTGATTCCTACTGTGTTCAGGGAAACAGAACTTTGTGTATATTCTTTGTAAATGAACAGGATTGCAGAGCAAAGAAATAATTGCACTATCAATTTCCCTTCCTAATAGAAACAACCTGCAAGGTCCCAAATATTGGTTGGCTGCTCAGGCTATAATAGGCAGTGCATGTACAAATTGACACAAAAAAAAAAAAAGAATTATAATTATACTACACAGTCATTACTTAACAAAAATGATCAAGTCCGACTAATTGCCTTATTAATTACCATTATATGTCTGACAGGTATTATACATCAAGTTTCCTGATACTATATTCCTTATCCACCCAAAACTCCCACTGATTGCCATTGGCTGCAGTGGGAAAACGCAAGGACTTTATTTTCCTCAGCACATAAGATTTAACATTCAGAAATGCTTAAAATAATTTATTTATTTCAAAATATACTGGACACTTTTTACCACTTTTCATTTTCATGCTCAATGGACTTTACCTTGAAGCATCAACTTATGTAATTAATCCTAGGAATATCTCTATGGTGTGTAAAATATTATTTTTTACATGTTAAGATACTGAGATAGGGAGGTTAAGGCCAACATTTTCAGCCTTGGGTGCCAAAAGATAGTTTCAATTAGATTTTTAGAGGAATGAGTTCCTGCAACTCATTCAGCACCTCTAAAGTCAAACCACTTATTTAAGAGCCTAAATATGGACTTAAATGCCTAATTCTAGGTCCCCTAGTTTGAAATTTCTGCTCCTAAATGACTTGCCCAAGGCTTCATAAGAAGTCCTAAATAATAATCTTGACCAACTTTCAGCAGTGTGGTTAAACCAGTGGATCAGAACTCATTCAGATAAGGTGCCACAAACTCTCCAGTCAACACTTGTCCATTCACTAGTGGACATTATTCATTATTATTATTATTATATATTAAACCTCTACCCCGATATAACGCGACCCAATATAACACAAATTCGGATATAATGCGGTAAAGCAGTGCTCCAGGGGGCGGGGCAGCGCATTCCAGTGGAACAAAGCAAGTTCGATATGACGTGGTTTCACCTACAACGTGGTAAGATTTTTTGGCTCCCAAGGACAGCGTTAGATCAGAGTAAAGGTGTACTTGTATTACAAAAATGTCCAACTGCCCTGGTAGGGATTGAGGCCCCATTGTGCAAGTCGCTAAACCAATAAACAAAAAGATAAGAGGACAGAGTTGCAAGTATCTGCCACCTACAATCCCCAGACTCCCCCTCCCCAAAGGTATTGGCTGCATATATTTAAAGCACTGGTGTCAATTATTTGTAGGAATGGATCTATAATTTAAAAACCAGTTTCATCAATGGAAAACTGGAAGCTAGACAAGTCAAAAATATAAACCATAAAATCTACAGTATCTAGTTTATAATCTCTGAAATGTCTAAACCTTAGGTGCATTTGATTCATAACAAGGACATATTCTCTACTCTTCCTCCTCTCCCCCCATTTTCAATTTCCTGGGTTACCAATTGAAAAACTCGTTAATAAAAGCTCTTTGCATCCATAACTTAAAACAGAGAGATTCTTTTCAAACCCGGCAATAAAGCACCTTTTAGGACTGGTTAGATCAAATACCAACTAATCCAAATGAAAGAAACAACATGGCAAAAGTAATTGCTCATTAGCAACCACCCCCCCGCAGCTGCAGCATTTTATACTGCACAATGAAGTATGCTATTGAGAAGCACAACTCAATGTCAAAGGACATGCTGATATAGGGAAAAGACCAAGTAAAATCAGAGTCATTGACCCATATTTAGCATGTGTAATCCAGCACTGTAACTCTATACAAAGAGTTAATAAAAAGAAAACAATGTTAAAAACCAAACTAAAATTAACACACTCGACTTCCGGTAACAGTCCATCATATATAAATGCATCTGTTCATTTAACATACACATGCGATTAATGATATTTTTGACCATGAAAAGGAAGTTGAGATAAATGTATTTTTTTGGATTTGCAGCTATGAGCACAAAGAGTTGAATTCAAACAAGAGGATATGTATGTGCTCAAAATGCCACCGCCTGGAGACTTGTAGAGTGCAGTGGCTACACTTTCCTATCCTGTTTCTCTCCCCTCCTTGCCCAAGACTCACAGAATTTATATTTTAGAGGATATCCACTGCTGCCAAGAATTTAGCCAGATTCAGATAGGGACTGATTATTTACATGGATAACAAGAGTTTTTATAGTTAATGCTAAACAAAAATGGAAGGGATAGGGGGATATAAAACTCATGTTCAGGGTTTAAGGCAATCTCTAACTATTAAGGATTAAGATAAGATTTTCCTGGGGGCACATTTTCCCACACCTGCCTACACTGAGGTTTCTTGTATCTTCCTCTGAAGCATCTGGCTGGCCACTGTCCAAGGCAGGCAACTGAGTAACCCAGATCATGGATGTGACCTAGTATGGCAACTGCTATGTTCCTCCATATGTAAGCCACATGCTAAACTGTAGAGGCATATCTGGGGCTTACATATGACTAACATGATAGGGTGTGCAGGGCACTCATTTTAGCAGGTACCCCACTGCTTTAGCCACTCCCCCAGTGCACTAATTCTGTAGAGATAACTTCTGCATGGGTAGCTATGCAGGAATCATGAGAGAGCCCAGCCCATATTGGCTACAATATATGCACAAAATTGTATCTAAGGTGCCAAATGCAAAAGAGAGCCAGAATTTTGTCCACGTTGTTTTCTTTCCCATTTGGTTTGTACAGTAAGTAAAGATATAAATTGCATGAGCTATCGAGCAAAAATAGTGTAGATACATCTTCCTTTCCAACACCCACAGTTATGTAAATATCACCTTACAAGTTTACTAGTGATACTGCCACCAAGTGTGGCTTTGCTTATTAATACTGCCTTACTGAGTCATGTTACCAGCAAGAATCTTACTGGCACAGACAGGCCATCTTTATTTTTTCCCTCTAGCGCCTTTCTAAGTGTTAGGGTCAAAGCGTGTCACCAATTTTTAAGCCCAACTCCTCATTGATTCCAATGGGATGTTTAGGAAAAAAAATCAATGGCACAATATGGGCCCTTAGTTATTACTCAGCTTGTTCTGACACACTCTCTTCTCTTGTTTTTCTTTAGGCGCAGTCTGAAACCAAAAACTAGGCTGCTCCCAGTGAAGAGGCTGGTGGTTTAATGACGTCTGTTTAATTTCAATTCATCACCTCTCTGCAATATGTAACTATTATTCTCCTCTTTTAAATATGAGGAATGTTTTTAGTAATCTATACATTCGGGAGAACAAAGTTGCATTTTGCTGTGCAATTTATAGACTGCATCTTGGCTCTTAACCAGAGGAAGCACTGCCTTCTACTCCTTAGAGGCTCAGGGAACAATTGTGGTTTCATTCCTTTTCAATTCCTCACACTCTGTTCAAGCATCCTGCCAGCTCTGCCCCTCTTGAAACATACAGCACTTTTGTTCTTAAAGAAAATGACTATTTTTAGCTCATGAAATATAGTATAAATCACAGTGTGGGTCAATGCTTGCTAATTACCCATGACTAAATCCCAATTTAATGTGTATTGACACAGAGAAATTCCAAATAATTATGCCTTCTCCCTTGCTGCTCTACACAGTCATAAAATATACATTAAAGAGGCCTTCTTTTAGGAGAGCAGGTGCTGAGCCTACATACTGACAAAAAGGCACTTCTGGGGTGTGAAATACGTTATTGAATTAGCAATGAATGCATTAGTTAGGTCTGAGTTATGCTTTGAACATTTAAAACGTACACAGCCACACCATTTCCCTCCCTCCTCCTTTCAGCCCATCTTCACAGTGAAAAATTAATTCATCACCTGCTGATCACAATTTGGGACACACCAGGCAGTACAGAGAACACTGAAAAACCAGGGAGAGGAACAATTGAGATCCAGGGTGGTTTGGAGAAAATGGACTAAGAGGAAAGATACGTATACAGAAGGGGTTAAAATGAAAGTTATTGCAGGTGAGGTAGGAATGAGGTCATAAGAGTCTCATTTAACAGCAGCTCTGAGAGAAAAGAAACCATGGGTGTGACTTCAGGCAAGTCTCTTATCCTTTCTCAGTGGCAGATTCTCCTTCCCTAAAATTCAGACAAAAGCTCCGTTTAAAAAAACAAACAAACAAAAAAAACCTGTTAAGGGTACAAAGTGCAACAACGTACTCACCTATCACATTATTTAAAAATCTCAAGCACCTAAAGCCAGGGCAATGAATAGTTTATGACACCATAAGTCTTACTCTGCCACATACACGTAAACACATTTTTCTTACCCTGTATGAGGGAATGAACATTTCATCAACCTGACCCATTGATTTCTTTTGTAAAGCATTTTTTTGCTATTTTGAGGTCAATCTCTTAATATTACCTTTTAAGGGACACTGTTAAGAAGGATTTATCAGCTAATATATTTATCAATTGATAGATATTTGGTGAAGTACTTACAATTGCTCTTTCTTAAGAATAATGGAGGATATGGAGTCTAATAGGAAGAGTGTACAATATTGTGAATATAAGGCAAATTATTCATGTACGTGGACCTGATTTGAAACTCAGATATATATGGATGCAAGAAAATAAGTAATTGCTTTATATGTCTTTTTCACAAGAACTTTGTTTCCTATTCATATTTTGAAACTACTGTTGAATGAAAAGGATTTAATTGGGGTTAGTGGTAAGGACAGTTGTGTTTTGCTGAAATGTGCACGTCTTTGTGTTCTATGAGAAGAATGGGCCACATTTTCCTCTTGTTGTAAATCACTGTGGCTCTGTTATCTAAATGGAGCTGTTGTGCCCATTAGCACCAGCTGAGGATCTGTCCCAATGCCTTTATTTGCAGTATGCGGACAGGGAAAGATTTATGATGCTTTCACTATTGTTATGATAGTACCCAAAAGCCACAAAGTGGGTCAGAGCTCCATTGTGCTCAGCATCTTACAAACACAGAGTAACAGAGAATCCCTGCTTTGAAGATGTTAGCACCTATTCGTTTCATTGCTTTTAAGAGCTTGGGTGTTTTAGTCAATGTGAAAGCTAGAGACCATAGTTATCACCAAGTAACCACAACCAGTTTAGGAAACAAAGAAGAATTAAGTTTGGGGATTTCCCGGGCTTGGGTTTGGGGGATGAGTGTTTGTTTTGGTGTCTTGTTTTGTCTCCCACCCCACACCCAGCCCCATGGTTGTCTCATCAGGCATCCATGACTCTACCTTCCCTCTCTAAATATGAGCCCCCCCTGGAACTTCCTTTATGTCCTGTGTCTCCTGAGCAGGCCTCCAATCTCCAGTGCTGTTGTGGGGGGAAGAGGGAGGCAGGATGCTGAAGTGTGGTGCGGTAGGCACAGATGAAGAGCAGAAAAGGGAAGACACACTTGCCATCTCTTCCCAGTTTCCTAAAAGAAGCTTCACATTTCTTCCACTCAGGGGGGACTCTGGAAGGCTTAGAAAACAAGATGATGCCTCAGAGAAAGGGTGCCAGTGGCAGCCGCTCCAGCAAGAGTCTGGAGTACGACCAAGAGCACAACACCTAGCTGTGAGAAGAGGAGGGACTCGGAGTGAACAATTCTGAATCAGGATTGGTGGCCATGTGGCTGCTTGTTAAGTGAAAGGAGATACACCTATCGTGTATATTGGTGGCAAGCAACCATTCTGAAATATTTGACTGTAAATCCCTGTGTACATGCGCAGTGTAAGAATAACAATAATTAAGATCGGCACATAAAAAAGTGCTAGAAAAAGTAATGCAAAGTGAGGAGAGTGACATTGTTCTCATTAATTAGCCAGAAAACATTAGAGATGAGAGATTTTAAATGAAATAATTGCTAAATTCAGCATAAACAGCAGACAGACATTTTAGCAGTGGAGAGGCGTGTGGCTAAAGTAGCAAAGTAGAAATCAGGGGTTTTGCAATCCTGCTCTCAGCTCCACTACTCATTTGCCAAATGATGTAGCGTACACCATTTGGCCTCTCTGTTCTTCAATTTCTTTATCTGCAGAGGGGGAACCATAACATTTACTGACATTTTGAAAGGCACAAATAGCAATTAGGTGCCCAACTTCCACTGACTCTCATTTGTAACTTTGAAAATCCCCCCTGAAATGTTTTGAATTCATTCAGCAAAAGCTGCTCTAGAAATGCAAAAGCCTTCTGTGAAATGATAGTGGTCTCAATGTGGTTAGTCTCAGAGAGGCTGAAGATTTCATATTCAGGGGCAAGGTAACCTGAACTACCTACCTCTGGAGGTCAGGATGGTACATATAGGTTGGACTTCGTGTGGGAGTTTTCTGCTATTTCACAGTGAAACAGACTTCAATCCAGCCTTTCACAAGCACGGAGTTCACTTTCATTTTTTTTTTCTCTTTAAAAAGAATCCTAAAAGAGGCAGGGGCCAGAGCCCCTTAAAGCCCCAACGATTCTGTACACTCACTGTTGTTCAAAAGACTTTTTTAAAAATATGTTTTCATGGCACTTTGAAGAAACGGTGCTACATGAAACTGCACTACAGCTCACATTATTAAGTTCAACCCAATAGGTTTATATGACATGAAGTTCTTTGAATATGCTGGCTTATTGATTAGTTTGTCCAAAATGCAGCCTCATTTATTACAGTTTAATTTAAGCTCACTGGAAAAGTAATTCATTTGGATCCATTTCTGGAAAAAAATAAAAATAAAAAATAAGAATGCTCCCTCTTTCCACTACTACCACTCCAAACCAATGGTGGTTTAATTTTCCCTTTTGACTCTAGGGCTGATGGTGCTTGTCCTGCACCTAGTTTGAGAAGCATTACACAGAAACTGTTGCAAAGGAAAAAAAGCCTTTCTTCATTCAGCAGCGATATAATCTCCCCGCTGCCCCCCCCCATTTGCTCACACAAACATTTTCAATTATAAAATGAACATATTCAAATGTATATGCCAATAATTACTGAAAACATGAACTAGCATATTTAGGAGACCTGGTCAGCATTTTTTGCATTAAAAGTTAACCCTCTTCCAAAAAGGCCATTACATTTTTAGAGCAAAACTTTTCATGAATAATTGTTGACATCCAAGTTTTCTGCAACATATTTTGACAAAATCATTGATTTTTTTGGGGGGGTGATTCTGAAAACTCCGCTTTCACTAAGTAAAGACAAGTTTTGTTAAGTAGAAAAGTTTGACAAGAATTTTAGAATAAATTCTATGAAAATTTTCACCCAGAATGGGTCCGTTTCAAACCCTGTAAACTGGAAATTAGGTTTGAAACTTTTGGGCCTGATTGTTTTCCTGATTTTTGACCAGCTCTGACATTCGATTTTCAACAACAGAAACAGAATTAGATTATATGAATTATCCTATTGCACCATAGCAGCAGCCCATCTAGCCTAGCATCATGGCTCTACCAGTGGGCTTGTCTCCACAAACACTTAGTTCATGGCAGAAGGGTCCACCTGGACACATAATGCACAGCAGGCTAGTGCGGATGAGATTCACACTCCAGCTTGTTGTGAACTAAATGTTCATGTAAACAAGTCCCTAGGTTTCTAAGTGCTCTCTGAGAATGAGACAAAGGTTCTTAAGTAATGTAGAAGCTTTTGAAAATTTTACTACTTCTTGCATTCAGTTTCATGGTTTTGGTTCAGGCCATCTCTATTAATATGTTATACCTCCCAGTTCATAATTTATGTACTGGGGGCTCAATTTCCCAAAGTATCTGCCTCAACTACACATGCAAATCCCACATATGTATATTGAAATGGGAACATAGGTATACAAAGTTCCACTTGCATTCAGGAAGCCACTTTGGAAAACTGGGCTTTGTTTATACAAGAAACTCAGTAGCCACTAATATGTAGCCACCTCTAGGGTGCGTTTACGCAGCCATTCTGGCAGCAACACAATACACCACTTACAGGGAGGGGAAGTGAAATGCAACTTAAATCAAAATGCATCTTGCATGGCTGCTCATATAAGAACACATAAAATGCAAACAAAAGACGGAGCTCCAGTTCCAGCCCAAGCTGGTTGTAGCTTCAATGATCACAAGCAGAAATTATGACTACAAGCTACTATTACTGATGCCAAAACACACTCATACACAGACACCCTGAGTGTTTGAAATAATTGCAGCAAAGATCCTGTGGCACCTTATAGACTAACAGATGTTTTGGAGCATGAGCTTTTGTGAGTGAATACCCACTTCGTCAGATGCATGACGTGCATGACATGCATCTGACGAAGTGGATATTCACCCACGAAAGCTCATGCTCCAAAATGTCTGTTAGTCTATAAGCTGCCACAGGATTCTTTGCTGCTTTTACAGATCCAGATTAACAAGGCTACCCCTCTGATACATGAAATAATTGGCTGTTTTTACTATTTTGTGAATCTAGCAGCTGCATGAGTAATGCCGTTACTATAGTCAGATGCGATAAATCTTCCTATCTGAACTGATAGAAGGTCTAAATAAAATGTGTTCTATGTGCCTCTGACTTGCTCAGAGTTTGAGGGACTCTCCCTTGCTCTAATTACAGTGTCAGCCCTCATTAAAACTGAGATTGCAACACAGGAAACAAATACAGAGGTTGCAAGACAACACAATTTTATGTGTGTGCTGTCTTGCCCACAGACCGTATTACAAAATGCTTTATAGAGCTATTGTTAAATAATACAATTAGAGAGTTAAATAATAGCAGAGCGACATTAGGAGGGAGATATGAGGAAGAAGAGAGATGTTTTCAGCAGAGTTCTGAAATGAGACAGAGAAACTCTGAAGCAGTGATAAATCAAAGGCTACTCTTTCACCAGCAATGGCAAGTCTAGAGAGACTGTTGCTGGATGAGGGAGAGCAGTCAAGAAGGGTTTAGAGAGCAATAGAGCAGTTTTCACTGGATTCTGTAATGAGTGGAGAGCCAGTAAAGTGACCCACAGCCCTGAAGGATGCAGTGAGCCAGAGGGGGAAGAGAAGGAGGTCATCATTTGCAGAACAGGTCATGCATGTGAAGGAGAGCAGATTCTCTTGGAGCCATAGACTTTAAGGCCAGAAGGGACCGGAATGATCATTTAGGCTGAACTCCTGCATGACACAGGCCATAGATCTTCACCCAGTAGTTTCTGAAGCAAGCCCATAACTTCTGTTTGGGATATACCATCTCTTTCGAAAAGACATCCAGTCTTGGTTTAAAAATTTCAAATGATGGCATGAGTGCACTCTTATCAAAATCCATAAAACCACTATCTTTTCCCCCTTCAAATCCAACTTAAGACTGACTTCTGCTGTAATCCCTATGTTTTCTCAGAAAGGTTTCAGCTATAAATCATAAGCCTCTATTGTGGGAATGTAGGGAGAGAGAAAAGATTGAGCATCTTTTCTGTAAACTTTGTCGTAGTTTCATCAAACATTCAGATAACAAGGTGATGGGCACCTCAGAAATACCTAAAACAGACATAAGTGATGGGGAGAGAGACAGACCAAATAAAAATCACAATACTTTTTTTGAAATCATTTATGAAATTTTCCATTGATTGAAAAACCAGTTTTCAGTAAGAAAACAGTACTTGGTAAACAAAAAATTCAATAACAATTTTGATTTTATGACTTTTTATAAAAATATTGAACAACTTCCATGTTAAATTTCATAAAAAATGCATCAATTTCAAACCCTGCAAGATGGAAGCCACTTGAAAATGTTCAGTGAATTCCCATTTTTTTGACCAGTTCTAGGATTACTGTGTGATATGTGATCAGAGAGACCAGAAATGGCTATTTTGTCTGGCATTTACCATAAATGGAAAGGTTAGGAGTTGTGTCATTACTAACAGGAAAAGTGAGGATCTAGGAAAAGATTTTCATAGACTCTAGGACTGGAAGGGACCTCGAGAGGTCATCGAGTCCAGTCCCCTGCCCTCATGGCAGGACCAAATATTGTCTAGACCATCCCTGATAGACATTTATCTAACTTACTCTTAAATATCTCCAGAGATGGAGATTCCACAACCTCCCTAGGCAATTTATTCCACTGTTTAACTACCCTGACAGTTAGGAACTTTTTCCTAATGTCCAACCTAAATCTCCCTTGCTGCAGTTTAAGCCCACTGCTTCTTGTTCTATCATTAGAGGCTAAGGTGAACAAGCTTTCTCTTTCCTCCTGATGACATCCTTTTAGATACCTGAAAACTGCTATCATGTCCCCTCTCAGTCTTCGCTTTTCCAAACTAAACGAAACCAATTCTTTCAGCCTTCCTTCATAGGTCATGTTCTCAAGACCTTTAATCATTCTTGTTGCTCTTCTCTGGACCCTCTCCAATTTCTCCACATCTTTCTTGAAATGCGGTGCCCAGAACTGGACACAATACTCCAGTTGAGGCCTAACCAGCGCAGAGTGGAGCGGAAGAATGACTTCTTGTGTCTTGTTTACAACACACATGTTAATGCATCCCAGAATCACGTTTGCTTTTTTTGCAACACTATTACACTGTTGACTCATATTTAGCTTGTGGTCCACTATGACTCCTAGATCTCTTTCTGCCATACTCCTTCCTAGACAGTCTCTTCCCATTCTGTATGTATGAAACTGATTGCTCCTTCCTAAGTGGAGCACTTTGCATTTGTCTTTATTGAACTTCATCCGGTTTACCTCAGACCATTTCTCCAATTTGTCCAGATCATTTTGAATTTTGACCCTTTTAAGAAGGAAGAGGACAGTGACAAATTGTAGAGAAAATGTATCAGCAGGAAAACGTTTTTGTCAGTGGTGGGAGCACAGATGTGGATAATAGGATCAAAAAAATAAGCATGGAATGGGGTTTGAGGAAATGGCTGGCTTATTATGTTAGGAAAGTGCTGAGGGACAAAGGGAAAGTAGTACTCTAATGGACAGGAATGGAGGAGTCAGTATCCTAAGTTGGGGCAAGCGCCAATTGATAGAACAGAGCCACTGGGCTGAAGAACGGCTTGGAGGAGAAAGTGGAAAAAATGTTCCGTAACAGTTACTCTTCAAGATGAGCTGCACAGGTCCATTCCACTCTTACTGTGTGTGAGTGCTCCTCACACAGTTGTTGAAAGTTTTTCCCTCAAATTGGGTGCAGCTCGAGCGCCCTCTGCTTCCATGTGCCACTGTGTTCAGGTATAAAGAACAGAGCCACCCCTGACTCCCCTCTGTTCCTCCTTGCTAGAAAACTCTGATGCAAAGGGATAAGAGGAAAGGTCATGGAACAGACATGTGCAATATATCTCGAAAAACAACAAATTACAGAACAGGTCAGTAACCATTTTTTCTTCTTTGAGTGATTGCACATGTGCATTCCACTTGTGGTGATTCACAAGCTGCGATATCAGGAGGTGGGATCACAGTCTATCTGAACAAGGACTGAAGGACAACTGATCCAAATCTGGCATCGTCCCTAAAGCGCTGAGTGATGGCATAATGGGATGCAAATGTGTGTACTGAAGACCAAGTTGCTTCCCTACAAATGTCTAGGATAGATATCTGAGCCAGGAAGGTCACAGAGGCCACCTGTGACCTTGGCAAATGTGCTGTCACTCTGCCAGACGGGATAACATTAGCCAAGTCATAGCACAAACAAATACAGGAGGGTATCTGAGATGATATTTGTTGAGAAGAGAATTAGAGCCCTTTCATCCTGTCTGCGATAGCCATACACAGTTAGGAAGGCAAATGGGTGAGCAAGAGACAAAGATGGTACCACAGATGATGAGGGTGCTGCTTTGGGCCCAGATTTGAAGGTGCCTGCCCCAGCACCAGCATCAATAGTGCCGCTTTAGCAAATGAATGAGAGAAGGAGTGCTTTGATTTTGATTTTGTATGGTAGCACCCATTGTTTCATGTTCTGTGTGTGCATATATATACACAATCTTCCTACTGTATTTTCCACTGCATGCATCCAATGAAGTGGGCTGTAGCACACGAAAGCTTATGCTCAAATAAATTTGTTAGTCTCTAAGGTGCCACAAGTACTCCTGTTCTTTTTGCTACTAGCAGTCATAGATCAGCAACATGCCATTGTAGGCAGTCTCATCATACCATCCCCTCCATAAACTTACCAAGTCTACTACTAACTGACACTAAAAACCTATAGAAATAGGTAACTATATAAAATTATAACATGCTGAAAAAACTTGCGAAAGCAAGACAAACAGGCTCCTGTAAC
Source organism: Gopherus flavomarginatus (assembly GCF_025201925.1). Lineage (NCBI taxonomy): Eukaryota > Metazoa > Chordata > Testudines > Testudinidae > Gopherus > Gopherus flavomarginatus. Next base: position 18,156,288 of record NC_066619.1, on the reverse strand, counting down.
TGTCATGGGTGGTGTGACTTTACAGTCTATATGATTTTATAAAAATATGCTAATGAGTGAATATACTGTAACTGGAATATGCTTCATGCAAAAGATATCTTGTAAGGTATCATTACAAAGCTAATAATCTACTAAGTGTGATCATCCTATTTGTATAAAGGTAATACTCTTGTATCTGAAACTAGAATATGAAATATAACTCTGAGGGCCTATTGTAATTATGCAAAGTGTGGGCCATTAATGGTGGTTTGGAATCTTCATGACTCCCATTAACCAGGACAATTGACTGAATGGGTCAGTTTGCAGGCAGGCCTCCCTATGAGTCAGGCTGGGAGAAATGAAGGCTTGGGGGTCTTATAGTGACATGTGATCATGTCACCTGAACTGGAATCCATCTTTATCCTAGTGCTTTTCCAATGAGGAAGGGTGGGCACCCCAAGAGACAAAGGATTCCCGCCTTATGCAAAAGATATATAAAAAGGGGTGGAACAGAAGAAAGGGAGAAGAGCCATCATGAAGAATCCTCTAGCTACCATCTAAGCTGGAACAAGAGCTGTACCAGGGGAAAGAATTGTGCCCAGGCCTGGAAGGTGTCCAGTCTGAGGAAAAAACTTGCTGAAGCATCTCTAAGGTGAGAAAGCAGGGAGACAGGCTAGTTTTTGGACGGAGTGAGGCAATGAAGATAGTTGCTCAGACAAAAGCAGGGAAGGTTTTGATCCGAACAGAAGAAATAGGAGATGAAATTGATGATAATGGGAAAGAACAGTGAGGAAGTTGAAAGAGTCATGGCCAAGGGGCTCGTGAATATGCTCAAAGCACCAAACTCACCTCTGCTGTAATACTGGGGAAGTCAGGGGAGATGCAGGAGGTATGAATTTGATGGTTTTTTAAGTGAGTGTTTGGCTTTAGAGTCTCTGAGCTGTTGTTGGTATTGGTTTCCATCTCCCCCGACACACTTTTCACAGTGTTGTTGTTGTTGGAGACTGGGGTTTAGATATCCAAGTTTGGGTGCTGGAAGGAGACTGGCTATTAAATGTGGTAAATCTCAAAAAAATGTAAAAAGTCATGGAACCAATAAACCATACACAAGACATAACCATTCATCACACTGCTATTCATTTCATCCCATTTCCTCATCCTTCATTTGTAAATTGCCAAGCAAAGCCTTAATCTTTCATTCAGATCCATGCGGGCTGTGTGTGGGCACAAGGGCTTGTTCCTGGATCTGATTGTCGGGTCAGGCTGGAGACAGTAAGATTTTTGGGGTAGGGACTTTGTATGTAAAGTGCCTTATTGGCTCTATGCAGGTAATAATCATACTAATGATGCTGAGTTTAGATTTGACATGTCATGAGATACAGCATCTCAGCAGCATTGGGGATGTGTACCAGAGGTTTGCAGAGTAAAATGAACATG